>NW_024080633.1:8224291-8267101 GCF_003009895.1 Hyaena hyaena
GGGGGCGGGGGGCTGGTGGGGGCGCAGTGTGGGGATGGGGGGTCTGGTGGGGGTGCAGTGCGGGGGCGGGGGGCTGGTGGGGGCGCAGTGCGGGGGCGGGGGGCTGGCACGACCCTTCCAGGAGGAGGCTGGGGCCCTGCGCTGCGGGGCTAAGGAAAAGAAGTCGGTGTGGGAGCCGAAGGGGGAGTGTGGGCTGGGCATCGAGGGGGCACAGGGTCAGGACTCGTCGGCTTGCGGGCGTTCCCGGGGAACAGCGAAGACGCCCCGACAGCCCTCACTGAGGCTGCAGCCGCGCAGCGGGGTCCTGGGGGCTGGCTCACGCTGGGGACCGCCCAGCCCACGGGGGAAGGCGCCCCGCCGTCAGTGCCAAGCCGTTTCCGTGGGGGGGGGGACTCCGGAAGCCGCGCTCCAGCTGCGCACCTGGCGCTGGCGTCCCCTCCACGTGTGTCACCCGCGATGGGCCCACGAGAGTCCTGTCTCCGAGACGGCTCCGATGTAAGTGTTCACTAGGTGTCGCGGGGGAGAGGGGGAGGGGGACCGTGTGGGCACACGCGGGGGGCCAGGGCCGCGGGTCGCGGTGTGCACTGCGGGGTCGGCTTGGAAAGGGCAGCTGAGAGCCGAAACCCCTTGGAGCCTGTGGCCACGCGCCCTGCAATCCGTAGAAAGATAGAGAGTCCTGGCTGGGGGAGCCTCCACGGTCGGGCTAGGGGCCTGGGAGTGGGGGGGAGGCATCGGGAAAACTTTGAAAATTCTGCACCATGTTTTGGTTTCACTACTTAAACTTTGAGGAATCCTCTGGCAAAATGAAACTGAAATCTCGCTTCCCCACCGTCTCCTGGTGACTGAGCCTTGAGACTTGCCCTTAACATGCCCTTGAGTGGCCACACCCGGGCCGGCTCTGCCCACATGTCGTCGTGCAAGCATCTCGAAGTCCACCTGGCGTTTCAAGCGTCCAGCCGAGGGGTTGACACACCCGCGCCACGGTGTGAGCCCCGCGATGGAGACGGGACACGTTTGCGTGTCCGCTCATCCCCTGCCTCCAGCCCCAGCTCCCGCAGGCCTGGTCTGCTCGGTCCCTGCACTTGGCCTTCTAGCACGCCTGGAATCTTACCCCATGTCGTCTTTGGCATCTGGCTTTTAGAACATAACGCAGTGGTTTTCAGATCCGCCCACCCTCGTGGATCTCAGGAACTCGTTCCTCCCACAGCTGGACACCACGGTGTGATGGCCACCTGGCTTGCTTCCAGGGTCAGAGGCTCCGAATAACGCTGCTGTACACATCCCATTACAAGTATTAATACGGGCATCTCTCTTCCGACACTGTGTTCCAGGGTGGCTGCGCCGTCGCGCCTTCCCTCCAGGGATGGACGGGAGTCCCGGCCGTGACAGCGTGACAGCACACGGTGTGCCCGGGCTTCTACATTTAACCATTTCGACTACCTAGATGGGGCTCGCTTTGTGGTTTTAACTTGCCTATGCCGAAGGACCAGTGTTGTTTTTTAAGGGCTTCCTTGCCATCTGTGTATCTTTGATGAAACGTCTGTTTGGATCATTTGGCCGTCTTTAAAAAATGGAGTGTTTTTTTTTTTTTTTTATGATTGAGTTTCTGCTTTCTGGTGTCTTCTTTAAGAAAGCTTTGCTTACTCTAAGATCACTTAGATTTTCTCTTGTGTTTCTTCTAGTTTTGTGGTTGTAGCTCTTACATTTATGTCTTAGGCTTTTCTGAGTTCATGTTTTGTATATGAAAGGAGTCATGGTTCGTTTTATGTTATTATTATTGTTTTTTTAAATGTTTATTTATTTTTGAAGAGAGACACAGAGCAGGAGCCGGGGAGGGTCAGAGAGGGAGACACAGAATCCAAAGCGGCTCCAGGCTCTGAGCTGTCAGCACAGAGCCCAACGTGGGGCTCGGACCCACAAAGCGTGAGACTGTGACCTGAGCCAAGTTGAACGCTTAACCATCTGAGACCCCCAGACGCCCCCGTTTAAAAATCTCTATCCGGATACCCAGCCATCCAGATAGATCTGTTTCTAGACTGTATTCTGGTTTGATTTTACTAGAAGTAAGACTGAAGTATATATACAGGGCTTCTCATGGAAACAATTCAGACTTTGTCAAATACCATATTTATCGGGGATGCCACTTAGAATATTTCCATTCCCTCTGAAGCCTGTAGTCTGATTTTGTGCAACTTTGTAGTGCGTTTTGACCAAAGCATTGGTAGTTGGGCCCCCTTTGAGTATTGTAATGTAGGGAAATAAGTGGCCAAAGTGGCCTGGCGACTTTAGAGAATGAGGTAGAACAGTCTGAGATGCACACCTTGCTCCTATGTCTGTGTTTCTTTCTCTTCCTCAACTCCCAGCCCAGTGAGTATCCAGAGACCTCCGACTCGAGCCCTGGAAGCTCGGTGCTGGTTTCAAACCCAGTTCTCCTCGTCACACACCTTAGCGACGCTTCCCAGTTTCCAGAAACATCTTACATTTGCTCCGCTTGTCCAAGCGTCGGGCACGAGTCTTCCTAGCTGGCTTTCCGCACCTTGGCGTAGCACTTACTACAAACGTTCGTCGCTTGTGGGTAATCTCACGTGCCACCAGCGGATCATGCGTGTCTGCCTGGCAGCACGGGGACATGCACCACGCTGTGTGAGGGGAGAGGGGCAAGCGCTTCTGTTCTTGCCCGCGTCAGGCCCCGTTGTCATAGTCCTATTTCGTCTTTAGCGCACTCATCGAGGCATGTAGATGCTCTCATATTGTTTTCTGCTTTCATATATGATGCCCTTTCTCACGTACGGTGCTGTCTAGGGCTCTCTCTGTTTCGCTTCAAAGACCAGTAGGGAGAAAAACAACAGCCGCTGCGTTGGGCAGTTGATACTTTAACGTCCTGATAAGGTCATTTCGAAAACCATCCACCACACAGTGGTATCGTCATTCATAAAAGAAAGGGTATTTTCACTCCGAGTTACGAGGGCTGTCTCAGACGGGCGTTGTGTATGAGCCAGCTCTTGAGGGCTTCCGGGGAGACCCGCAGAGGGCACACAGGCTGGGCAGCCTCAGGATGAAACACAGGGGTCTGGCACTTTCTTGATGGAACGATTCTCCCGCTGAGGCTTCCTGTCCTCATCTGATGAGTTTTAAAGATTAACCACGCCTCGTTTCTAGACGGAGGCTGTTCCCAGTGCTTACATGACAGCTGTCTCAGCTTTCTGGCCCGTCAGGATTTTAGACAGTCTGAGGATCTGGTGCCCCTGGGGGGGCTCAGTCGGCTAAACGTCCAGCTGTTGATGTCGGCTCAGGTCGGGATCTCACGGTTTGTGGGAACGGGCCCCGCGCCGGGCTCTGTGGTGACGGTGCGGTGCCTGCTTGGGATCCTCTGTCTCTGCCCTTTCCCCACTCGCACTTGGGCTCCGTCTCTCAAAATAAATAAATAAAACTTAAAAAAAAAACCTCATAAAAAGTCTGAGGATCAGTTCAGTGTGACTTGCACACCCAGGAAAGGAAGGTGTGCCCCTTGGGGACTTCCCTTGGAGGCCCAGTCCAGCTAACGCCCTCTCTTGGAAGTGAAGGCGCCCAGGGCAGGGGGAGGGGAGGCGGGCGTGGACCTGTGGGTCCATCATGTCCTCTCCAGAGGGTCAGGTACATGCTGGCCCCTCAGTGCCTTTCCTGCCTGAAATATTTTATAAAAATTTGATTTATTTATTTTGAGAGGGAGGGAGGGGCAGAGAGAGAAGGAGAGAGAGAGAATCCCAAGCAGGCTCCGTGCTGTGAGTGCAAAGCCCAACACGGGGCGCTCAGTCCCATGAACCATGAGATCGTGAACTGAGCTGAAATCAAGACTCCGACGCTCAACCGACTGAGCCCCCCGCAGGTGTCCCCGCACCCTGACCCTGCACCCCAGTGCCTTTCCATCTTCCTTTGTTCTCTCCATTACTCCCTCTCTCTCTGAAGTTCACACTTAAACTCTCTCTTTCTGGATTATTTTCAAATCTTGCCCATTTACCTGGAGGAAAATCGGCCTCCCCTTTTCATTCCACTTATGAATAGAAACCCCTTACCGGTCCTTCATCGGATAAAGCAGGAGAGGTAGGGATAACACGAAAGCAAGGGAAAGCCACCGGCGTTGGCCCACAGCCTTGGACAGCGGAACGAACCAGAGACAAGCAGCAGGGCATGCTGGGAAGTCCACTGAGCAAAACCTTTGATCATAGACCTCCCTGCTTAGGAATAGAATTTCTGTTCTGAAATCCAGGTAAGAATATACCACGTGCCAAAAGAACTCCTCATAAATACCACCACAGTTCAACTCACAGTCACGTGCTGGGGAGAGAAACCGTGTCTGGGGTGTCAGAAGGTAACCCCACTTCGGTTTTGTTTTTTTTTTTAATATTTTTTTAATTTATTTCTAGGAGAGAGAGACAGCGTGAGCAGAGGAGGGCCAGAGAGAGAAGGAGACACAGACTCTGAAATAGGCTCCAGGCTCCGAGCTGGCAGTCAGCACAGAGCCCGATGCGGGGCTCGAACCCACGAACCGCAAGATCATGACCTAAGCGAAAGTTGGACGCTTAACCGACTGAGCCACCCAGGCGCCCCCCGCACTTTGGTTTTTGAAAGCATCTTGACCTGGAACTAATTTGGTCTCCGTGCGAGAGTTTTCTGAGCATTAAACTGTTAAAACACCAGACTGCTCTGTGAAATAGCGTATTTCTTATTTCTGGAATAATTCGAAGAGGCCGTCAAGGGTGCTCTGGAGGGGATTCCTATAAGGGGTGGGAAGTTGTGTTAGGTCACCCTACGGTCCTTTCCAACACAAAGAGCAGATGATTTCACGATCTGGAAGAACCTGGAATTGTTTCTTGCTCTCTTGCCCTGATGGCCCAGCCCCCACCCCCGCTGCCCTCGCCAGTGTTTCCCAAGTGACAGAGGTGTGACATTAGCGCCCGAAGCCTCCCCCATCTCTGTGCCTTGCCTGCTTGGCCAGCCCTGGGGGGTGTGGGGGGCGGGGTAGCACGCCCAGCCCTCGTCGCTTCCACACCGCTGATCCCATGCTTCCCTGCCACCCCTCCTTTTCAGCCAAGCTTCTGATGGAGAGCTGGGGTTGTGTTGCCGTGACTGCGTGGGTCTAGGAGTCCATGCTTCCAGCCTCTCAGCTGACATTTCCTAGGTTGTGATGGCGGCCGAGCAGGCGTCATGCGGGACAGACACAGGGAGGGAGCCGGAGAGAGTGCCAGCCGTCGGTCTGTCCAGTGGCAGAGTGGCGAGTGGTTTGCTTGGTTCCTTTGTGAACTGCGGCCTTGCGGAGTCATTGATTCTTAATTGCTGGAAAGTTGCTGTGAGAAATAGAGACAGAAGTGCGTTCAGACCCCGGCCTTTGTCTCTCAGTTCAGAAAACTGGCCCTTAAGAGCCAGAGGCTGAAGGGCAGTCTGGTCTCTCGTGACTGGGTGGAACTTAGAAAATAAAAGTGGAATTACTTCACCCGGCTTTCGAGGCGTTAGTCATCGTGATTGAAAAAGGAAGTCAGATATATAAATGGTGGAAAGAGCAGTCACTGTGTGTGGGTGATGTAACTACGAGTGTTATCATATCCAGTGATAAGTGATATTAATCACAATAAAGGAGATGGGTGGGGGGGCTGTTTACAAAATACATATTCGGAAACCTCTATTTTCCCTTTGAGCCAATAATGATAATTTAAAAAATTGTAATGGAAAAGAAAACATTTCATCCACAGTAACAACAAAATGCATAAAAATCCATAAAATTTTTTCACAAAAATTGTGCGGACCCAAACTGAAAAATATTGATGAGTCCATTCAAGGGCATAAAAGATGACTTGTTCTTGGATAGAGAATTTAACTTAATTGATTTTAATTTAACACAGTAAAGACTTACTATTGAAAATATGTCCGGGCACTTGGGTGGCTCAGTTGGCTAAGTGTCCGACTCTTGATTTCTACTCAGGTCATGATCTCAGGGTTCATGTCGTCTGTGCTGACAGCGTGTAGCCTGCTTGGGATTCTTTCTCTCCCTCTCTCTCTGCCCCTCTCACACTTGCTTTACTTGTGACCTTTTTTGCTTTTAACACAATTGTTTTGAAGTTTGTCTGTAAGACTGTACGTGGAAAGATGGCTAAGAAGTGTGTGCATTTTGCTAGCTTCTACAAAATGTATTGTAAAATTTACATACGGTAAAATTCAGTGTGTGTGTGTGTGTGTGTGTGTGTGTATGTGTACAAGTCTACGTTTTGACAAACGCCTACAGTTTTGTAATGGCCACTGCATCAGGAGACAGAACGAACAGTTCCACCTCCCCTGTCCCCCCGCTGCCCTGCACTGTCTCACCCTCCCTCCACCCTTCATCCAAGGCAGCCACGTCTTGTCTCTCCCGGTAGCTTCACCATGTCAAGAATGTCAAATCAACGGGATCATACAAAATGTAGTCTCTTGGGTCTGGCTTCTTTCACTTACTGTATTTGAGATTCATCTATGTTGTATGTAATCAATAATTTATTCCTTTTCATAGCTGAGTAGCATTCTACTGTCTGGAAAAATACCATGTATCACACCATTTTAGAGGAACAAACATCACCGTTTATCCAGTCATCCACTGAAAGATGTCTGCATTGTTTCTGACTTTTAGCAATTGTGAACAAAGCTGCTATAAATTTTGCAGCTAGGTTCTTGGGTGGGGGACCCAAGTTTTCAGGGCTGTGGAGGTGAGGGTGGATAAGGTTGCCTAATTCTTGAACTTCCAGGGAAGGCAGTCAGCTTTTCAATATTAAGTGTAATGTTAGCTGTAGGTTTTTTGTAGATGCCCTTCATCAGGTTAGAGAAGTTTCCTTATATTCCTAATTTTCTGGGAGTTAGTTTTTTTTTTTTTTTTTATCATGAATGGATGTTAGATTTAGTCAAATGCATTTTCTGCATCTATGGAGACAAGAATGTGAATTTTATACTTTAGTCTGTTAAAATGGTGGATTACACGTTGATCTAATCTGACACCTTAGGGATAAACTACTTCGTGATGGTGTGTTTTCCTTATTGCTGTCTGTGCTGGGCTAATATTTTGATGAGGACTTGTGCATCTATGCTCATAAGGAATATTGGTCTCTAGATCTCCTTTCCTGTGTAGCATTTCTCTGGCTTTGGTATCAGGGTAATAATGCTGGATGCATAGAGTGACTTGGGAAGTATTTCCTTATCTTTTATTTTCTGGAAGCTACTGTAGACTTTGTATTGTTCCTTCATTAGGTGCTTGATAAAACCATCTAGTCTTGGGGTTTCTTTCTTAGAAGGTTTTATTTTGGGGGCACCTGGGGGCTCAGTGGGTTGAGCGTCCCACTTCGGCTCAGGTCATGATCTCATGGTTCATGAGTTCGAGCCCCACGTTGGGCTCTGTGCTGACAGCTCAGAGCCTAGGGCCTGCTTCCGATTCTATGTCTCCCTCTTTCTCGCTGCCTCTCCCTGGCTGACTCTCTGTCTCTGTCTCTCTGTCAAAAATAAATAAACATTAAAAAACATTTTTTTAAAAAAAGAAGCTTTTATTTTGAAGCTACAAACTCTCTAGTAAATATAGGACTATTTAAGTTGTCTGTTTCCTCTTGAAGGAGTTTTTATGTCCTTGAAGGAATTTATCAATTTCACCCAGGTTGTCAACTTTACCATAGAAATTTTATAATATTATTCTGTTCTCCCTTTAATGTCTCTGGGAGCTGTATGCTAGCTTTATTTTGCTAATATTTGCCCCACCCCTTTTTTTCTTGGTCAGTCTGCCTAGAGGTTTATCAATTTTCCTGGCCTTTTCATAGAACCAACTTTTGGTTTTATTGATTGTGGCTTTTGTTTCTCTGTTTTTACCTCAACTCATACTTGTTCCTAATATGACTTTTTTCCTTCCTTCTGTCTGCTTTGGTTTTAGTGTGCTCTTCTTTTTTTCTGGTTTCTTAAGATGGAGGCTTAGATTATTTATTTGAAAACCATCTTCTTCCCTAATATAAACATTTGATATCTCTAAACTTCCCTCTAAGCACTGCTTTACTGGCATCCCACAAATTATCATTTTCCTTCCATTCAAAACATTTATAATTTCCCTCGTGGCTTACTTTGTGACCAGGGATTATTTATAAGTATGTGGCTTAGTTCCCAAATATTTAGGGGGATTTTGTAAATATCTTTCTGTCATTAATTTGTAGTTTGATTCTGTTACGGGCAGGGAACATACTTAGTATGATTTCAATTATTTTAGATTTGTTGTTCTGTTATGTGACTCAGGATCTGGTCTACAGTGATGAAAGTCCACATGCACTTGAAAAGAAACTGCAGCGTGCTGTTGTTGGATGGAGTGCTCTAGAAATGTTATGGGGGTCAAGCTGTTTGCAGGTTGTGGCTGCTCAGGTCTTCTGAATTCTTGGTGATTTTCTGCTACCTGCTTTATCAGTTACTGAGGGTGGAGTGTTGGGGTCTCCTAGTATAATTTTAGAATGTGTCTGTTTCCCCTTTCACTTCTATCATTTATTTCTTCACATATTTTCTCTTTTAGGCCAAAGAACATTTGCTTTTCACTAAGACTTATGTCAAGGACATAACTAAACTGTCCCCCCCCGCCCCTCCCCCCAACTTGATGAAGGGCTAGTGCTGTAGAGGCTATAAAGCAGATACGAACAGTTTGAAAGATTGGAACCAACATTTAACTGGCCAAGAGCAACTTCCATCTAAATCATCATAAAAACCTTTAAGGAAAAAAAAATGGGGGTGGGGAGGGGCATTAAGGAATCTACTCTTGATATCATTGCTGCACTATATGCTAACTAACTTGGATGTAAATTTAAAAAATTAATTAAAAAAATAAAGTTGGGGAAAAATGGGGGGTGGGGCAGTGGGGGTCTCGGGTGGAAAAGATCCTCACCTATCACTGAATACGTTCAATCCTGGGAAGAGTGCACCACCATGGGAACAGGATTATCATAATCCAAGACTTCTACCACAGCGCGCTGTACGCACCTGTGTTCCAAGCCCACCGCACCTCCTTACTGCTTCCCACTGAGCTATTTCCTGGCCTGTTGGGCTGGCTGATGAAGGGGCATGTAGACCTTCCTTTTAGCCAGTTTTTGTTACAAGGCCGGTGTGTTCAGGTATTGGCTCGGTAAATAAGGCTGAGGTCTGCCAGATCGCCGATAAAAGCAAACAACTGGCTGGTATCATACGTGGCAGAGGGGCTGTTGGGATTCATGTTCTTTGCATGGTCTTCAGACATTTTGCAGACGCCTCCCTTGCATTCATCCAGAGTCATGGTCAGTGTGAGTTCTGCCTCTGGCCCCATGCTAGGTGGTATGAGCAGTGTGGCGTGAGTCATCACACCAAACTCACTGAGCTGCTGTCTCGCCCCTGCCCCCCCAAGCACACAAGCTTTGTTGTGATGCTGTTGATCCTTCCTGCACTTTCCTTCTTTGTCATTAGCTGCATACACAGTTAGGATGGCTACGTCTTCCTGAAGAATTGGCCCTTCGTCACCATATATCATTCCTCTTTATTTGGGCGATTTCCCCTATTCTGAGCTAGGCACTTTAGCTTTCCTTGCTAATAAAAATAGCTTTGTTGAACTAAGATTCATATGCCGTAAAATTCAGTGTTTTGTTAGTATATTCACAGGATCTGAAAACATTGCATAATCAATTTTGTCATGCTTTTGTGGCCCCCAAAGAAACTCTGTACTCATTACCAATCAATGCCCACTTCCCTCCTAACCATCTCTGAGCCCCAAGCAACCACTAATCTATTTCTGTCTCTGTCAGTTTATCTATTTTGACACTTAAATAAATGAGAGAATGCAATTTGTGTTTTTTTTTGTCTGGCTGCTTTCACTTAGCATAATATTTTCCAGAATCATCCATGTTATAGCATATATCATACTTCATTATTTTTTTATTTAAAGATAAATAAAGTTAGGTTTGTTTGTTAAGTTTATTTTTTTTAAATTTTTTTAGTGTTTTTATTTATTTCTAGGAGAGAGAGAGAGACAGCATGAGCAAGGGAGGGTCAGAGAGAGAGGGAGTCACAGACTGAAACAGGCTCCAGGCTCTGAGCTGGCAGTCAGCACAGAGCCCGACGCGGGGCTCGAACCCACGAACCGTGAGATCATGACCTAAGCGAAAGTCGGACGCTCAACCGACTAAGCCACCCAGGCGCCCCTGTTAAGTTTATTTTTGAGAGAGAGAGAGAGAGAACGAGAGAGAGAGAGAGAGAGAGAGCGTGCACATGAGCAGGGAAGGGGCAGAGAGATAATCCCAAGCAGGCTGTGCCTCCAGCGCAGAGCCTGATGCAGGGCTTGAGCCCACAAACCGTGAGATCATGACCTGAACTGAGATCAACAGTCTGCTTAACTGACTGAGCCAGCCAGGCACCCCTGTTCTTCATTACTTTCTAAGCCTGAATAATATTCCATTGTATGGGCATATTTTATTTATCACTTCATCAGTTGATGGACATTTGGGTTGTTACCTTTTTTGTTTGTTCTGAATAATGCTGTTATCAAAATTCACGTACCAGTGTTTGGGTGAACATTGGTTTTCCTTTCTTTTGGTTATATACCTAGGGAATACAATTGCTGGGTCATATGATAACTCTGTGTTTAAATTTGTGAGTAGCTTTCTTCTTTTTAAAAATGTTTCTTTGCTTTGAGAGGGAGGGAGAGAGAGAGGGAGAGAGGGGGAGAGAGAATGAGAGAATGTACACAAGTGGGGCAGGGACAGAGAGGGAAGAAGAGAGAGAATCGCAAGTGGGCTCTGGGATGTCAGCAAAGAGCCCTACATGGGGACCAATCCCATGACCTGTAAGATCATGACCTGAACTGAAATCAAGAGTCAGATGCTCAACCGACTGATCCACCCAGGCACCATGAATAGCTTTCTTTTAGTTAATGTTTTCATGATATATCCCTAACTTTTAGCCTTTTTATGTCATTATATTAGAAGTGGATTCTTTGTAGATAGCATATGGTTGTATATTTTAAAAATTCAGTCTGACGATCTCTGTCTTTTAACTCATGTGTTTGACTATTTAATGTAATTATTGATACAGCTAACTTTAGGTCTAGCAGTTTATTATTTGTTTTTTGTTTATTTCCCTGTTTTTTTCTCCCTCTTTCTCCTTTCCTAACTTTTGGATTATTTGACTATTTCTTTTAGTATTCCATTTTAATTTGTTTATGAATTTTGACTATATTTCTTTGTATCATCTTTAAGTGGTTGCTCTAGGGATTACAATATACGTATCTACTTAGGGTTTTATCCAGTCTACTTGGGGTTAATAGTTTACCACTTCAGGTAAAATGTAGAAAACTTATGATCACAGATATTCCTGTCCTTCCCCCGCATTGTGTTGTGCTTGTCGGAAGTACTGTATCTTCATACATCAGAAGCCTTGTCCGAAAATCTTATAGATCTTCAACTGTCATTCATAGTTTAAAGAATTTAAGAGAATACTTATTAGATTCACCATTTCTGTTGTTCTTCCTTTATTCCTGAAGTTCCAAGTTTCCCTCTGTTATTTCCCTGTCATTTGATATTTTCCTTAGCATTTCTTTTACAGAAAGTTTACTGGCAGTGGATTCTAGTTTTGTTTCATTTAATAAAGTCTCCTTATTTTTTATTTTTGAAGGGTGTTTCTACTGGCCATAGAATTATGGGCTAACTGTTAATTTCTTCCAGCACTTAAAAAATGTTTTCCCACTGTCTTCTGGCATCCAATGTTTCTGATGAGAAATCTCCAGTCTTAGATCATTGTTCCCTTATATGTAATATATGCCTTTTCTATGGCTGCTTCCAATAATTTTCCCCTTTATGTTTGGCTTTCAGCAGTGTGATTATGATATGCCAGGGTAGGGATTTCTTTGGGTTTATCTTCTGTACGATTTGTAGTGTTTCTTGAAACTCTACATTTATGTCTTTCACCAAATTTGAGGAGTTTTTCACTATTTTTTCTTTGAATATTTTTCATGTACCACTTTTCTTCTCCTGCCCTTCTGGGACTCCAATGAAATGAATATTAGACTTCTCGATATTTTCCTACAGTTCCTGAGTCTGTTCATTTTTCAAAATCTTTTTTCTCTCTGTTGTTCAGATTAGATCCTTCCTATTGATCTATTAAAATTTTTTTTTAATGTTTATTTATTTTTGAGAGAGAGAGAGAGAGTTAGAGCAGGGGAGGGCAGAGAGAGAGGGAGACACAGAATCTAAAGCAGGCTCCAAGTTGTCACCACAGGGCCCCATGCGGGGCACGAACTCGCAAACCATGTAATCATGACCTGAGCCGGTTGGACATTCAACCAACTGAGCCACCCAGGCGCCCCAGCTATCGATCTATTCTAAAGCTCACTTATTCTTACCTCTGCCGTGTATTCTGCAATTGAGCTGTGGCTTTTTAAATTTCCATTATTGAATTTTGCAATTTTAAAATTTCTATTTGATTCTTCTTTATGGCTTCTCTTTCTTTGCTGAGAACTTCTTTTACTTTGTTCTGAGCACCCACCTTATTTCACAAAGCATGATTCTAAGAGCCACTGCAAAGGCTGTGATAACGCCTTGGGTTTGAGAGTTGTTGAGATTTTCTTGATTCTTTGTAGGTCAAATAGTTTTGGATTGTATCCCATACAGTTTAAAGATTATGTTATGAAACTTTGGTTCTTGCTAAATAACTCTGGGGAATATTTCCTTTTCTGTTTTAGCAGGTTGGCAATCTAGTTAAGCTCAGAATGCGGAGTACTGGCCTGCCTTTTGTGGGCTGTGGTTCCACGTTTGTTTAGTGTCCAAAACCTCTACAGCATCAACCTTGTCACTCCGCATGCACACTGCCCAGCGGCCAGGCCGGGACACGTGTAGCGGACCACGCTGTGGTTCAGTTCACAGAGCCTTTGCTGTGTGCCGTCAATGCTACACATGTACAGCTTGGGCGTGAGCCTAGAGGTTTACCCACAGCTTTGAAGGATCCTTTTCCAGGCGTACTATCTAGAAAGATGGGTGGTAGCCTTCCTGCACATTTGCACGCTTTCGGCCTCAGGGCAAAGCAACAAGAGGAAAGAGAGCAGAGACTGTGGATTCCCAGGGCTGCCTTTCCTGGGGTCTGGCCAGAAAGCAGGCTTTTCCTCTCAATGCTGGTTGTCTGAAATCTCCCACAGGCACTGGCTCTACCACGGAGTGCAGATCTGTGATGGGGGCTGCTCTGGGGGTAGGTGAGCGATGGTGAAAAGAAAAGATCAGAAAGGGGGTCTCCCCCGCTCTCCATTCCTCAGGACCCCCCCCCCCCCTCCACCTTCCCAGTCCTCAGTTCAGAGAGTATTTCTCTTGGAGCTTTTTCCTGCCCATATCCACGAGGTAGTTCTGAGATTCAGGCTTCCGCATGGTGAAGCCTGGGAATAAGGAGGGAAGAAACTCAGGAAAGTCATCACCATATCAGTTGTTCTTCAAATTTTCATTCTCCCCCCAAATCCACCTGCTGTTACTGATCCGTTAGGAGTTTCACATAGTTGCTTGAGGCGTCTGTTCAGGGTTTGGTTGGGCGGAGAGGGAGGAGGGTGGGGTGTGCCTGCACCATCCGCCCGGGCCTGGAGTCCCAGCAAATGTGCGAACATCCAAACAAACTGTGTGCCTAATGAGGAAGAAGTGGATGGACCAGGGAAAAAGAAAGAATGCAGAAATGACCTTACAAATCACATGAGGACTGTCAGAGGAGGAAGCCAAGTCGGCGGGGTCGGGGCGGGGGGGGAATGAGGAGGCTGAGGCAACCGGCTGGCCATTTGGAATAAAAAGTGGGATCCACCCCCAGCTTCTCATATCAAAATAAATTGAGGAGAGAATGAAATATTTACACGTGAAACACACACACGGAACCACTTGAGGAAAATTGGGATGAATGTTCTACGGTCTTGGGGCGGAGGAGTCTCTTATGAGCATGGCATGAAGTCTAGAAGCACTGAATAAAAGATTCATAGATCTGATTCCTTGAGAATCAGACAGCTCTGTACAGTAAAGCAAAACAAAATACCATAGACAAAGTTAAAACAACCAAGAGAGAAAGCATGTTTGCAATAGGTGACAAGGAATAAAGGCATATTTTAAAAATCCACAAATTAATAAAGCACCAGGTGAATAATAGTGAGCAAAGGAAATGAACAGGGAATTCAAATAAGAAGACTTAAGTTGCCCGTAATTATAGTTTGTATAAGAACAATCTAGCTGGCTCACCTCACTACTACTCAGGAAGATGCAAATCGGAAGGCAGCGTGGCCCGGCCTGAGTTGTCAGGATGCAGGATAACGGACACCCTCAGCCACCACTGGCAGGAGCATAACATTCCCACAAGTCCTCTGGAGGGCAATTTTTTTTTTAATAGTTTATTGTCAAGTTGGTTCCCGTATAACCCCCAGTGCTCATCCCCACAAGTGCCCTCCTCCATGCCCATCACCCCCCTTCCCATCCCCCCCACCCCATCTGCCCTCAGTTTGGTCTCAGCATTCGAGAGTCTCTCATGGTTTGCCTCCCTCCCCCTCCCCAACTATTTTCCCCCTTCATCTCCCCCACGGTCCTCCGTTAAGTTCCTCCTAATCCTCCTATACGTGCAAACATACGGTATCTGTCCTTCTCTGCCTGACTTATTTCGCTCAGCATCACACCCTCAAGGTCCATCCACGTTGCTACACGTGGCCAGATTTCATTCTTTCTCATTGCCGTGGAGTATTCCATCGTGTAGACAAACCACATCTTCTTGATCCATTCGTCCGTTGATGGACACTTAGGCTCTTTCCGTGCTTTGGCTCTTGTTGAGAGTGCTGCTGTGAACATTGGGGTGCATGTGCCCCTGCGCATCAGCACTCCTGTGTCCCTCGGGTAAATACCTAGCAGTGCTAGTGCTGGGTCCTAGGGGAGTTCTGTTGTTCATTTTTTGAGGAACCTCCATAGTGTTTTCTAGAGGGGCTGCACCAGTTTACATTCCCACCAACAGTGCAAGAAGGTGCCCGTTTCTCCACATCCTCGCCAGCATCTAGAGTCCTCTGATTTGCTCAGTTTAGCCACTCTGACCAGCGTGAAGGCAATTTGGAAAAATGTTCAAAAACGTCAAGAGCGTATTCTTCGACACAGTCACCAAAATCTAGAAGCTTCTCCAGGGAGGTACCCCGACACGTTCACAAAGTCAAATGCGCAAGGACGACCATTGCAACATTGTTTATTGTAGGGAATAATTGGGAACAACTAAATTGTCCAATATGGAGGGGCGGTTAAATAAACTACGGTTTATCCCCACCCTGGAATATTAACCAGCCTTTGGAAAGGGCGCTGTACCTAAATGTACTCTTTGCTAGGGAGTTATTGCCACATGTTTTGCTGAGTAAAAAAGAACAAATATAAATATTTTATATGTAAATATATGTAAATTATGTGTAACTACATATAATTATATTTATATGTAAATATAATTCTACGTGTCTATCCATCCATCCATCCCTCCCTCCATCCATCTCTCCGTTTATCTATCCACATATCCATCCATTGCTCTAATCTAGCTAATCGACATCCACTAGAATCCATTCCAAGGGGGCTGGAAAAATGTTAACCAAGTATTGGTGGTGTTTATGTTAGGTGAGTGAATTTGAGGGAAATGTTTTTTCCTTATGTTTTTCTTCATTTTGGAAATTTCCTATGAGTATTTTTTCTCTTTATAAAAAGTAAAATTTTAATGGGAGACTACCCTAAAATAAATCAATAATGGAGAGTAGGGACACAAAGGAATAAGAAAAGAAGCAATTTATAGAGTGACATGGAAATTGAGCTTTATATCCTTTCTCAACTCCTCAAAAAATTTTTAAGTTTTATTTATTTAAATAATCTCTGCGCCCAGTGTGGGGTTCGAACTCACGACCCTGAGATCAAGAGTTGCACACTCCACCCACTGAGCCAGCCAGGCACCCCCTCCTCAATTTTCTTTTTACAGCAAATGCAAGCCTTTAATTCTCCAACAGAAGGCAAAATATATTTACATCTGATTTTTCTTTTTCTGCACAAGTTCAAGGAAATAACAAGTTCATTTTCCCTTCATCCTACATCCTTTGCTTAGCTGCTGACTCAGCATTTCAAGATTGGAACGTTTTCATTTGCGTAAGGTTAACATTGATCATGGAAAGAGTACAGCTAATCTCTTTTCTCTTATTGCTGAAACTGTTTTTAAACTTTTTTTTTTCACTGTGGTAAAATATACACAACAGAAAATTTCCGTCTTAACTGTTTTGAAGTGTCAGTGGATCACAGTGTCATGCAGCTGTCACCCACTGTCCGTCCCCGGACTCTCATGTCCCCGCACTGAGACTCTGTCCCCGTGAGAGAGCTCCCCTCCCCTCCCCTCCCCCAGCCCCTGTAACCACCATCTACTTGCTGAATCTACGAATTTGCCTGCTGTGTGGACGATGCGTGGACCCAGACGGCACTTGCCCTCCTTAAGTGGCTTCCTTCTAAGTGTCAGGCCCTGGTGGCCCGTGCGTGTGGTAGCATGAGTAAGAATTTCATTGTCATTTAATGCTGAATAGGATTTCAGTGAAAGGGTGGACCTTCTGTTGATGCGGTCATCCGCCGACGGACATTTGCACCGTTTCCACTTTGGGCTGTTGTGATTGTGCTGCCCTGAGCAAGCAGGTGCGGGTGTGACCATCCACTTTTAAAAGGCATAAACCCAAGAAAGAGTCAGTGTATAGGGAGAATGGACGGGGGAGGGGCACGTCGGGGTTTCCAAGGTCCCCTTTCCAATTCTTTTTTAAAAAAAATTTTTATAGTTTTTATTTATTTTTGAAACAGAGAGAGACAGAGTATGAGCGGGTGAGGGGCAGAGAGAGAGGGAGACAGAATTTGAAACAGGCTCCAGGCTCTGAGCTGCCAGCACAAAGCCTGATGCGGGGCTCGAACCCACGAACCGTGAGATCATGACCTGAGCCGAAGTCGGACGCTTAACTGACTGAGCCACCCAGGCACCCCTCAGTTTTTTTTTAAGTTTATTTTTATTTATTTTGAGAGAGAGAGAGAGCATGAGCAGGGGAGGGGCCCAGGGAGGGAGAGAGAGAATCCCACACAGGCTCCATGTTGTCAGCACAGAGCCTGATGCAGGGCTCGATCTCACCAACTATGGGATCATGACCTGAATGGAAATCAAGTGTGGGGCACTTCACCGACTGAGCCACCCAGGCGCCCCTCCCCTTTTCAGTTCTAAGCAGAGGATGGATTGGGTGTGCGCCCCAGAGTTGGCCAGATGCGACGCTGGCAGGGAAATAACCATAATAAAAATTAAACGATGCAGAGGCTTGATGACAGAGCTAAACTTTTATAACCAAAGAATTTTGGTTCATTTCCAACGTACGAAAAAGAATAACCTTCTCCTCAAGGTCTTGGGAACTTGAGTGGAGCGTTTTGCTTTTTCCCGACCCGCAGTCACCCCGGTTAGGTCGTGTGACTCAGAAGGAAGCACATTCTCCCAGGTCACGCTCAGCCCATCCTGGGATGTGCAGGAAGGAGCCCCAGTTCCCTGCTGGAGCCACACAGTTCATGTCAGCGAGGTCAGCATCTTTAGTGCAAGAGTTTTTGAGAAGTAACAAAGAATGTCACATGTTTTTAGAAAAACAAGTATAGAATTTCAAAACATGACCCTGGAGATTTCCCCACCAACACCATTCAGTCGCCTCTGACCTACCCCTGCGGGAGCAATCCCAGGAGGGCTTCTGGGAGGTGGTGTGCTTGGCAGGTCTTGCATCCTTGAGGATAGGCTCGGCAGTGATACTAACAGCTTCTCTGAAAGGGGAATTCAGAACTGGCATTCTCAACACGATGCACACTGAAATTGTAAATGGGCCAAAATTTTCTAGGAGGGGGGACACCTAGAATAGAAATTGACATGGGACAGTGGGAGAGCGTAAAAGATGACAGTGTTGTGGGTGAGTAGCTAGTGCAAGATGGGTGCAAGATGGGTGTAAGTGATTGTGGGGGACCGAGTCGTGTCCTTAGCTCCCAACTTCTGGTCCTTAGGTCCCCACCTCGGCAATGGTTGCAAGTACCCCTCGGTTTCGTTTTTATAGCTTATATTTTTATTTTTGAGACAGAGAGAGACACAGCGTGAGCAGGGGAGGGGCAGAGAGAGAGGGAGACACAGAGTCAGAAGCAGCTCCAGGCTCTGAGCTGTCAGCACAGAGCCCGACACGGAGCTTGAACTCATGAACTGTGAGATCATGACCCGAGCCGAAGTCGGACGCTTAACCGACTGAGCCGCCCAGGCGCCCCGCAAGTACCCCCCGGTTTCTCGTGGTGTCAAGGATGACCCCTGGATCCCTAACCCCCCTGTGGAACTCGTCTTCAGGGCCGGTGGAGGGCCCATGTGCTAGAGCCCAGGCCACCACTGCCCCTTCTGTTCCCAGAGTGTGTCCCTAGAGCATGAAGACACAGCTCATGCCACTTCCGTTCGCTGGAGGGACCTTGGCTGGAACTTACCGTGAAGATAACCTGGGCTTAGAGAAGGCATTTATACAACCTGATCACGTTGTGGGGATCATAACCTTTCTCTTCTCATCATGCGTCTTTGGATATCCTGGGGAGGGGGTGTCCCTGACGACTGTGGTGCCCTTCAAGTGGCCTGTCAGAGCCACTTCATGGGCACAAGGTGAAGAGGTAGGAGAGGTCTCCCACTGCCCCAAAGTGCCGCCCTAAGTCAATAAGCGTGGGGTCTTGTCCCCATCTGAAGCCTTTGTTTGGTTCAGGACATTCAGCCTCTGCTAAGAATACAGATTTCCTGGTTGTTTGGGAGAGCGGCCCCGTGGCACGGGGGTCGTGGGCTCTGACCACCCCGCTGCCCGTCCTGGGCCTGCCCCTCGCCACCCGACGCTCACCGCTTTGCTCCGCACAGTCGGTTCTCTCCTCTGAGGCCCAGCGCGGCGGCGAGGGTCAGGCAGGGGGCCACGTGGCCATGTGACACTCACGCCGAACTTAAAAATCTGCTAGCGGCCACAGTAAAGAAGGAAGAAGGAAGAGGAGACACTAATTTTAATAATATTTTTCATTTCACCCGATAGGTCGGTGCTGTTATCAGCTCGGCATGCAATCAATATAAAAGTTAATAATGAAATAGTTCCCATTCTTTTTTTCTCCACGAAGTCCCCCAAACCTGGTGGATTTTGCACCCACAGAGCATCTCAGTTCATAGCAGCCACGTCTCCAGCGCTCAGGGGACACACGTGGCCCGTGGCCACTCTACGGACACAGGAGTAGGCAGGGCGACATGAGGGCGTGTCCAGAAAGTGGCGCCGTGGTTCTCTGTCCGCAGCTTCCTCCCTCCGTGACTTTGCGAGGGTGGGTGGCCACGCGCCAGCCCACTCCTGATGGCGTGGGGGCTGTGGCTGCTTCCTACCGCTGTGTCACAGGCTGCTGGGGACCCGTGGCTTCTGGCAACGGCCACCGGTCATCTCACGTTCCGTAGGCCGGATGTCCGTGTGGACTCGGCCGGGTCCTCTGCTCAGGGCCTCCCCGGCTGCTCTCCTGGGCTCGGCCAGGCTGCATTCTCCCCCTGAGGCTCGACTGGGGAGGCCTTGCGTCCACGTTTCCTCTGGCTGCTGGCAGAGCTCCGTTCCCTGAAGACGTGGGACTGAGGTTCCCCATTTCCTTGCTGGACGTCATCTGGGGACCTGTCTGCCCTGAGGTCCCTCATCTTTTCTCTTCTCTTTTCCCTCCCCTGTCCTCTCCTGACGATGTCTGCGTAGTGAGGAGACAGGCAACTTCAGTGCCACTGAATGACATAATTTTTAAATTTCCTCCAGTCAAACCCAGAAGAGAGAAGTGGAAAACGCCGGGTGAAAACCATGTCTCAGTAGCTTAGGATATGCGCACAGTACAATTTAGGTGAATTCAGTTTGGACGTTCAAATGACCATTTTTTCTGAAAGAGCGCCGGAGCTAAACACCACCATTTTATGCTCGTCTTTCTTCATTTCTTCTTACCGGGTTAGGATCCACATGGCATCAAACCTGCCGTCTTAAAGGGTATGGTACAGTACATTTTAGTCCATTCACAGGTTGATCCAGCATCTGGGATGCTTGGCTATTGAAGAGGTAAAGAGTTAAAACCCTTTTTTACCCCCCAGTGTGGAATTCGTGTAGTGCGTAGCAAGGTACTGAAACCACATTAAAAGAACTTGAGTGTGTGTCTGTGCCGTCTGGCTCGGGGAGCGTGTGAGGGTCAGGACGGCGACTGAGGCACTGCCCAGCTGGACGGCGGGTGGAGGGGGGGGTGCAGGGGGGGAAGTAGAGAGCCAGGAAAGGAGAACTGCCTGTCTGGAAACCCCCAGGTTCACGGTCAGGGAGACCAACCACCCACGGAAAACTTTTCTGAATGACACAATGAATTCCTTCATCCCGTAGCCAACCTGGCCCTGCCTCCTCAAGGGCCATCTGTGCCTCAGCATATCACTCAGCTTCTAGGACAGAGAGCCCATCACGGCTCCCACCTCCGCCCGGCATGTCCCTTACTCTCCAGTTTGTAACCTGGACACTGGTGCCCTGTGACCTCCAGCGTCCCCTGGGCGTGATCGACATGCCGGTGGTCACTGCCCCTTAGACACACAAGGCAACACAGATTCCAAGAGATAAAGCCAGGCTTTGTATGGTCCCAGGCGTCCCTGCCATGGGTTTCTCTCCCGGTTAGGTCTTTTCTGCCTCTACCTGTAGAAAGCCTTTCTCGACCTTCAAGACCTATTTCAAAGGTGGCTTCCTCCACGAAGTCTTTCCTGATTGTTCTAGTTGGGGTGAATTTGATGCAACGGGTAAGCCCTACTTCCTTCAGGTCAGAGAAGCAGGTTTTCTCCTTCTCCACTTCGCTGGCCGGCCGACCCTTTGTGCTCGATGCATCCAGATTTCCGCATGTGTCCAGTGCGGGTGCTGGTGTTCAGCCTGACCCTCCCCCCACCAGACCATGGAGGAGCTCCAGCAAGCAGCCCATTTGTGAGGATGGGCTTCGTCGACTTTACCAGAGTGTCCTGCATGGGTGCATTGTCTGGACTCTGCACTTGCGTGTGCTGGCCCTGTCCAGGTCCTTCTAACCACATGCATATTTTACCTTGAATTATAGTGATTGTGCACCTGTCCAATCGTCCCTGCTAGAGAGGCCTTAGGCTTCCTGAGACAGATTACAGTTACTCTTTACTCCTCGTAATCATTTAGTGTATACCGTGTGTGCGCGCCTCCTTTCTTCTCCTTTCTCTTTTGCATGGGTACATTCGCTAACCAGGTTAAAAAAGTCAGTCCTGGATCAGGGAACAGTGTAAAATCCCCTCCGTGTCCTAGCTGTGCCTTGTCTGCATTCCCTTGTGAGCACGCTGATTCTCGCCTGACCCCCTCTTCCCGCCTGGTTCCCATCTCTGGATTTGCCCTTCTGATTTCCACTTCCGGTGCAAGCCGTTCTGGCTGCTGGCTCTCACTCCCAGATGCTGCACCACATTTCCACACGTAGAGGGCAGTTTCTGGGCTGAGCCTGTGGCTTCCATGACGTTCAGTCTCTGCCTGGGCTGTCACCACATTCCCTCAGTCCCAGGCACTCGATAACAGGGCTGGGCGTCAGGCAGGGCAGGCCCCCCACGTCATTGTGCAGCACTGTCCCGGCTCGTCTCTGTGATGTTATGTTTTCCTATCCATGAACATGGTACGCTCTCTATTCAGTTATGTTCTATTTTGTCACTTCCAATAACAAGGCACTTTCTGGTTCACAAATGATACTGGCTTGTCTTGCTGTGTCCTCACATGGTGGAGGGGCAAGGGGTCTCTCTGGAGCTTTTCATAAAGGTACTAACCCCATTCATGGGGGCTCTATCCTCTGTCCGTTGGGGAAACAAGTATGGGATCCGTTGCCTGAGAGGGTAACTCACCTGCTCAATACAGGGGAGTCTCCGCAGGCATCACAGCACACGCGGCCTCTCCAGAGTCCTACCTATATCCTGGGATGAAATGGGTTTTCCATCCACTCACAGCTGAGAAAGAGTCCCTGGAAATTACTCTACGAAGACATAGTCCCCAAAGCTCAGGGGCCCTGAAAGCCGCCCGAAGATGCAGAGGCGAGCAAGGAGAGGGTGTGTGCAGCTCCCGAGGGTTGGTGTGAGCTTGTGTGGTCCTCCCACAGACGCGGCCTTCACACCTGCTCCAGGAGCTGAGGGGAAGCAGGTGGTGTTTGCACATATTTCCAGTCTGATGCATTGCTAGTGTCGATGCATCTGTTTGCATGAGCAGGTGACAGGGGCGCAAACGAAGAGCTCAGAGTGAGAAGAAGGCTGTCAGGAAGGAAATGACTAACTTGTGAAGAAATTTCAGCCACTTGTGTCCTCTCCCAAATGCCTCCCCGCCAAGTTCCCAGTTGGTGGGCATTTTTGCCCAGCTCTGCTGGGGAAAGCAGTCTGGAGATCTGGAAGAAACTGGAGCACCTGGCTGGTTCACCCCTTTAATCTTCCAGGAGAGGATACAGGTGTGAATTCTGCACCCGCCTCAAGCTGTACTTGCACCCCTGGGCGAAGCAACATGGAGGAGTGGGAGGAGCCTTGGGCTTGAGGTCAAGAGCCTTCAGCCTCCGTGAGCCTCACCGTCCACATCTGCCAAATGGGGACAATCATACCTGTCTCACAGGGCTGTTTGGAGAACCACACGAGAAGGCCCGAGAGCAAGCGTTTTGTAAAAGAGAAAGCAAACTGCGGATTGAAGTTGTTCCTCCCTGTCTCACCCGGGTCCGCACCGCATTAAGCCCTCCCCTTCGCTTTCATTCGGAGTTCTGTAATCCAGCGCTGGCCACCAGAGGGGCCCTGCTCTGAGCCTCCGCCTTGGGGACCGGCTCTGTGTTAGCTCTTCTCTGCGGCCCTCCTCTGTTGCTAGTTAAGTGCCACGTCACAGCCAGAGACTGTGCGGTTCCAGCAAAATGAATAATGACCGGGTGTGGATTTCACCGCCCCAGCTCATGAAACACTTACTGAAGACCTGTTGGTGACAATGAACTGGAATCATGATCTTTTCTTTTTTTTAATATTTATTTATTTATTTAAGTAATTGCTACACTCAATGTGGAGCTCAGACTCATGACCCCGAGATCAAGAGTCACACGCTATTTCTACTGAGCCAGCTGGGTGCCCCTGGACCCACGATCATAAATCTGCAAGGGACCTGGGCTTTTTTTTTTTTTTAATGTTTTATTTATTTCTAGGAGAAAGAGAGAGACAGTGTGGGCAGGGGAGGGTCAGAGAGAGAGGGAGTCACAGACTGAAACAGGCTCCAGGCTCTGAGCTGGCAGTCAGCACAGGGCCCGACGCGGGGCTCGAACCCACGAACTGCGAGATCATGACCTAAGCGAAAGTCGGACGCTTAACCGACTAAGCCACCCAGGCGCCCTGGGACCTGGGCATTTTGGATTAAGTCTTGCTCTCCTGATGACACAGGAGCACTTCCTGCAAAAAACTGCCATGGCGGAGGAAGCACCTGACCCCTCCATGGTCCCCAGGCACATCACCCCATGTTCAGAGGGATTGTGAAAGCATAGCTCCTCCGTTAGGTGGACTGCAGTGGATATAGATGCAAGTCCTGCACTGGCACACAGAGGTCCGAAAGGAAGGTCATGTGACAACTCTTGTGAAGTCTCTGGCACTGTCTGTCAGGACCACTGCGAAGACGGGGTCCTGGCTCTCTGTTTCCAAGGCCTCTGAGTCCTCAGAGCCTTTGGCTCTGCGTAGAGGTAAATAATTACTGGTGTGCTATTTTTCCTCCCTGTGCTTATGCTGTTTATGTATCAGAGAGATATTTGTTGCAAGTCTGCAAAAATAACTCGGAGATGGGGATGGATAAACTCATTCTAGAGTGTCTAGTGTGGCTGGTTGAGTGTGCAGGGTCCTGGCCCTGCCCCGAATGTATTACGTGCCCCACGTTACTTACGATCATTAAAATTTAAAGACATTCATTGACACTGCACGTCAGAATTGGTAGTTTTGGTAAACCTTTGCAGTAGCCCCAAATGTTATAGATATTTTTGATCTACACTTAGAACCCTTTTACTCCAAAAAGCTCTTCTTCTCCGGGTCAGTTTCAAGATCTTTCACTAGTAATCGGTATGACTATAAAGTTTATATTTGAAAGGCAAAAAAATAAAATCAAATGCTTAATGCAGATTCTTTACATTAAAGCATTATATGCTTGCCCCCTCCCTCCTTTGGAGGAATTAGTGCATGGCACATCGCAAGCATCCAGTAAGTGAATCCACAATGCACTGAAAAGTGATGTATTTTAGGATGGAGACACACAGAGACTTACCTCAGATTTTTGTCATCCTTCCGGGGGAGAGAAAGAAATGCGAGGAAGTATCAGCGACTGGTAAATAATCTTCTAAATCCACCTTGAACAAACAGACCCACTGATTCAGTTAAAAGAGAAACTGCAGGTAAGAACATAGGCTCAACGTTCACATCGCTAGAGCAGAAAGTATCAGCTTCTGAAGACGTCCTTCCCAAGGCCCCTGGGTCCGCGCCGATTTAGCAACTTGAAGAAATTCCCCGTTTGCTGGAAGACAGCCTCTCAAATGAAAAACTTGGCCATTTGCATGTACACACACGTACGCCTGTGCATGTGCATGCACACACACGCTTACGCGCGCACACACACACACACACACACACACCCTGTGCGTTTAACTACCTGATAAACTACAACCATCTGTTCTGTGCTGAGTAAACTAATGAATGACTCTGTCCCTTATCTGCCTCGATAAACTGTCAGCTTTCCAGTAGTGACTGGCTTTCCCTGGCGGGTCTCGTACTTCCTGCACCTGTGCGCCCAGGGCCGTCGATGCACACAGTGGGACTTTGTTCTGACCACGCCAGGGTCTGTTGAGGATTGGGCTTGAGCCAGCAACTCTGTCACTTGCTCCCAGGTTGTGAGTGGCCCTCTGCCACTGTGTGCATTTTTTGTACAAACCTTGAATACAGCAGGACGGGTTCTCCACATGTACGAGCCCATGTGCACACCACATGCACACCTGTGTGCACCCCTCCCCCTCCAACAAGGTGTCCAAGGCTCCCTGGTGACTCATCCCAGTCAAATCCAGCTCAAACCCCCCCCCCAGCCACGCCCCCCCCAGGTGACCTCTGTTCTGGCCTCTGTGACCTTAGTTAGCTTGTTCTTGAACTCGTATGAATGAAAGCAGCCTCCCAGACCGTCTTTGGCCCTGGCTGCTCTCAGCGCGTTGTGTGTGAGCTCCGTCCTCGCTGCTGACCGTAGCGCCGGCTTGTTCTTTCTCAACCGTGACGCACTGGTTCTTTGTCTGCACGGAGCACAGCTGGGATCCCGGCTGCTTCCGTCCGCCGTGGGCGCTGCTCCGCGCGAAGCTACCGTTATGTTTCTCGTGCGTGGGTTTTGGTGGCTGCGCTCCCTGCGCTCACGTCTCTTGGGGACAGATTTAGGATAGAAGTCCTCGGCATGGGCTCAGCACGCGTTTTCCAAAGCGATCTCACCAGACTGCCCTCCCGTCAGCCGTGTGCGCATGCCTCATCCCTCCCCTTCTCTCCCGACACCTGCAATGTCAGCCTTCGCAATTTCGGCCGTTCCGGTGGGCGTCCGGCGGTACCTTATTGTGGTTTTCAATCGCGCCTCCCGACTGGTGACTTTGTTCCCTCGTCGTGTGCTCTCTGGCTGCTTGGCTAGGGCACTGGCTGTTTAATCTTTTCTTCTCTTTACATATCATGTCTTTTGACAGACCCACGTGTGGAAGATCAGAGCGCGAGCGTGACTTTCCGCGTTAGGGAGGCTTAATTTCGAGAGTCTTAGAAGAACAACTGATTCAAATGTGTCGTCTTTTCGCGCCCACACAAACCACTTCACATTCAGGGGCTCTCAGAGAGCATCAGCTTGGTGCTAGTAAGTCACGTGTCTTTTACAAAGCCTGTGAGCTCGCTCGGGCTCTGCGGTGTTAAAACGTGGCACGCTGGGACCGCTAGAGACAGAAGTCCGGGCCCGGCGCTGTCCTGGTGCCCACCGCCCGTTACAACAGAGCGGATCGCTGTGACAGCCGGGCAGAGGGTTGACCGGGGCGCTGACTCACGTATCATGAAGTGCATTTCCATACAGCTGTTCCCACTGCCGTCCTCCGAAAACAGCCTGTGACATCTGGTGGTACGGAAGGTCCAGGCGGTCAACTGCCTCCGCCTGTGAGTGGAGATGGAATCTTTCTCTTACTGGGGCCTAGGGCTTCTTTATATTCTAGATAAAAGTCATTTCTTGAAAATGGGTGTGGTGAGTTTCTCGGCTCGCTTCACGCTGTCTGGTAATGAACATCAACTCCCAACTTCAGTGACGTCCCGTGTTTCTGACTTTTCCTTCGTGGCTTTCTTGCTCTCTCCGTCCTGTCTAAGGAATCTTTGCCCATGCCCCTTCTCCCCCCACCTCTCACCTCCACTGTTTTCTTTCTTTTTTTTTTTAATTTTTTATGTCTTTATTTTATTTTGAGAGGCAGAGACAGAGAGCGAGTCGCGGAGGGGGAGAGAGAGGGAGACACAGAATCTGAAACAGGCTCCAGGCTCTGAGCTGTCAGCACAGAGCCCGAAGCGGGGCTCGAACCCACGAACTGTGAGATCATGACCTGAGCCGAAGTCAGACGCTTAACTGACTGAGCCCCCTGGCGTCCCAACCACTGTTTTCTTGATTGTTAGATTATTCTCTAGCGAGCGTCCTGTCCTGTGGCACGATACTCGTGACCCACGGCCTGCCCCGCCCCCGGCACACTCTGTATTCTTCAGAGCCTCTCTCGTCTGTCCACCGAGATGAGTGGAGATGAGTCCGCCGTGTCCTGCCCCTCCGCCCCTTCCTCCGGCGCCCTTTGACGAGCCGCTCACAGTTTCATCAGTCAACCAGCCTTTCTCTGATTTGGTGCTGCCCGTCTTAGAGGAGAGCAGTCGTGTCCTCGTGTGGATGTGGTCTCGAGCAGAAAGTTCAATTCAGAGTCAGGGTCGCATCCCGAAGGGGCTCGACTCCATTAGAGTTGTCGTGATCCATGTCACGGACACGCGATCAGGGAAAAAAATGCAACGCGGTCCACGTTTCCTCTGCCCAGAGCTGTGCTTGGAGGGCACTGGGCTCAAGCCTGGGGAGCCGGAGAAGCCAGAGAGAGAGGCACCTCGGGGTCCACGTGACTGGCAGATGTGGCTGGCGGCCGGCAGGCACCACACCGCGCGGGCGATGCGGTGGTGGGAGAGAGGCCCTCCCTGGAGGCCTGCCTCCCCCCTGCCCTCACCCCCCGACCATCCTGCGAGTGGGGGCCTGGGAGACAGGAGAAAACGCGACGCACCCTAGCCCGCAAGTGAGCGCAGGCGGCTAGCAGCAGGGAGACGCAGCCGCAGGCACCTTTGGAACAAGCCTGGCAACTTCTGTGTGTCAGAATTGGGCGCGTGTGCGGAAGTGAGCCGATGCAGCAGGGCTGAGGCCACGCGCCCCAGAAGGGCCCGCTGGCAAGGGCGGCCCTCGGCCGGCATCTGGGAACGTAGGTTTGGGGAGGGTCCCCCACTGCCCCCCCAGAACTGAGAAGAGTGGCTTCTTGTGCAGACAGCGTGGCTCACCCCGCACCTGCCTCCTCCCGGGAGGCCGGAATTCGGGCACGTGCCAGGCGGAGGAGGGCGCTCACGTGACCGGCCCCGGATAGAACCCCGGGCGCCCAGTCCCTAACGAGCATCACTCAGCTAAGAGGAGTGTGAAGAATAACCCCTGTCCTGGAGCACGAAGACGAGCGGACATTCTTGCAGCTTCCTCTCGCGTGCTCCTCCTGACACTGCCTCTTGCAATGAACCCACACTTGTCTGTCTGAGACCCTCCGTCCCCAGTTCAGGGCTGTGCTAAGTAGCGGTGCTAAACCAGAGTAAGGGTTTATTCTTTATCGTAAGGAGAATTCAGTGAACTCATTCATGCACGTGTACATCAAGTCCACAAATTACGGTATAAAGACTTCCATGTGGGTGGAGTCCAGTGGGTTTAAAATGAGGATCAAAAAGGAGGGCACTTGTGGGCATGAGCACTGGGTGTTATATGGAAACCAACTTGACAATAAACTATTAAAAAAAAAAAAAAAAGAAGATCAAAGCCTGGAGAAAAAAAGCTCAGGCCGGAGTTGGATCTTGGGGACAGCGTGGCAGGCAGAGCGCTGGCCCCAAGGACACCTGTGTCATCTGTGGGGCCTGGGGACCCGTCGCTTTACAGGCAAAGGGGAAGTAAGTTTGCAGATGGACTTGAAGTTACTCATCGTCTGGCCTCAGGTGGGGAGAGTGTCCTTGATGAAGCAGGTGGGACATGTGGGTACACCCGGCGTCAGCACAGGGCACTACATGTGGAAGAGGAATGTGTCAGTTTCTTGGGCCGCTATGACAAAGCGGCCACGCTGGGTGGCTTATAAGGAGTACAGATCTCTCCTCGAGGTTCTGGAGGCCGGGACCTCCACCATCAAGGTGCTGGCAGACTCGGTGTCCGGTGAGGGCCCGCTTCCTAGACAGCTGCCTCCTCCGTGTTCTCCCACCGTGAGGAGGGAGGGAATCCCCGGAGTCCCTTTTACAAGGGCACCACCCCCTTCACGGGAGCTCCACCACCACGGCCCGATCACCTCCCGAAGGTGACTGAGGGGTCGCCCTAATAGGAGAGGTTGTCCCACCACCTAATCACCGGGGGGCGAGGACTTCAGCCGATGCATTCTGGGGGACGAGGGAGGCAGAAGAAAGGGGCAAAGTGATGGGGCGTGGAAACTGGCCGTTGTGGCTTTCGTGACAGAGGAAAGGGCCCCCAGCCAAGAACGTGGCTGGAAGAAGTCAGAAGGACGCAGGAAGGCAGCTCCGTGGACACTTCGATCTTAGTCCTCCTGAGACCCGGGCTGGGTTTCTGACCCCCAGAACTGCAAGATAATAAGTTTGTGCTGTTTTAAGCCTTTAGTTATTGGTGGTGTTAAAGCAGACACAGAAATGAATGGAGATTTGCTGCGGGCTGTGACCCGCTCATCAGAAGCGCTCGGTGCCATGACCAGTAGGTCTCCCTTGCCCTTTAAGTTTCCAGAACAGGGGTCAGAGCCCCCCCACTTTCTCAGGGAGGAGTGGACACCTGTCCTCTCAGGGAACACATTTCTGAGTTCTCTCGGACCCTCCTCGCTAACCCTGGCTTGGAAAGTGCGAAGGTGGGGACTGGAAAATGAAAGTCTCCCCCCTGAGAAATCTCTTCACCACTTCCCTTACCGAGCCCCCAACCTCCCCGGTGCCCCCCACGGTCCCACCAACCCTCGATAATCCAGAGCGGCAGGTGTGACTCAGCTGAACCATGAGAAACTGCCCTTTCTGTCGAGCAGAAGGCGACAGAGTATCGGCAATTTCAAATGATTTAACGTAACGGTGTCGCGAACGCCATTAGACAGACGAGGAAACCAAAGCTTAGGGAGGGTTGAGTCAGTTGCTCAAGGTCACACGTTCAGCGAGCCAGGAGCTTGGATCTGAACCGGGGCCCGACGGCACACGGAGCTGTTCTTACCGCGGTGGCGGCGGCAGGGAGAGGGCTTCTGTTAGATGACGGAAGAGGAGGGCTTGGGAGGGTATGGGTGTAGTATTTCTTTATTTATTTGATTATTTATTTAAATGTTGATTTATTTTTGAGGGAGAGAGCAGATGAGAGTTGGGGGGCAGGGAAGGGGGGAATAGAAGATCCAAAGCAGGTTCTGGGCAGGCAGCAGTGAGCCTCACGCCGGGCTCGACCTCACAAACCGTGAGATCGTGACCTGAGCAGAAGTCGGATGCTTAACTGACTGAGCCCCCCCAGGCGCCCCAGAAGGGTATGGTTTCTGGATGCCAGGATGAACATCTGGACGTGCTGTGAAGCCACGGGGAATCCATCCCGGAGGGAGAGACTTCAGCGGGGGAGCAGCGGGTGGGACACACAGAGACACGGAAGATGGAGGCGCCGGCCGCGGCAGAGGCCAGGGTCAAATCCACCTGGACTGTGGGGTGCCAGCAGGTCAGTGCAGAGGAAGGAATGGTCAGAGACTCTTTTGTTTTTCGGGTCTTCCGTCTGCGCCACCGTATCTAGCCCACAGCCGTGGCTCCATTAAGTGCTCAATAGGTAAGAACAGAACTAAACAGATAAGGCTAGAAGTGGTTCCCAGGCGGTGAGGGTTCACCACAGTGAAAATACGGGTTTTCAGGAGCAGTTCTCACACAAGCTGGGGTGTTGTCAACAGCTCCGTAATGTATTTGGTGACACATACTGCCAGTAACGCATGCTGGGACGGTCCCAGGGCTGACTTCTCTATATTTGTGTGCTCCTGGCTGTACCTCCCTGGAGTGCTGAGTGGACTCTGAGCACACATCTCTGCGAGGTGGGCGGCACTGATGGGTACGTAAATCTGGGTAGGTTTAAGGGGCTCATTTGTGAAAAGGGAGGCATCTAAACATGCGTGCAGCCCCTTTAAAGAATTCCTGAGCCCCAGAAGCCTGTCCCGCACCCCAGCAAACATATCCAAATACTCCCACGTTATCCAAACACTCTTCAAGAATTGGAGCTTTGAAAAAAACAGCTTTCACTTGAAATTCTTTGGCGACAGGGAACTCATTTAATTTATGATTGCTAAGACTTCCTGGCAATCATGGCATTAGGAAATTCTTACCAAGTGATTTCTAACTTATGTGTGGTTTTCAAAGACAATGAAATGTTTATCAGTAAATAAGTTACAATTTGATGTCGGCTCGTTACGTTTTGAGGGCTTTTCTTCCAGCACTTAGTAATTTCAACCTGGCAGTGTACTTTTTGCATTTGGGGGCCAAGAGAATTTCTTTTTCAGGCTCAAACATTTTCAGAGGTTCTTGAAAAGCCCAGCGAATAAATGGCTCAGAAAACATCGCTGCTTGGGTTATGACTGGCCGACGAGGCCATAAAAATCGATGACGATTCTCCTTCTCTGTATGAGGCTGCCCCAGACCTGAGTGTGGGGAAACGTGTCTTTTTCCCTGTGTCTTCAAGGGTTTTCTTTGTCATTTCCGTCACCTGTGTTGCCCTCCACTGCATTCCCATATATAGTAAATGCCAGCTTACATCCACGAGGGGCTGGAAATTGGACGCAGACCCACAGAGGAGCCCACCTCAACACAAATGACATTTTCTGGGGAAAAGAATTTCTGATGAAAATGTCCCTAATTGGACATTCTAGCACGAGTAAGCTAGAGAATCCTGTTTTTCTCTCTGACCTTCAGAGGGCAGTAGTTTCAGACACCTTTTTATCTGGGCACTTTTTTTTTTTTTTTTTACAGTCCCGGTTAGTTGCAAGCACTGGTCATCTAAGCCCAGATCTATAAGGAACCACATGTCAGGTGTAAGGTTAGCCATTGTCTGTGTTATTCGGGGCTTCCTCCGGGGGCGGATGCCTCCCACCCGCTCCAGGAACTTCGGCCACACTCAGAGACGATAGCCCGACCAGGCCTGGGTGGGCACTGGGTGGGGGGCTCTCCGCAGGGACCCACACTCCGCCTGCGGCACTCACCTCTGGGGTCCCCCACCCCGCCCCCGTCCCAGCCGGAACTTCCACTGGCCTCTGCGGTCTGCCCCCCATCGTAAGTCCCAGGGCCGGGACTCTGGGATCGGCGCCCGCCCCAGCCCCGCCGTGTCCTGACCCCCGCCCGGGCCCGCGGCGCCCTCACCTCCGCGTCTGACCCCGGCATCGGCCCGGGAGCCCGGGAGCCCGGCAGCGCCTTGACTTCCGCCCTCTGACACCCGCCCCCCGCCCTGCCCTTGGCCTGGCCGCGTGGACGCCCCGAGTCCCCTCGGGAATTCCTGCGGACACCCCCGTCCCACGCCGCCCCCGGGACCCCCGGCGCGGACCCCGGAAGGGCGCCCGGGCCCGTCAGCGGCCGCCTCTGCTCAGTGATTTCTCGGAAAGCCGAGCACTTCGAAGAAGGCGGGCCGGACGGGCCCCGCCCACGGGCCCGCCCCCGAGGCCCGGCCGCCGGGGCCGCCCCGTCATAGACCCCCGCGGGCGCCCGGCCCGGGCCGCATCCCCGGGCGGCGGCGGCGGCGTGGGAACGCGGGCGGAGGGCCGGCGCGGCGGCGGCAGGTAGGCGGGCGCGGGGCCCCGGGGCGGGCGGGCGCGGGGCCCCCGGCGGCGGCGGGCGCCCGGCTGTGCCCCCTCCCTGCCTCTGCTGGTCCTCGCGACCCGACCCCAAAGCCCAGGCGTGGAGCGCGGGGCGGCCGCTCCCTAAGGAGCTGAAGTTTGCCCCGAATACCCCGCTTTTCTTAAAATCTGGTTTGCGCGGAAACCTCGAGAATGGCCTCTCTGACCAGAGGACGTAGTGACCCCTTTACTGCAAGAGCTTCTCCTCCAACTCGGCCGAGTCCGGCCGCCGAGGGATCGCCTGCAGGGTCAGGACCCAGAAACCGCCCGAAGCCAGCCAGTCTGTGCGCCCTGGACGTTGCAGGGCGCGCCCCGGGGTGCTTCTGCCTGGTGACAGTCGGGGTTTGCGAGTGGCGCCCGTGCCAGCCCCGTGGTCCCTGGCAGGGAAGTCTGCGCAGGGCTCACAGCTAACAGGAGCATTTCGGTGTAAAAGGGGCGCCAGGGCCACGGGGAGACCGCTTCCCAGGGTTGTGGAGGCCGCTGTGGATGGAAACTAGAGACTGAATTTTCCAGAATTTAAAACTATCCCTGGGGACGCCTGGGGGGCTCAGGTCATGATCTCGCCGTTCAAGAGTTCGAGCCCCGCGACCGTCTCTGTGCTGACAGCTCGGAGCCTGGAGCCTGCTTTGGGTTCTGTGTCTGCCTCTCCCCTGCTTGTGCTCTGTCTCTGTCTCGGTCTCTCTCAAAAAATAGACATTAAAAAAAACAAACCCCGGTCCCTTCAGCATACAGGGAGATATAAAACTTTTTTTTTTTTTTTTTTTAACCCTACATTAGGAGCTGGTCCTTGAATGAAGGCTCTGAGCCTGCCCTTTGGGATTGTGTCAGGATCCTCCATGGACGGGATTGGGTTCCATCATTTCAGAAAGATTGAGGCCAAAGCGAGAAGCTGCCTTTAATGCTTTTGGTCGGGGGTTGGGGGAGATGGGGATCTTCGGCCACCAGGCCAATGCGCAGGGGCCCTGAGATGCGCCAGAGGGGAGTCATCGGCCGCCTTGTGGGCACTTCCTGGGAAAGTGGGTGGATCATCGCCTGCCTGGGAAGCCTGATCCCTGGGGCCCATTTATTGGGATGCAGATTAGCTCCAGATAGGACCTGGCCCATAAGGAGAATTATAAGCTAAAGTCAAGGAAGAGGAAGTTATAAACATGTGACTGGACTTATACATTTTTTTCTGGCTTGGCATTGGGTGGAATTAATTTGTTAGCGTTCAATAAATCATTGTGGGTCGTCATCCAGCTGGAGTCTTAGGTTTTTACTGCCGTTTAGAGTCTCAGAGGTGATCTTGGTTGAATATTCAGGTAGGGCTGTCCGCGTGCTTAGATCTCGTGACTTAACCATGGTTTTTCTCCACAGAGTGAGTGAAGTAAGATGCTGCCGGCGTGGCCGGGGCCGGTGGTGGGGGGGGTCAGGGTGCCTCTCGGGGTCTCAGTGTTCCCCCTGTGCGCAAATAGGCTGAACTTTTCCTCCCAGTGCCTCTCTCTCTTCTTTCCTCTTTTCCCGTTCTTGTAAATCAGCAAGGCAGTTGCTCTTAACATTTTGGGGGGCTGTGAATCCATTAGGAATCTTGATAAGAAGGTGTGGATCCACGTTCTAGAAAAGCGTCCAGAGAAACAAAATCTTGCTTTTCATTTCAGGCGGCTCTTGGAGCGCGAACTCGGGTTTATAAGCCTATGAGGACGCAGGAGATACACTGAGTGGGCACATTTCATTGAGTCGATAGATTCGCAGACACCACGCCTTCTGTTGTGTTCTGGCCCCTCACCCCTGTCCTGCACACAGCTCATTCAGTGTCTTTTCTCCAGGAGGGATCTGTGGGAGTCAGGACTCTGCTGGGTTACTTTCCTGGGGCGGGATTGGGTGGGGGTGGGGGGGGGTTGGGAGGGCTGCTTGTGGTGTCCCTCCCTTTCTCTTATTAGGTGTCCGTCCTAAACCTGCACCTTCTTATTTATAAACACAGAGGCTGTTTCGGAATCCTGGAACGCTGATGCACTCATTTTGCAGATGCGGAGAGCTCGGGAGCGTTCGGGTGCTTTTCCCACGCGCCTTTCTCCAGTTGGAGAAAAGCCTTTGCTGGGTCTGCGGTGTCCAAGTCCCAAGTCCAATTCCTATACGACCTGCTTCACCTTGTGAGACCCACAAGTGGGCATGGAAAAGTGACAGTTGGCACTTGGGACTCCCCTTCCCTCTGGGTGGGACCGGGACCCCCTTTCTGATCCTACAGCCACCTGCTGGGTGGCTGGGTGCCAAGTCATGTACTTTATGGACCAGCATGGCTCTGGATGTGACCACAGTCTTGAGGACATTGTGTCTTATTGATTGTTTCAAACCAGTTTGCCCAAAAAGGTCACATTTTAATCAGAAGAACAGAAATGCTTTTTTTTTTTTTTTTTTGGTGGGCCTCTGTCCAACTGCCTAGGGGATTTCCGCCCCTGTTCTTATAACCGTGGGCTGTGAGTCGATGTGGCATGGTTGTTCTCTCTTTTTCTCTGGGCTGCTGGGAAAGCTGCCTGCTCTGGCAAAAAGTTCTTCGAAGGGTGTCTTTGGGCACCCTGGTGAGAACCCCCCCATCCTGGCGCCTTCTGGAACTGTCTAGCCCAGCTAACTTGTCTGTCCTGTGGCCACAGTTGATGTCCATGCTCAACTGGTGGTAAGACTTCCCGAAGAAGAAAGTTGGAAGAAATAACATCTGTTTTTTAGAGAGAACCTTCTAAGGTCCAGGCACGGCCTCCGGTGCTTTATACGCGCCCTCCGAGCCCTCGCCGCAATGACGCCAAGCGTTGAGAGCTATCCTGGGGCCTCAGCCAGGGTAGCTGGCACCCAAGGTTAAATGATGGTTCAAGGTCACCCAGGTGGGAGACGGCGGGACTCAAGTGGGGCCCCAGCTCCGTCTAGTTCCCAAACCCTTGCTCTTATCATCAGCCCAGATGTGAAGGAACCATCTAGAGTGGGTAGCCTTGAGGGTCTCTTCCTTCCTGGCACACACAGGCATCGTGTTTACTCACGAACGCTGGTCAGACTGGCCATCAAGTAATGGAGTTTGTTCTCGGAGTGATGAGCTTCTCATTAAAGGGACCTGATGATGTAAAAGTGATTACTCCCCGGCTCGTGCTGTAAGTGGAAAGGTGCCCTTCGATGTGGCTGTGTTTGCCCAAAACAGAGCGAGGGGCACAAGCTGGAGTGCCAGGCGGAACCCTAGGAGGGGTGCCGGCTGGCTGCTGGGAAGCTGCAGATTTCCCGGGGACCTTCCAGTTTTCCTGCAGGGGTTAAGGCCCAGGGGAGGCATGGCCTCCCCACGGCAGGTGGCCTCGCGCCCCAGGGTCCATGGGTTTCCCTGAGCCTGGCACCCGCGTGGCAACCCTCTGATCTTCCTGGTAGCACTTCTTGGCTCATCCGTGCACGGGGTGCTGCGATTAAGGAGACGGTATTCGTGACATCACAGAATGTGGGTTTTTTCCCCCCTCTCCAAGGATGTGTGACCGGAACGGTGGCCGGCGGCTTCGGCAGTGGCTGATCGAGCAAATCGACAGCAACATGTACCCAGGGCTGATTTGGGAAAGTGACGAGAAGAGCATGTTCCGGATCCCGTGGAAGCATGCAGGCAAACAAGACTATAATCAGGAAGTGGATGCCTCCATTTTCAAGGTACGGACTCGAACCCCCTCCCCACATCACGAAGGGGTTTCTGGCTCCCCCCCTCCCCTCCCCGGCCCGTGGAGGTGTTGAATGACGTCTTTCTTACTTGTCAATCTAATTTCTTAAAACAAACATTGACTGAGTGCTGACTGCGTCTCAGAAATACATCCTGGGTGACTTTTCATCTGTTGTGTGGTTGAATCACTTCGAGGTCGTGTGTTCTTGGCATTTCCCTGCCGAGGAGACTAAGGGCACCTTTATCACCCATGCCACCGTTTCTTTTCCACGAGGACCAGCCAACCGGGAGAGAGTACTTCTCTGAGGCCCTGAGACCAAGGCCTGTACCCCCTGGGCCATCGTCTAAATTCCATGAAGAATTCTAGGAAGGGCGTAGGGCTTCAGTTTTCAAAGTTACCTGCCTGGCAGTGTAGGGGCGGCTCAGATGAGAGAGACGCCATCTGTGATGTCTTCCGGGGCCGGGTGGTGTAGGGTGGCCTGAACCTGCAGCAGGTGTTGAAAATAGCCTTCCTTCCCTTGAGAATAAGAAGCACCCAGGCGTGGAGAGGCTGGCTCTTTACCGCCCGTGCGAGCGAGAGCTTGCCCTGGCCCACGTGTTTGTCTTCCCGTCCACACGTGGCTGTGCTGCTCTCCTGTCCCTGTAGAACCCCTGAGAGAAGGGACTTGTCCCAGATCTCACGGCCCTTGGGTGATGGGCCGCCAGCAGCCCGCGGCCCCGAGCCTGAGCCGGACCGACGAGCACAGGTGTTGTGCCGTTGCACCTACGTTCAGGCAGGCGAGCAGGAGCCCAGCTGGGCTGTCAGAGTCCCTTGGGGGTCATGGTCACCTGTGGGCTTCTCTGAGGCTCCAGGAACGCAGGCTTCACGCCCTGGGAGATGTGGATCCATAGGTCAAGGTGAGCCCAGGCTTCTACCTATGCAGATGGATGCACCACGGGTGGCTGGCCCTGGGCGCCCTTGTTCTGCGGGCATCGGGGGTCCAGGGAGGGGAGAGTGGGTGGGTCTGGGGGAGGGGCGGGGCAGGCTGAGGTATGGAAGGATGGGAACCGGACCCCGGACCTCGGTGAGGTGAGGGAGGGAGCGCAGGCCGGCAGGGACCCGGATGCTTCTCCAGGGATGTCTGGTCTGCCAGCCCAGCCAAACAGAGGTGACGGGTGGTGATCCTTGGTGATCCTCAGTGGCCCCAGAGAGGAGCACAGGCAGGTGACAGCTGGCTTCGCGCGCAGAGGCGCTATCCGTGCTCCTGGGGTGTGCAGTGAGGCTCCCCCTCTGAGCAGTTCTCTTAGCTCTGTAGTCTGGGATCCCGGGGCTCTCCGGGGGTCTGCTGCCAGGGACCAGCCCTCTTCCAGGGCCCGCATGGGCGGACACAAGTGTACTCACTCACCTTCGAGGGGGGGCCAGCAGATTTCTTCCCATCAAGGACCCCAGCTCGGGAGTCTGGATGCTGCCGGGGTCTGGCCTTGGTAATCGCTCCTTTATCACTCTTGGTGGTGCTTTTGCCTTTGGGGATCATGATGAACCCAGCTCCAGAACGACTCTGGCTACATTTAATCAGCGCCCAAGGTTCTGTGGGCCGTCGGGGAATTCTAGATGGTAGATGGCTGCGGGCCAGAGCCCCTCAGCCTCGGCACTGTTGACATCCGGGGCCACCTGGTTCCTCCTTGGGGGGCCGTCCTGGGCACTGGGAGCGGTTCAGCACTGGCCTTGGAGTGTGACATTACCAGGGCCGCCTTGGGGGGGGACAGCATAATCCCCCCCGCCCCCCCAGAACCTGGCAGGTTGCTGACCGTGGCCACAGTGAGCAGATTTAAGCAGATGCGTGGGGAACCGCGGACATGGTTTCAGGGTGACCGTCACCTCTCCGGGAGGGAGGGGGGCCGCGGCTCCTGGGGACCTCCCAGGCTTCCCCTTCACCCAGCTCCCTGCTTCAACTTATGCTCTGGGGGTAATGAAATAAAGCCCCAGATTTATATGTCTTATGCAACGCCCTTCATGGCCGTTTCAACAGCATCAAGAAAAATGTGCAAGATTCCCAGGGCTTCCGTTCATTTCGCAGTCGCCCGGTGTGGCAATCGGACAGAAGCCCACAATCTCAGCAGGAGCCGGGTGGGAGGGGATGCGGCCCCCAGGAGGGTGGCTCGCTGGCGAGGACAGAGGGAGGAAGCCACGTGGCTCTGCCCTGCACCACGCTGGCTGGGTCCCACCGTCCGACGGCGCGTCCCTGTGAGGCCCATGGGAAGCGCCCACAGTCAGGCTCTGGTTGGATGGGGCTGTTTTATGGATACTCTTTATTTTTTAAAAAATTTTTAAACATTTATTCATTTTTAAGAGACAGAGAGAGACAGGTGTGAGCAGGGGAGGGACAGAGAGAGAGAGACACACACACAGAGTCCAAAGCAGCTCCAGGCTCAGAGCTGTCAGCGCAGAGCCCGACGCGGGGATGGAATTCACGAACCGTGAGATTGTGACCTGAGCCGAAGTCCAATGCTTAACCGACTGAGCCCCCAGACGCCCCTATTTCATGGATCTTTTGGTTATGTAGAGAAAGTTCTGTTTGAAGTATTCAAAGAAAACCTTAAAAAATCCATGAGTTACGAAGATACAGTGGAGCGTAAGGGGCTGTTTATACCAGAGAATTCCTCACTGACGGGAGGTAGGGTCCTGCGGCCGGCCTCGTGGGGCAGGGCCAGAGATGGGGGTTGAACAAGGCGGAGCTCGTTGGGTGCCGGCCCCGGGTGCACCGAGGCCCACATCGCCACTCTTACTTGTTTTCCAAAAAGTATTTTGCCTCCTTTTCATAAAGCCAAGGGAGGAAGTCCTCGTTAATTGAGGGTCGTTTCTGTCCTCGACCAGCGCTGTGACAGGCCTACGTGAACTTGACCTATAGCACAGATACTTCAAACTCAGTAGGCCTTCGAGGAAAAAAATCAATAGGGCTGGAGGCGAGGTAGCTGATCCCGCCCGGGGCACCCCGGACCGCAGGGCCCGCTTCGCTCTGTCACGTCCTGGCGTTCTGGGGGGGATGTGAGCCCTGGACGGATGGTAGAGCAGTAGACTGTGCATTTCTGGCTAAAAGGCAGCTGCTCCTGGGAGCGTCTCTAAGCCCGTGTTCCCCAAGGTCCATTTTTTGATGTGAATTAACCAGTGGTTCTCAAAGGGGGTGGGGGTGGAGGAGTGTGTCGCAATCTTACCTCCCCGGGGACCCATGGCCGCCTCCAGAGACATATCTGGGTGTCACAGCAGGGGTGGGGGTGCTGCTGGCATCCAGCAGGGGGGAGGGGGCCACAGAGGCTTCGGGCCCCCAGCCACGCCCAGGACGGCCCCGTCACAAAGTACGGAGAGACTCTGACTTAACGTAATAGAAGGTTGAAATTCATGCGTGCTGCGCCTTCCTTGAAAAAAAGAAACCAATGCACGGCCTGCGATCCAGTTAGTAAATCGTTGGACAAAAGATCAGAAGGGACCGAGAGCCATTTACTGCAGGAGACATTTCTAGAGGGCAGTTTGCGTCAGGGGAGGGGTTTCGCTCCTGGGCGCCCACAGCGACCTTCTCCGTTGGCCTCCGGCGGCGGCACACGGTCCGAGCTCTGGGCGTCAACAGAGGCGCAGACACTGGTGTGGCCTGCGAGGTCCTGACCTGTGTGCGGGGACGGAGAGGCAGGACTGCGGTGAATGGGGCTGCGAGCCAGGGGTGTCACGGAGGGACTGCAAGTGTGGCCCCCGGGCCGCCCGACAGTCACTGGGGTGCAGGTTCCCAGGCCCCAGGGCGCCTGGGGGGGCTCAGGCGGTTGAGCATCTGACTCCTGATTTCGGCCCAGGTCATGATTCTCAACGGTTTGTGAGTTCGAGCCCCGCGTCAGCTCGGAGCCTCCTTGGGATTCTCTCTCTGTGTCTCTCGCTCTTTCTCAAAATAAGTAAATAAACATTTGAAAGAAAAGATGCAGATTCCCAGACCTAACCCACGCTTACCGAATGAGAAGCTCAGGGGCAGGGCCCAGGAACCTGCATTTCGTGAGCTTCCCAGGGGGGCTGGTGTGGGCATTAAGCTTCAGAGCTCTTGCTGTAGTAGACTGTCATTGGGTTGGCAGTCAAGACAGTGGGGTGTAGCCCCAGGCGGGGTCCGCTTGGAAAAGTCCCCTTTGGAATTGCATTTTCCTGACTGGGAACGAGGATTCCCTCCAGACCGTATATTCTCACCGGCTGGAAGGCGAATCCGATTTTGTCTGACAGCGAAGGTTATTTTCACCTGACGGCAGTGACCTCCTCGTTGGCGTGTCTGGATTCCAATTTTGAAATCGTGAAAGCTGCCCGTTCACACGTCTGTCTGAATTGTCTTCTGTTCCGCCCCCCTCTGCTTGTGGCTGTTAGGCCTTCAGCTTTGAATTTCTCGTCCTCATTCGGAGTTTCGGGTCTGGAGAGGTCGGAAAGGGAGCTGCGGAAACCCGACAGACACACAACACATCTCGCTGCCTTTCAAGCAGGGCCCCGGGGGTGGGGCGGGAAGGTTAGAATAAATGCCAAAATGCAAAACAAAATTTCTATTAAAAGTAGCAAGGCAGTGGATGACCACATTGCGCCTTCTTGCAGATGTTCCCTTTTCATGCTAAGCCTTAGCTAGGGGTTGATTTGAAAAAGCAGCAAATTGTTCTTTGTTTTGAACATTCTAGTGAAACCATGTGCGACTTCCTCTTTGTGCTAGCTGACCTCAGGCTCCTCCTGACCCTGTGGTCCAGGGAAGGAATGGCCCAGAGGCAGATCCGAGATGTGTGTGTGTGTGTGTGTGTGTGTGTGCGTGTGTGTGTGTGTGTGTGTGTGTGTGTGAGAGAGAGAGAGAGAGAGAGAGAGAGAGCGTGCGCGCAAGCTAGCCAGGGGCAGGGGCCTGGGCTGGATTCAGGTTCAGCTGCGTGAGTCTGGGGGAAGGTCCCCTTCCTGGCCCTGGTCTTTTCACATCTGTCACAGAAAGTGCTCCTGAAAGTCCCCAACGAGAGGTGACGGCCAAAAATGACTGTCAGGACCAGCGAGAATGTGCTGATCTTGACCACGGCCGTGGATATCTGCGCTCGGGGGAGGGGGGTCAGGGCGGCCTCGCATTTCACGGGCTTCTTTCTGTTCCTTCAGGCCTGGGCAGTGTTTAAAGGGAAATTTAAGGAAGGAGACAAGGCCGAGCCAGCCACTTGGAAGACAAGGCTACGCTGTGCCTTGAACAAGAGCCCCGATTTTGAGGAAGTGACAGACCGGTCCCAGCTGGACATTTCAGAGCCGTACAAAGTTTACCGCATCGTCCCCGAGGAAGAGCAGAAATGTAAGTGTCCCTGACGGGGGATCAGCCTGGCGGAGGCGGCCCGGCCCGCGGGCCCCACGGGGGAGCCTGGGTCTGGCGGGGGGGGGGGGGGGGCCGGGCCAGTGGTTTTAGCCCAGCCGATGGTCTGCTCCTTTGCGTAAGCAGACGCGGGGCGCTCTTTCCCCTGACGCCGGCCCCCATCCGCCGGCCAAGTGGCAGCTTCCGTGGGAGGAAGGGGTGGGGAGCTTGGGGCCGCCAGACGCGGAGCTCACAGTGGGACCTGCCTGAAGCCCAGTCGCGGGGTTAGACAGTGTGGATGACAGATTCCGTTGGTTTTCCAGCAGTGCCCAGAGGGGCCGGGGACAGTCAGGTGGACAAAGAAGGGACGCCCCATAGGCCCGAGGGTCGAGTTTATGACTGCGTTTGGGGGGGACGGCGCTGTCGGCCGCATCGCCGCAGACCAGACGCGCCTCACGCGGTCGCACCCTGGCGGTTACTGGGGAGCTCCGGTCGTGACGGTTCGCGAGTCCTCCGGCTCCGGAGCCCCGGGCGGCTGTTTGCGGGGAGATTAAAGCAGGGGTGGCAGACGCCCGCCTCGCGCCCGCCGCCCCGCCCCCGCCCCCCGGTCGGGCCTCGCTCGTCAAGCGGGATGCGCTGAGCTCCGATCCGGCCTCCAGACCCTTTCCGGAGGGGCCGGCCGTGGAGCTGGCCTGAGCGGGCAGCGCCGGCCCGTGGGGTGGAAGCTAGTCACCGTCACTGGTTTGAAGCGTCCATGTGACGCACCGGTTAGCCATCAGAGGTAGCGGTCAGGCCGCCGCAGCCGTACCCTCTTCTCCAGACCTGCTCTTAGTGGCCCAGGAATGCCCGGGGCACCCGCACAGAAGTGAGGGCCCCGGACACTCCCCAGGGCTGTGCAGAAGTTCCAAATGCGAGCCCTTCCCACCGGGGGAAGTTTGAGAGGGTCGACACATGTTTATTTATTCTTGAAAGAGAGGGAGACAGAGCATGAGCAGGGGGTGGTCAGAAAGAGGGAGACACAGAATCCGAACTGGGCTCTGAGCGGTCAGCACAGAGCCCGACGCGGGGCTCGAACCCGTGGACTGCGGATCCTGACCTGAGCCGAAGTCGGACGCTCAGCTGACTGAGCCCCTCGACATGTAATTTAGAAACCAGTTAAAACTGTGAGTCTAGGGGCGCCCGGGGGGCTCAGTTGGTTAAGTGTCCGACTTCAGCTCAGGTCATGATCTCACGGTTCGTGGGTTCGAGCCCCGTGTCGGGCTCTGTGCTGACAGCTCGGAGCCTGGAGCCTGCTTCACATTCTGTCTCCCTCTCTCTCTGCCCCTCCCCTGCTCATGCTGTCTTTCTCTCAGAAATAAATAAAAAACATTAAAAAAAAAACAACCCCAAGACTGTGAGTCTACCAAACAGAGAGTGAGTCTGGGCCTCAGAGTCCTTTCGCTCACTCACGAGGGAGCAGCATCGTGACAAGGGCTGAACAGAGGACAGGAGGCGGGGGGTCGCACGTGGTCAGCGAACCAGCCAGGGACCCTCCCCCTCAGCGTGCAGCCATCGCTGGGGGGTCATCTGTTACTTGGAGCTCATTGTCTGTAAATTAGCACCGAACTTGACTGAGTCAGAACCCTAATCGATAGTCAACAGTAAGTCAAACAAAGTGACCCCC
>NW_024080633.1:8267136-8339860 GCF_003009895.1 Hyaena hyaena
CCCCCCCCCCCCCCGCGAATCCGATGGCTTTTACAGGGAGACCTCTTAGATACCCCCCTGGGGCAGGTCTGAAAGACCAAGCGTGAATCGTTCCTGCTTCACTTAACCTCCAAGCTTTGGGTAACTTTTGTCATCACAAAGCGAATTGTGATTTGAAGGAATGGAGAAGTTTCTCTTGGTGCACCCCCCCCAGCCCGGGACTGGCCGAGCTTGACCCGGCAGGTGACCCCAGCTTGTTTACAGCGCGGGGTGCAGCCACCGTCACCTGCAGGGCTGGGGGCTCAAGCAGCACCGGGTTCTCAGGGGGCAGAGGGACGCTGCATTTGCATAATGTCTAAATGGACCCGCTATGCTCATCCTTCGGGGGCTGGCAGGCTACCTGGGGGCGGGGGGGCCCCTCTACCACCCGCTTCCCCCACCAGCAGCTTCTGGCGAGTTCTGGAGCCTTTCAAAGTGGAATCCAGGCTGAGTCAGGATGGAGGGATGGGTCCATCAGGAGTCCATGGGCTAAAAGACAGGGCCCTCTGGTCACATGATGAGGCAGATCTCTGGGGGTGGGTGGGGGTGGGGAGGAAGTGGGCCTGGGGGGGCTGGCTGTCGGGTCGCTCTGTGCCTGCAGGCCATGCCTGACGGAGCCTGTCCCCCGCCCCCGCCCCCGGGCCCTGCGCGTGGGCCCGGTGTGTGTGCACAGATGTGCGCGGTGTGTCACTTCCTGCCACTTAACTTTGAAAAACGACTCCAGTCTGCACACACATTTTGCCAGGAGCTCTGAGTGTCTTCAAACCGCCTGACTTGTCAGTGGAACCGGTCGCGTGGTGGCCGCCTGGCGCGAGGCATGTCCGACGGGACCTCGTTTTCCGTCGGGGCGAACGGGGCCGAGCCACCCCTCCGTCCTTGTCCTCTGAGCATCTGAAACAAAACCGGCTTCTCCCTTTGACGTTGGCCCTCAGAGGCCCAGAGCATCATGGGAAATGCTTCCCAGGCCTTTCCCAGACCAGCGAAGACACTCGCTGCCTTTTCTCTCCTTCAACTCAGCATTGAAAACCCCCCATGACACTGATTTTGGCCTCGCTGAAGTGCCGCTTGTCACGCGTCTGTCCGATCTCCCGCAGGCAAATTAGGCATGGCGACTCCCGGCTGCGTGAGCGACCTCACGGAGATGGAGTGCGGGCGCTCGGAGATCGACGAGCTCATGAAGGAGGTGAGCAGGCCGCACCACGTGGGTCCCTCTGGGGAGCTACGCCGCTCCTGCCTCAGGCAGCCAGATGGAGGGTGAGGCCAGCCTCCGCCATCTGGCTGCCCCGTCGCCTCGTCGCCCTCCTCCATCTGAGCGCATTGCTTCTCGCTCTAAACTGTTCGTATTTTAAACCTGTTGCTTGGCACTCTAATGAAAAGTGCATCCTGCATTCCCTTGGCCGCTTCAGCCACAGTGAAAAAAAAAAAGTAGACTCCCCTTGCAGCATGGGGTTGTCATGACAACATGGATGCTTGTGGGGGGGCGCTCAGGGCAGGTGGGCCTCCTGCTTCATAATCTGAGGCTTTGGGCCTCACTGGATTGGAAAGGCAGGTGCTCGAGCTCGTTAGAACTGTATGTAAACTCATGGTTAATAGGCTATAAGTAAAGGCTTAATAGGGTCTCCCGAGGCAAAACGCATGGGTTTTTGGATTCCAGCATTAGCTCCGCAGGTACACGTTTTCTATTACCATCCGCCTCTTAACTCCGTTTTGATGGCTGGTACAAGGCAGCCGCTGCATAGCTGAAGGAATCCCGCGCGGTCCTGGGGAAAGGTGGTGTGGGTGCTGTGGAAATTCTGAAGGTGCCCCTGGCGGTCACAGAGCCTTTAGGAGTGGCCTGGCCGTCAGGAGCCGCAGGTACCAGAGCGCAGCCTGCTCTGCTGCCGATGGCGGCTGGTGGTTTCCGGGTGGCCCCTGGCAGCAGGCCAAGTGAATCCCCTGCTTCCTGTCCCTCTGACCTGGTCCCATTCTCTGGACGAGCCTTTTCTGCCGACTCAGCTGAGAGGGGCGCGCCGGGATCCTGAGAAAAGCAGATTTCAAAATGCTTCTTCCTCGGATCTATCTGCATCCCTCAGGGAGCGGGTCTGAGGGCGGGAGAGTGGGCGTGGCATGCTGAGCAGGCCCCGCCCAGTCGCGGCAGAGCTGGCCCCGCGTCCCCTGCACTTGTCTGCCTCCCCGGGGCCATCGGGGCCGCCGGGCCGCCTGGCCATTTGGTTTTGCAGCAGGCGGTTTCACAAAACAAGGCCAGTCGAGCTCGTAGGGCCCCGCGGTGGCCGGGAAGTCGGGCGCGCGGTTTGATCACCGCGTGTGGTGGGCTTGTCTTGGATCTTTCGAGATGTGAAGTGAAAACCTTCCCTCTGTGTGAGGATGAGAGGCACAGCGTGGCTTTGGCGAGGAGGTCGAGGCCGTGGGTCTTCGCGGACGCCACAGCCCGGCTTGGGAAAGCCGCTGACCGCAGTGCTCTTCTCTCTCGCCCTGTTCGTACAGCCTTCCGTGGACGACTACATGGGGGCGGTGAAAAGGAGCCCGTCCCCGCCCGAGGCCTGCAGGGGCCAGCTTCTCCCAGACTGGTGGATCCAGCAACCGAGCGCAGGTGAGGAGGGGGCCGAGGGTCCCCCCAAGCGCGGCCGGCGCGCGGGGCTCAGCCGAGTGGTTTAGGCACCGACTGCTTTCAGCCTCCGGGCAGCCGGGGGCAGCGGGGCGGTGGCTCTTCTGTGAGGGCTGGGGTCACTCACCGGCACCCTGGATTCGAATCCCGCAGTCGCGAGGCAGGGGCCTGCGGGGCTCATTCAAGCCTCAGTTTCTTCATCTGTGAAATGGAGACGCCAGGGCCTGTCCCATAGGGTCGTGATGTCCTTGCATTTATTAGTGTCTGATGCAGCCCCCCACACCCCTTTCCCCAACTGTTCCTTGTGGGAGGAGGCGACTCCGGCCCAGCTGGCTTCAAAGGTCTCCAGGCTGTGGGGTGGCAGGTTTGCCTCGGGGGCCCTGGGGGAACCCCCTCTCCCTGCACGGTGCAGATCCCCCCAGGAAAGCGAGCTCAGGCCCCAGGCTTCCCTCTGGAGACAAGGCAGGCCCTGCGGAGGGGGGAGGGCCTCACACCAGCATTTGGTCAAAAACCCCACAGCACAGAGGACGTTTCCTGCTCCTCTTTGCCGGTCGAGCTGAGGTCTGATTTTCTGTGTTTTTGAAGCGTGGGTCACAGCGCTGGGAGGGAAAAACGCAGGATTTGGCCGAAGCCTGAGGCGGAGCCTGGGAGCCTCGGGAACACGCCTCGCGTGGCTTTTAAAGGAGCTTTTGGAGGAGGGGGCCTGTGGGTCGGGTCTCACGCACAGCTGGGTCCCGACGTGCTCTTCTGTCCCTCCAACAGGACTGCCACTGGTGACGGGCTACACCGCCTACGACGCGCACCACTCAGGTACGCGGGGGCTGGCGTGGGGCTGGTGCGGGGGGGGGGTGGGGAGGCTGGCGTGGGGGCGGCGGGGTGTGGGCGCCAACGGCAGAGCTCAAAGGACCCGAGTGGGTGTGCGAGGGTGCGCGGATGAACCGCTCTCATGTCAGAAGTCAGGACCCCAGGTCATGCTCTCACTGTTGGCTTTTTGAGCACATAAGGGGCCGGCCTCTTCTCGGCTTCGACCAAGGAAACAGATCCAAGGAGCTCCTGGCAGCATAACTAGGCAGGAGAGGGCGTGGGGACAGACAGACTCAAGGCCCGGCTCTGCCTCTCGGGTGTGACCCCGGGCAGAGTAACTGAACCACTCAGAGCCTCCCTTCTCTTCTGGGAGGATGAAATGCAGGGTTAATTTTCTGGGAGGAAAGTCGCCGGCCAAAAAAGTCCCCGTTGTCGGTTGCCTTTACTCTCCTCCACATCCAAGTTCATGATAGTAATGGTGCTAATTAATGGTGGTGGTGGTGATGGAGATGATGATGATGGTGGTGATGGGAATGGAGATGGAGATGATGGTGATGGAGATGATGGTGGTGATGGAGATGATGGTGGTGGTGGTGGTGGTGGCGGCTGACATTGAATCCTGACGAGGTGCCAGTTCAGGCCCCATCTCGTTACACCTCCCACCACACTGTTCCCTGCAGAGGCTCAGAAGCCCTGGGTCACACAGCCTAAGGGCCGCAGAGCTAGGACATGGCCTCTGGCCGTCGTCTCCAAGCTCCTGTCCCTCGCAGGGTGATTCATGGGGTGGTCTGCAGAGGCCTCCCGGGGCAGAGGAGGAAATGGGGCTCAGGGAGGCGTCTGGACCCAGGGCCTCGTGGGACGGGTGCTCGGGGTGGTGGAGTAGGGTCTCACCCAGGCAAGAAGTCTCCGGGAAACAGTGTTCCCGCCCAGGCCACTCCTGTCACTGCGTACCGGCCCCCGAGCTGGGGACTGTCACAGCCCTGGCCCCACAGATGAAGGAACCCAGGCTTAGAGGTGAAATCGCTGGGCAGGGTCACCCAGCAAGTGAGCAGGGTTCAGACCCAGGCACCGGCTGCAAGCGGTCGCCGTGTGCAGGGGTGCCCTGGCTCACAGGGCCGGGTGTGTGACCGAGTCAGCTCTGTGGCCTGGGGAGTCGCTGACTGGTGCTCTCTGGGGGCGGGGGGGGGGGGCCGGGGCAGGGCCGGGGCCGGTGCCGGGGAGGAAGTGTGCCCCCGACTTGTCCCTGCGCACAGCATGTCAAGCTACTCACGGCACCGCGTGCAAAGAAAACCCTAAAACGTTCTTCCAGGAGCTGTGGACTTTGGTCCCCCCAGTCAGGTCACACAGTCTCCGGCCCCGCCCTGTGTAAATAAGTGGATGGGGGGGTCCCCTGTTCCCAGCGCCGCAGGGACGGGGTAATGGGTGAGCGGGCAGCGGGAAGGGCGGCGTGCAGGGCCCTGCCGCTCGGCCGCTCGGCGCTAGATGGTGCCCCGCGGGCTTCGGAGCCCGCCAGGCTTGGGGTCCCCACTTTTCTAGAGAGATCCGAAAGTCTGGACTTTTAGGTGAAACCTGCCCGTGTGAAGTGTTGGCAACAGATGTGGGTTGGCGACCCCCCTCCGTGCTGGTGGATCTGGACACGCCCGTGGCCGCCGGTGTGTGCGCTGGACGGTGTTCGCAGCCGTGGGGAAAGGGTGGTGTCTGGAAACAGACCGGGGCGGGCTCGGCGCTGCGGGACGCACATGCCGGCGGGTCGGTGAGGCCAGGCCCCTCGCTTCGTAGTTGTGCCACCAGAGCAAATGGCTTCAGCTGTCTACACCCGGCCTCTCACCTGGAAGAGGCGTACAGCACGCAGCAGCCTCTCCCTCGCACTGCGAGGAGGAAACGGGCTCATCGGTCCAGCGCCCAGAGCAGCGCTGCGTAGACCAGGAGTTAGGGCTCGCCCCTCGGGGGTCTCATCTCCGCAGCCTCCTGTCCCGGGGCCTGGGCTTCCTTAGGAGCTGCTCATGCTCGTCCTCGGCCGCCTGGGGAGGGCTGCGACAGTGATCTCTGCTTTGCTGGTGGGGAAACCGAGGCACCGAGTCACCACGGGGATTACGCGTGGGGGAGTCCAGTCGTCGCTGTGCTGCCACGGCGGGGGGGGGGGGCGTCCCCCGGCGGGCAGGTGGCTGCGCAGGGGCGAGGCGGGGCGGGCTGTGGAGACCCCATCAGGGCTGGCCAGGTTGCGTGCTGGCCTTGGAGGCGGCTGCTCCGCGGGTCCCCTCCGGCTGCCCACCCGCCGGGTGCGGCGGGCCTCGCTCAGGCCTCTCCAGCACGAACATCCCCCAAGCGCAGCTGCCTGGTGTCCCTGGGGTCCCTAGGAGCCTCACCTGGGCCCCTCCGGAACACCGGCTACGGTTCCCTTGGGCCGCGAGGCGCTGGTGTGAGATAAGGCCTCGGCGGTGACGGGGCCAAGGTGCAGAGTGGGGACAGTCATCTGGGGTTCCATTCGTCCGGGACAAAGTTCAGAAACGTTCTGGAGTGAGGGAAGGGGAGAGAGCCATCGGGCGCTGCAGATGGCACAGAGCTGGCACAGTGCGCAGCATGGGGAACTGGGCAGAACAAGGCGTGTGGTCAGATGCCGGCGCTGCCGCTCGCCGGCCGGGTGACCCCAGCTGGGCCTCAGTTTTCCCACGTGTCAAATGAACGAATTGGATGGGAACGCCTCAAGCTCCCAACCCAGCGTGATTCTAGAATGCCATTTAACTCCAATGTTTCCCCTTTTCCCGCGGTAGCAGGGAGTCTTATTATTTGATTGAGCAAAGGATTCTTAAACAAACCCAGTGAGAGAGGCCGAGGAATTATAAGCACACAGCAGTACTAACCTGGGTGAGGCGGTGGCCCCCCCCAGGGCTGCCCCTGACTGTTGTGTGGGTGGTGTACTGCCTGACTTTAGGGGCAGCTCACAGTTTGTGTGGCTCCAGAAGGTGGCCCTGGACTGGTCTGGGACACTCAGGAGGTGCCCCAAACTCACCAAGTTTGGGGACAGTGCCTGTAATTCTTATAGTTTAAAGCTATCAGAACGCAGATTTCTCTGGGGCTGTCGCAAAAGTTAGCCATTGGCTTCATTCCTGCCTAAAGGTTCCCAGACTTCAGTTAGTTGAGCCCCACTTTCACAGTGGGGTTCATATCTGGGCACCACCTGCACTCGTATTAACATCCTATTTTTTTCTACATGTGATTTAAAAAAAGGTTTTTATTTATTTTGAGAGAGACAGAATGCATGTGCGTGCCCGGAGGAGGGGAAGAGAAAGAGAGAGTTCCAAGCAGGCTCCTGCAGTGCCACCTGGGCACCCCGCTAAATGTCACTTTTTAAGACTTAAGTTTATTTATTTATTTTTTTAAATTTTTAATGTTTTTTTAAATTTATTTCTAGGAGAGAGAGAGAGAGAGAGAGAGAGAGAGACAGCGTGAGCAGGGGAGGGTCAGAGAGAGAAGGAGTCACAGACTCTGAAACAGGCTCCAGGCTCCGAGCTGGCAGTCAGCACAGAGCCCGACGCGGGGCTCGAACCCACGAACCGCGAGATCATGACCTAAGCGAAAGTTGGACGCTTAACCAACTAAGCCACCCAGGCGCCCCAAGACTTAAATTTATTTTAAAGGGAGACCATCTGTGACTGCCTGGAAAAGGAGCAGCAAGTAGGAAGGCAGAGGTCAGAGCAAAGTCAATGAGAAGCAGGTGCGGAGCTCAGAAGTTCTGGCCCCGTAACAGCACCGCCCGAGGCTCAGAGAGCCGTGTTTGCCCTCTGTTTTTAAAGGAGTTATAAAGGGTGGGTGTTAAGGATCCCTTTCTTTTTGTTTATTTGTTTATTTAGAGACAGAGACAGCGTGAGCGGGGGAGGGGTAGTGACAGAGGGAGAGAGACAGAATCCCAAGCAGGCTCCCTACTGCCAGCACAGAGCCGGCCGCGGGCTCGAACTCATGCAACCCTGAGATCATGACCCGAGCCGAAACGGAGAGTTGGACGCTTAGCTGACAGAGTCGCCCAGGCGCCCCACGGGGCCTTCTTCGTGAGGTGACCCGAGACGGAGAGCACGTTGAAAATTGAATCATCTTTTCATTTACCCGACGCTGGGGCACCGCCCCTCCCCCTCCCCAATCTTCTCACGTGTGGCGCGTTTGGGGAAATGCTGACTTAGTTTGAGTGATTTTCTCTTAATTTGAGAACAGAAGGGTTTTGGAGAGATTCATGATTTGAGATCCAAGGACCCCCAAAAGGACGAGAATTTGTCAAGAAAAAAATGGCATCTCTGTCCCCCCTGACGCGGAATTCGAATCCCGCACTTGCGTCCGTTGTGAATCAGGTCTCAGGCCACACTGTTACGTAGCGCAGAAGACAGTGTGCCTGTCGGATCACGGATAGCGCGGCGTGTCACATACGGGTAGCACGTGACATCGTACGGTGTGACAGTGGCGTGAAATGGGCCAGTGCTCCCAACTTATCACCGTGCCGGTGGCCATGACCTTCCTGGGGAAGCGGAGAACGCTAGCATAGTTCTTTCGCGTTTCGAGTCCCTGGTTTCCTTAGTAACCCTGCGTGTGTGCTCGGGCTTATAAAAACATGATTTCTAGAAGGGGTGCAGGAACTGCCCAGAATGCCCAGAGGCCCCGGGCACACAAGCAGCTAACCGGCCCGTCTGGGGGAAAGGCAAGCCCTGGGCGCCCCCTTCCCGCGCCCCTGACCTGTCTCTCCCCCCCCTTCCCTCCCCCTCCCCCGCAGCCTTCTCCCAGATGGTCATCAGCTTCTACTACGGGGGCAAGCTGGCGGGCCAGACCACCACCACCTGCCCCGAGGGCTGCCGCCTGGCGCTGAGCCCGCCGGGCCCGCCGGGCGCCAAGCTGTACGGGCCCGAGGGCCTGGAGCTGGTGCGCTTCCCGCCGGCCGACGCCATCCCCAGCGAGCGGCAGCGGCAGGTGACGCGGAAGCTGTTCGGGCACCTGGAGCGCGGCGTCCTGCTGCACAGCAGCCGGCAGGGTGTGCTCGTCAAGCGGCTGTGCCAGGGCCGCGTCTTCTGCAGCGGCAACGCCGTCCTGTGCAAGGACCGGCCCAACAAGCTAGAGCGCGACGAGGTGGTCAAGGTCTTCGACACCAGCCAGTTCTTCCGAGGTGCGTGCCGCGCGCGCCTCGTGTCCCCCGAGTCCGGGCCCGACCTGGGGTGCAGCAGGGGTCCCGTGCTGCGCTCTCTCGCTGAGCAGCCCCGGCGGGGGCGCTTTCTGTGCCTCGACTTCCCAGGACGAGGAATGGGGGTGCAGAGACGCACGGCCCCGTGACGGCCCCTGCCTCGAGCTAGGGTCAGCCCTCTCCAGCCGCCCAGCCCGAGAACTCCTGGGAAAGTGGGCTCAGGTGTGACAGCCACGAGAGCCCGCCCCCCCGCCGCTCCCCGGGGCGGGGCAGTGAGGCGTGGCGGCGTCGTGGACACGGCCCCCTGCCCTTCGTGTTTTCCAGAGCTGCAGCAATTCTACAACAACCAGAGCCGCCTTCCCGACGGCCGGGTGGTGCTGTGCTTCGGAGAAGAGTTTCCGGATATGACTCCCTTGCGCTCCAAGCTCATTCTCGTGCAGGTACGAACGGGCGGCTTCCGGGCTGCTGGCCCTCACATCGGGACCCAGTCGATACCTGGGCCGGAGAACGGGGAGCAGGGGCTGGGTGCTCCCCACCTGTGGGCAGAGGCAGGCCCGGGGGGCGGGGGAGACCTCCATGTGGCGCTCTGGACTCTTGCCGCCTCGGAACCGCCTTACCGCGTCCCAGGACTCACAATCTATGTGTTCTTGCCCTGCCTTTCTTGTTTGTCTTTTAAGTCAAAACCCTCTTTCTAGCAAGATTCCACCTTTCTGGCAAGGTTCGGTTGCCTCAAGGTCTGAGGAACGGATTAGGGCTTTGCAAGCCCTTGCTTAATGTAGTCAAAGGAATGCAATTCTAATGGTGGAATTCTGACCACCGGCTACTACGTTGGGAGACTCCTTACTCTTTTCCTCGTACCTGCCTGCTTGGGGTTCATTCATTTGGGGCTCACGTGGAGGTTCCCGGTGACCTTGTTGGATGGGCAGTCAGAGAATCTGGCTGGGCTCAAAGGCAGGGCCACCCCACTTCCCACCTCCGCGCCTGACCTGTACCCGTCCCTCTAGATCGAGCAGCTGTACGTCCAGCAGCTGGTGGAGGAAGCCAGGAAGAGCTGCGGCTCCGGCTCCATGGTGCAGCCTCCCGAGGAGCCCCAGCCAGACCAGGTCTTCCGGATGTTTCCGGACATCTGTGCCTCACACCAGAGACCTTTTTTCAGAGAAAACCAGCAGATCACGGTTTAAGTCGCTCGCGCGGGCGCCCCATCCTGCCCCCGTCTCGCGTCTCGTTATTACAATTACTGTCGTAATTACTGAAGGATGTGGGTCCCTCTGACCTGGGGGGGGGGCGGGGGGACGCTTCACCTGCTCTTCGTTTAGTAAGGGCTCTCCGCGGGGACTTGACCTTCAAAACGGAGTCGGGTCGCACTTCTCCCGAGCAGGGAGAAATGTAGGCACGTGCCCCAAACGATCCAGATGCTGTAACTCTAACCAGTGATTAAAACCTGTATGTATCCCTTGCATTTGCTCCCAATGATCATCAGTTGCCAGATTCTTTTCGGCAATTCCGGGATCATTGATATTTCCAAAGACGCGGCAGGCAGTGTTAATTAGCAAATAGCTGCTTCCGGGGTTGGGGGGCGGGGGGAGGGCGGGAAATTGGAGTAAGAGACCACTTGTTAGCACAAGTCTCCTTTTTGTCTCTACCTTGTGTGAGAGCTGCAGATTCACGATTCCATAGGCTCAATTCCACGCGGACTGTCTCTACTTTTCGGCTTGTTGATAGGATTTAGAAATACTTAGAAGGCAGCCTGCCTGTTAGTGAGTGAGAGCAGATCTCTCGGCTTCTGTCGGAGGAACGCGCAGCCCCCCTGGGACCCGTTGCCCCGAGAGCATTTCCATCACCGGGGCCGGAGGTGTGTTTTCCCCTCCAGACAGGGAAGGTTTTCCCTCTGGACCTTCCTGGCCGGGCAGCTTCGAGCTCAATGTGTTTTGTTTTTGTTTTTTTGTTTTTTTCATTTCTGTAATCCAATCATCCCAGGTACCTCGCTCTTTCCTTCCTTCTAAATGGTTTTTAAAAACGGGATTTACCTGTCATTTTGTAAACTGCTTTGAATTTTTTAAAAATATAAAGTAAGCAGGCTATAAGCCACAAATTCAAAAAGCCAAGTCGTCGTAGATTATAAAAAGGTAACTGTAGGCTGTGCGAGCGTTTTGATCTGTGCCTTTAGTCGGTCAAGCCGTTGAGCCGCCGGTGGTGTGCGTGTGGGCGCGGCTCGGCCGGGTTGGGGGCTGTGGGTGAGGCGTGCCCTGGTCGTGGGGTGGGTGGCAGCAGGGACACCTTCCCCACCCCCCGGCCCCCAGGCCTGGGGCCACACCAGATCCTACTGTCAGCAGAGCCCTGTGGTGGGGGAAGTCCCTGCTTTAGCCCCAGAAGAAGGTCGTCACGCTCTTTGCTGCCCAATCCGATGCACTTACTGCCCCACCAAGCGTCAAGCGGCGAGGGCGGGCCAGGCTTCCCGCCGACCTGCAGCGCGCACGGGACGCCTCTCCACCGCCGCCCTGACCTCACTTTCATCCTTCCAAAGCGCTTGGATACTTTTTCTAGGGGGGAAAAAAGCCAGTTGTATCTTGCTAGGTCGGGGTGCCCCCCCCATGCGTGTGTCCCGTGCCGAGCGCCTGCCAGTGGCTCAGTGTGGACACCAGGCAGGGTCGGGGCGCCTGCCGGTGGCTCAGTGTGGACACCAGGCAGGGTCGGGCCGGGTCTGTGGGCTTTCCTTCCACCCCTTGCGCGGAGCGGGGAAGAGTCTTCGCCTCCGTCTTGCTGCTGCACAGCCCAGCCTCCTGCTGCCCGCCCTGACTCACGGCGACAGCACGACGGGGCCTCAGCTGTCAGCTTTCACCTTGAGGTGCGGGAGAAGCCAGGACTTGGGGGACAAGATTGCCAACCTGGTGGCCCTGCAACCACGAGTCTCTTAAACTTAAAATCCAAGCCGAAGAAGGTCACGCAGGGGTAGTGTGTGCAAGACTTCATCATCGCAGGCCGTGTAGATGTGCTTGAACTCACCTGAAAATGTAGGAAAATTCAGAGAAGTGGCTTTTCCTCTTTGGCAAACAGAGCCAGCCCCACCTTGTTCGGGAATAACGCCTGTTTTCTGAAATTGCGTCAGGCAGCACTGACTTTGGTTTCTAGCTCAAACGAAGGGTGAAGCGTATATCTCGAATATGCTAAATGAATATTTATTTTTGTATCCAATTAAAACAAATGTTGATCTCTTTTATTCTTTATTAAAATAAAGTGCCTTTTTAAAAGCTGGTTCGCGCTCCGTTTTTTTTGTGTGTTGAAGTCACTGAACTATTTCATCATTTTTACCTGATTCTGGATTCTTGGGCGAGGGGGGGGGGGGGAGGTTAAAAAAACAACAATACATTGTGAATTTAAGGATTTTTTTGCTTTTTTTTTTTTTTTTCCCGCTCATCCCCGAAACAATAGCAAAAAGGTATGGAGGCTGGCAGATCATACGGAATATTCTGGAGGAAGTGCGGGGCTTGCTATGTTTTTAGGAAGTTCCGGGGGCCCGTGTTTGGGTTCCTGTGAGCTGATGGAGGAGGGAGTGCGAGGGTGTGGCCGGAGCAGGAGGCCAGCACCCCGTCTCCTGGAGGGTGGTGGCCGTGATCTCCACGAGTCCCCCCCTCCCCCAGCCTGTGTCAGCCACACGCAGTAGGGACACGTATCCTTCCTTTACACATATGCTCACTGCACCGGGTCCTTCGGGGCACACGGGGGCACCCAGTTTGGTCCGGGTGGAGGTTGCTTCCTGACACATGCCTGCCGAACAGCCCAGACCCCAGCCAGCCCACGGGGCGGGGGCCCACCCGCCAGGCCGCGTCTACGGGCGACACACACTCTCTGTAGCCTCGGAGGAGCCACGCGGTCCCGGGACTGCCCTCCTCCTCAGCAAGGAGAGAGGGAAACCAAGGCAGGGGCCCTTCTGCGCTGGGTGGGCTGTGGCCGCTCGTGTCCCGGGTCAGCTCAGCGTGAGACAAGGCCTCCCGCTGGCCTGTGACCCCCCCCGGGCGGGGTGGCCGCCGGGCCAATCGCCGGCTTTCTTAGAAACCTCCACAGTGAGTCATGGCCTTCCGGCGTGTTGCAACCAGACACTTGGCGTATTGGCAAAGTCCCTTTTCTGCCCGTGGATCCATCGGGGCCAAATGTGGAAACTTGACCGAGTCTGCTTCTCCCCAGAGTTCAACACTCTCTTGGGGACAGTCGATGGGCGCTTCTCACTCAGCTTCCCGGAGGGAGAGGAGGGAGGCCGGAGCGCTCTAGTCCACAGAGGACAGGGTTCGGGGACGAGATGGCTCAGGAGTAATTGGGAGTTTAGGAGACACTGTTAGGGGGCACCCGGGGGGCTCAGTCGATGAAACGTCTGACTTCGGCTCAGGTCATGATCTCATGGTTTGAGGGTTCAAGCCTCACGTTGGGCTCTGTGCTGACAGCTTGGAGCCTGGAGCCTGCTTTGGACTCTGTGTCTCTTTCTCTGCCCCTCCCCTGCTTGTGCTTTGTCTCTGTCTCTCAAAAATAAATGAATATTAAAAAATTTTTTTTTTTAAAAGGAAAGGAGTACCTGTGTGGCTCAGTCGGTTAAGCGTCCGACTTCAGCTCAGGTCATGATTTCACAGTTCATGGGTTTGAGCCCCGCGTCGGGCTCTGTGCTGACAGCTCAGAGCCTGGAACCTGTTTCAGATTCTGTGCTTCCCTCTATGTCTGACCCTCCCCTGCTCACGCTCTCTTCTCTCAGAAATAAATAAAATATTAAAAAAAAAAAACAAAACAAAAAAAAACAAAAAGGAAAGGAAAATGCTCTTAGGTCCCTAGAGGTGAACTGACTTTTGAGACGTGTGGCTTCATCTGGACAAGTAGCTCCTGGGACCTAAAGGCAGCCCCGTGGAAACAGGCTCAGGAGACATTCTGACACACAAGCAGCCTTCACTTTTTGTTTTCTAGAAAGATTTACGCAAATTAAGATCTTTCAACTATCACTTTCTGATTGGCTGGCCCTTAGCACCAGCTTTTGCAGAATCCATGTGGGATGGAAAATCATGGTGGATTCAGCGGCTGACCCCCTGTGATGAGCATCCCCAGGGTCTGCTGGGCCTGTGGTCCGAGGAGACCCTGGGAGGGCAGGCACTGTGTGCTCCTGGAGACCTGTTCTCTCCACGAAGAAGCCATTGTGGGAACCAGGAAGAAGCCCTTCATGGGAGTGAGTCAGACGCTCCGCAAGAGAAAGTTTTGCAACTCAACTACTCAGAAAATATTTAGAAATTCTTTCTACAGATGATCTATAACTAATGACCGTAGGTTTTAACAGCTGAGGGAAGGAGAGGGGTGGTTTCTCAGTGGAAAGTCTGGCTGTTTTTACTAAAAGTAGGGGGGGAGCCATAAGCGTGTTGGCTCACTCACAATCTGTCTTCTTCCTGGGCAGGTGCGCCACGCATTGAAGGTTCTCTCTCATGCTGCGAAACTCATCTGACCCACCATTTTCCAAACTTACTTGATCTGACGTTGTGCCTTGCGTTGGGTCTATGGAAAAGCAGTGCCTAATCCAGCGTGACTGGCCTCAGGCATCTGATTTCTGTTCTGGCTGGGCTGCCTTTTGAACTAGATGGAATCTTCCAGGCATGGGGGCGGCTACCCCTCACACTTACTACCTTCAGACTTACATTTTATTTTGCGCATCGATTTTGTGGGTCAGAGTTCAGACAGGGCATGACGCTGCGAGCGTCCCCATATTTTGTGAGGTTGGGGGTGTCGGCTGGGAAGACTCGAATGGCGGAGGGTGACTTGGGTGTGCAGGGGTGGGGTGGAGTCATCCACGGGGCTTTTCATCCACATGTTGGATGCCCGTGGCTGGGAGGCTGGGCACAGCTGGGGCCACATGCGGCCTCTCCGTGTAGCTGGGGCTTCCTTACAACATGGCCGCCGCCTCACAACATGGCCGCCGCGGCGCAGTGTGGGGGACACGGGGCGTGGTGCTAGGTGGCTGTTTGGGACCCGGCCTCGGACACTGTTTACAGTTACTTCTGGCACGTTCTGTTGGGCAGCGCAGCCACACAACACGCAGATGAGGAACCTGAGCAGGGCCCCCACCTCTTCATGACAGGGGCTTTAAGGCGCTGGCGGCCATGTTTGCAAACTGCCTCCGGGGCCCGGAAACATCTCTTTTGAGACACATCCCACCTGCCCTTTATTTAAGCAAGTCTTCTGCCTCCCCCCCTTCTCCCCCTGCCCCACAACTCCGGCTCCTTCCTCCCAGCCCCTCTGTGCCCTGATTCCTCGAGTCCCAGGCATGGAGACCTTTCCTCACTCCATCGTGGTCACGTGGTAGTGGACGCTCCCCTTTTCAGGAAGTAGCCCTTCCCTTGGGAGCCCTGGTCCCCAATCAGGCCGTGACTCTGGTATGTTACTGGGCGAAAGAGACCCCGTCCCCCCAGACGTGAGGATGGGGCCTGAAGGGAGCTTCTCAGAGAGGGTTAGCTTGGCTGTTACAGCAAGAGCCTTGTGTGGTGTTTCCCTGAATCAGATTCATCCCAGCCTTCTTATTTTATTTTTTAATTATTTTACTTATTTTATTCTCAAGTGACGTAGCATGCAGTGTAGTCTTGGCTTCAGGAGTAGAATTCAGTGATTCATCGCTTACAACACCCAGTGCTCATCCCGACATGTGCCCTCCTCAGCGCCCACCCCCATTTCCCCCCCCACCCCCATCGACCCTCAGTTTGTTTTCTGTGAGTCTCTTCTGGTTTGTCTCCCTCCCTGTCTTTATCTTAATGTACCTTCCCTTCCCCTGTGATCATCTGTTAAGTTTCTTAAATTCCACAGGAGGGAAATCATAGGATGCGTGTCTTTCTCTGACCGGCTTATCTCACTCCGCACAGCAGCCTCCAGCTCCAGCCACGTGGTTGCAAGTGGCGGGATGTCATTCCCTCTCATCGCCTTCTGCTTGCCACCCCTCGCCGTGAGGCAGGGCGCCTTCCTTCGGTCACCCTCCGCCCCGGGGCTCCGTGATGACAAGAGCCGTAAGGAAAGATCGCGCCGTTGGCTATGTCTCTCCGCGGGCCGGGATTGGGGGTCGAGCTTCTAGCTCTGGAGCTGAGGGGATGCGAGGGTGAAGGACGCCCCCCCCCCCGCCATGCCTCAGTTTTCCCATTTGTAGACTGAGTGTGAGGGGAAAGCTAGTTAGCGCCTCAAAGCCACCTGGAGCCGTGCGTGGCGCCTGGGTGGCCCTTCACTGGTGTGGACGGTCATTCCTGAGAAGCTGTGCGGGGTCCTGCCTCGGATCCCCCCGGAGGCAGAGCCGGAAACAAGGATGGGGTGCAGGTAGTGTGTGTGCGGAGAGTGCCGTCAGGAGAGGCTGGTAGACGGAGAGGAGCGGCCCACGGAGGTGACCTTGGACACGGAGGTGACCTTGGAGCTACGGGGTGGGGGGGCACTTGCGGGACTTGGAAGGGCCAGGCTCGCAAGCCCGGCGGCGCTGGCCCCCCGGGGAGGGCCCCAGACCCGCATACCCCTTCCCGCACCAGGTGCTGGGTGAGGCTGCCCCCGGAGGCATTAGTGACTTGGTACTTCCCTCAGCCACGGCCGCAGGGGCCGGCAGGCGGGGGTCGGGGGTGGGGGTGCGCTGGGGCCCCGGCAGCCCCACGAAGTGTAGTCACCTGCTCGGCAGACGGACAATGTGCCCGAGAACCCGGGGTGCAGCTTTCAGCCCGGGGGCTTTATTAGCTGAGTGTCCTAGAGAAAATCACTTAAACACTGTGTTCCTCAGTTTCCTCATCTGTGAAACAGGTAGTCACCTCTCTTGAAGTGATTCATCACCTCGAATCACCTCTTGTGATTTGTCACCTTGTGATTTGTCCCTCACAAGTCACCTACTGTGAGGATAAAGGGCTTCCCACAGCACCTGGCCACAGTAAGTGCTAAAAAAAGTACATTTATATTTATCATTAATGTAATGAAATTACTTTACTATTAAATCTCGATAAGCCTTAGGAAGGAGTATCGTTTACATTAACTATAAATAATCATATGCAATCATTTGCAAATTATTACTCAGTAATGTGACACATTGTTTATATACTTAACCTTATTTTATAATTATTGGATCTTCTCTCATTAGAATAATGTCACATTATAAATGCAGTAATTATTCATTAGATTATATAACGATTAAAAGTTTAAAACTATGTTATAAATAAGGAGATAATTATAACATAATTTTTATTATAATGTAATTTCTTTTTTTAAAACAATTTTATTTTTTGAAAGAAAGAGAGAGAGAGCACACGCGAGCGGGGGTGGGGCAGAGAGAGAGGGAGAGAGAATCCCAAGCAGGCTGCACGCTCAGTGTGGGATCCTGCATGGGTCTCGATCCCACGACCCTGGGATCATGCCCGGGGCTGAAACCAAGAGTCAGATGCTCAGTGGCCGGAGCCCCCCAGGTGCCCCTGAATTATAATAGAATTTTATTTACTCTCTGCTGTTGAGCAAATGCAAGGACCATGTGAACCAGGGCCTGGCGTGCTGAGTGTGCGGCTGGTCCCGGGTCTGTGCATGTGGTGGGTCAGGGCTCTGGCGGTGGAGACGGGTTGGGGGAGAGGCCTCCCTAGGACGGGTGTGGGGAGCCCTCGGGGGAGGCGAGGGCTCCGGGGGGCGGGTCACGTGAATGCTCGGGATTGTCACCAGGGCGCTGGCGGGCTTCCCCTCTCCTTCCTGTCTCCCAGGGACAAAGCTCTGCCTGGAGGCTGCAGGTCACCTCGCTTCCCTTCGAGACTGGCTGTCCCTTGGGGGAGAGGGACCACGTGCATCTCCAGGGAGAGACAGGGAGGGACGGCAGGCGCCGCCGCAGAGTGCGGGTGGTTTTAGCTCACGTGTGATGTGTGCGCAGGATGCGCGAAGGCTTTTCCCGAATGCCGGGCTGGGTTCTCAACAGTGAGAGTCGGGGTCTGGGCTGCCCTGAATCGGCCTGGGGTGTGGAGCTGTGCTTCTTCTGGAGGGGCGTTCCTTCTTTAAAGAATTTTTTTAAAATGTTCATTTATTTTTGAGAGAGAGAGAGCATGATCAGGGGAGGGGCAGAGAGAGGGAGGGAGACACAGAATCTGAAGCAGCTCCAGGCTCTGAGCTGTCAGCACAGAGCCCGACGCAGGGCTCGAACTTACGAACCGTGAGATCATGACCTGAGCTGAAGTCAGAGGCTTAACCAACTGAGCCCCCAGACGCCCCTGAGGGATGTTCCTGATGCAGCGCTGGCTCCTGAGGGATGTTCCTGACACAGCGCTGGCTCCTGGCTTTGCGCGCGTACACACACACCCACACACACACACACACACACACGTCACCTGGTACTTGAAGGGCACCCTCTCCTCCCTTTCACCCAACAAGGACCCGAGGGAGCTGGGAAGAACAGAGAATCTGGAAGGTAACAAGCTCTCAGAGAAACACGGGGCCTCTGGTGTTGTTTTCTCCAAGACCTTCTGGGGGCAAAAATCACGGTGCGCTTGGCAGATGTCACCCCCGCTCGGCAGTTCCCTTCCCGCGGCACCTGCGGGGGCCCCGCCCCCGCCGTGGTGCCTGCCCCTCCGTCCAGCGTGAGAATTGAGCAATCCCGGCCGGTTAGAAACCCCGAGCCCAGAAACGAAGTGACTGTTGCTTTCGTGCCCTTGCTCGTTCGCTCGGGGTCCTGCCGGGGGGGGCGGGGGGGGAGAAGGCCTGCAGGAAGCAGGTGGCCTGGCCTCTACTGTACATTTCGGAATATTTCAACTGCAAGGCCGGCCGGGCCGTTGCATCACCGGGTCAGGCAGGGCTGCGGGATTTGGGGGGCGGGGGCGGGGGAGCCCGGGGGCCGGGCAGCAGGCCGGGAGGCGACAGCAGGCCGGGTGTGGAGACCGGAGGAAGGGGGGGCCGCGAGGGAGAAGCACCTCGCTCTCACCGAGGTCCGCGCACATGGGGCATGCGTGGACCGAGGGCTCACGTCTGAGTGCGTTGCTGAGTAGCTGTGAGGCCCTGGGGAAATGACTTCCCTTCTCTGAATTTCAGTGTCCTTGGCTCTAAGGGACCTGTCGCTCTGACATGCGGCTGCTGTGGGGGTAGCTGCCCTGACCTCGGGGTTGGTGTGGGGGTCGCAGGAGACCGTCCACACCCGGCGCTCCCGCCTGGCCTGGTGCCCGAGGTGCCGGCCTCTTTCCGGGGGCAGGGGACAATGTGGAGGCGCTTAGCGGACGTGGAATCGGACAGAGGGGGCTAAGGGCCGCCCCAAAGGGCCGCCCACCTGCTCGCCCCCTGGGAAGCTCCTCCCTCCACCTCCGTGGACACACTCATGTCCGCGCCCCCCCCCCCCCCCCACCGCCCCTGGCTTCCAGCCGCCGCAGCCCCAGCAGGACTGGGCAGGGGGGAGGGAGGAGAGAGGCCAGGGTGCCTACACCCGACTTCTCCCCGCATCTGCCGGAGCCTGGTCAGCTGTGACTGTCCCTGGGCCCCAGGAACCATTCCTTCTTGTCCCTTCCGTTCCCACCACCTGGGTGACAGCTCTGCTCCCGCCGGTCCCGCCTCCTGCGCTCTCTCCTCCACTGTCCTGAGACCAGGGGTCAGCGAGGCCGGCAGAGCTGGCCCGCTGCCTGTTGGTGTAAATAAAGTTTTATTGAAAGGCAGCTGTGCTCACTTCTTTCCAGGCTGCAGCTGCTTTCGTGCTACAGCCACAGAGGTGAGCAGTCGTGAGAGTCCTGTGGCCCCCAAAGCCAGGAATATTTACTCCCTGGCTCTTCTTAGCCTTCTGGAGCCGTTGGTTATGCTCTGCTGCCTCAGACGCACCCACACGGGAGAGACGGGCCCTTTGCAAATCTCGCCAGCGCCCTTGGCTGGGGCTCATTTGACCACTGGGGTCCTCTTCACGCGAAGGAATCCTCTTCCCTGAGTTTCTGCGTCCTTGGGCAGAGAGTGTCCTGGAAGCCTGTGTGTGGTGACGACACTCCGCTCTTCTCTAAAATTTTTGTTTTAGTGTTTATTTTTGAGAGAGAGCGTGTGAGCAGGGGAGGGGCAGAGAGAGAGGGAGACACAGAATCCGAAGCAGCTCCAGGCCCCGAGCTGTCAGCACAGAGCCCGACGCGGGGCTCGAACCCACGAACCGTGAGGTCCTCACCTGAGCAGAAGTCGGACGCCCGACCGACGGAGCCCCTTGGCGCCCCTTCACCCCCCTCCTCTCTACACCTCCCCACGCGTTGGCAGCGGGAGCAGGAAAGGAGGCAGTGGTTAGGCCCCCGATCCCGCCCCCTTTCAGCGTGAGCTGGGGCGATTCCTGGGGCACCTCGGGGCCGTTTCTTCCTCCCGGGATCGGGGCCTGAGGAGTTTCACACGTTTCATACGGCAGTGCCTGTCGTCTGGCTGGTCAGAGGTTCCCGCCAGGGCACAAGGCAGCGTCCGCGGTACTTTTGGTTGTCGCGAGCAGGGAGGCGGGTCCTGCTGGCGTCCAGGGGGTAGGGGCCGGGGGTACCACTCACGCCCTCCAGTGCGCAGGACAGCCTGCCCCCCAGCTCCCGCAGCTAGAATTATCCACCCCCGATGTCCACGGTGCCGAGGCGAAGCCCTGTGGTCGACACTCGTCTGCCCTTGGTCACCGTTAACGGAGCACCTGCTCAGAGAACAGGGCTGCGTGAGCCCTAAGGGTTCGCCGCTGGCCCTGGAACCGGGCTGGATGTGCTTCCTGTATCTGAGGCAGCGAGGACCATGTGCCGGCGCAGGACACAGGCCCGGGGGGCTCAGAGGGTGGAGACGGAGCGTGGGGTGGCCGCAGGGGCCTGGCCGGGCCCTGCCACACGGGCAGGATGGGGTCGCGGGGGACAGGGATGCGGCTTAGGCTGGGGGCCTGGGGAGCCACGCAGGGCCCTTATGCACAGAAGGTGGGGATCAGCAGCGTCTGGCCCGGCGGGAGCCGCGGGGCTTCAGCCAACATGCAGGTTACTCAAGAGGATACTGCTCTCCGGCAGTTTCGGGGGAAGGTGTGGGACACAGGCTGTTCCGAAAGTCAAGGTGATTCCCTTAAGGGTGCCTTTCGTTTCCTGAGTGTAATGCTGGCTGGGGTCACTTCCCTCCCCCAGGCCCTGCCCCCCACCCCGCCCGCCCCCGCCAGGTTTGTGGGGGCACGAACGTGACCTCTCTGACTCTCCGTTTCCTCACCTGGCAAATGGGTGGGAAGCCGTAGAGAGAGGGTCCTTGGGGAAGGGGTCCCGGACCCTGCCCAGTGAGCCCGGGGCGAACGCGCCCTCGCCTTTGCGGGAGCCTGGTTCCTGGCTCCGTCTGCGCCCAGCTCATGCCCTTCTCTCCCCACCGGGGGGCTGAGGCCGCCGCAGGGACGGCTCTGGACGCCTGGAGCCCCCGGCCTCATCTGCACGGTAGAATCACCCGCTCCGCGTTCCCCAGCTCTGACCCCTCTCGCTCCTGGCTGCCTGTCGGCCCCGCTGTCGGGCAGGCTGGGGCCGTCCGTCCGTTTCCACGGCCGTGTGGCGTTCCATGCAGGGACCACATCGTGACTGCTGCCTCCTCCCAGCCACGGGCCCTCGCTCTGTCCTGGTGCTCGGCTGTCACGGATGGCACGGCCTGTGCGTTCCGGGGCCCGTGCACACATGAGGGTTCGGATTTCTGGGTCACCCGTGTGCCCGTGTTCAGCTTAGCCTCATGCTGTCATACAGCCTCCCACGTTCCCGCCAGTGCGTGCATTCCTGGCGCTCTGTCCTCCCCGGGGCATCACCGGGGGCTCCTCACCCACTCTCGGGATGGCACGGGAGACTGGCTGTGCCCTGGGAAGGTCAGGATGGCAAGGGCGGAAGATGCCGGGCGGAGGGAGGCGAGCGGCGGCTGGGACCCCGTGGCAGCGGGTGTAGCTCTCCGCCCCCTGGGGTGGGCACGTGGGGGCACCGGTTCTGGGTTGCAGGGTGAGCCGACGTTTTGCTTTGTGAGAAACATGCCCAACCGTCTTCCCGAGCAGCCGCACCATTTTGCGTCCCCGCCAGCAGTGGGGAAGAGCTCTTGGGGCCGAGAAGCTGGATGTTCAAACCTTCCGTCCATCCTGCTTCGACTCGCTGGGTGCGGTTCCCGCCTCGGACACTAGGGCGGCGTTACATCAAGGTGGCCACGGGCTCAGGCTCTGATGAGACATGGGTTTCGAGGACTCAGGTCGGCTGTTCACTCCTGTGTGAACGTGGACAGGTTAGCCAGCACTCCCCACCCCGGGCCTGACTTACCCCTCTGTGGGGACAGGTGGGGACAGGGCCTCACTGGCGTGGCTGCTGGCAGGTCACGTGGCGGGGGGTGGGGGGAGGCTGCCACAAACAGTAGCCACCATTGTAACTGATTGTGTTTGGTAGAAGACTCATCTCCCCTGCTCAGAATCTTAGAAAGTTCCAGAGGGAAGGAACTCGAGGTAGACAGAGTAATGGCCTTCAACGATGTCCGTATTTTAGTGCCCGGAAGGAATTTGGGAGGACGAGCCCTGGAGATGGGGAGGTGGTCCTGGGTGACTTGGAGGCCCGCTGTCCCCACGGGGTCCCGTAGGGGGAGGGGGGGCTGGTCAGAGGGAGTCTGGAGGGTGCCACTCCGCTGGCTTTGAAGATGCGGAGGGGCCGCGAACCAAGGAGTACGGGGCTCTCTAGAAGCCAGAAAAGGAGGGGGAAACATTGTCCCTGGAGCCTCCAGAAGGAACCAGCCCAGCTGACGCCCAGGCTCGAGCCCACGGAGACCCGTGTTGGACATCTGACCTCAGCGTGTGGGGTGTCAGAGGACACGGGTGCACAGGCCTTTGTCGCAGCCACGGGAGGAGACAGACTCAGAGCCTGCGCGAGCGGATGGGGAAACTGAGGCTCAGCTGCCACAGCGGGCCTTCCTCAGACCCGCCCTCTCTCCTGTCCCTTCCCGTGAGCCCAGGGCCCTGACGGCGTCACACGGGAGCCAGGCTCCCTGAGCGCTTTGGGGCCCGGGGGTGAAAACCCCAAGGCTGGAAATAGCTCTGTACCCTGTGCGGTTAAGTTGCTGCTGCTCGGCCCACTGTGAGGGCGACGGCTCAGAAAGCCACTTCCTCCCGACTCACTCCTGCCTGCCCGTCGTGACGGCCGTTCCCTCCCTCCATGCCCTCCGTGTCCGGCCCTGCGCGGCCAGGCTCACGGCCAGCCCAGGGTCCGCCCTCCTGTGTCCCCGGGAACGGGTCCCCGCGGCCTCTGGCTCAGGGACCACTTTTCTGTGTGTGCCTGGAATGGCCTTCCTCATCCTGAGGCTGATGTCAGCCCCTCCTTTCTCTGGTGTGAAATTCACCCGTGATGCAGTCACAGCAAGGACCGTATTTCCACCCAAAACCGCTGCGGGGGGGGGACGTTCTCAAGATACTTTCCTGGGCTCCCCTGGGGTTCTCGGGCTTGACCTAAAGGAAATTCGTAGCTGGAAAATCTGAACACATCATAGGCACACGGTGTGGGGGGCGTGGGAGGATAGGAATTATTTCCTCCACGAGGCTTGCGATTTCTGTCTCCTTCCCGCTAGGAGGTTGTGTCGATGGTAGGGACACAGCCTCGCCACCCTGACAGCCGCCCGCCGGGTCTCTGGTTGGTCCCTGGCACGTCGTCACAGAGGCTGGGGGGGGCAGGGCATCTGATGAGGGAACAACCGAAGGACCGTGTGAGTGGGGTGGAATCCCGAAGCAGCCGGAATGTGCTAGAACTTACTGTCCCGCTGACCCTGCGTTCTCCCTTTGAACCGTTCATCACACGGGAGCCGCCTCACGGCCCCAACGCTCACTGAATGGGGCCAGAGGCGCGTGTCGCGGGGCCAGAGGGCCAGGTTGGAGCCAGCTTTCCGGAGTCTGGAAAGGGAGAGGGAGAGTGTCCGTGCACGGATGGTGCGGCTCGGCCGGGGGCGGCGTGTGTCGGGCATAAATGTGTGTCCTGTGGATGAGTGGGTGTCGTCCCAGTTATGAAGGGGGCTCCTATTGCTTGGGTCCCTCCCAAGAATCTGAGCAAACACTGGCCCCGTTGCTCAGATGGCAACACCGAGACTCAGTGATGTCCAAGTACACGAGTCTGGGTGACAGCCCAGAATCTGCCTTCAAGTGGCCAGGGACAGGGCCCACACTGCCAGCTGTTTGGCCCTGGGCCTCCATCGCCCCCTTCCGTGCTCACCGAGCGCCTAGTGTGGCGGCTCCGTCACAGTAACGGGCCAGTGTTGGCACCCTCCTGGTAACGAAGCCTGTGCTTGGTTCCTGTGCTTGGTTTCTAGCCAGCGTCCCTGTTCTAGGACCCAGGCTGGGTTCTGTCGTCCTGTGTCCTCGGGCTCCCCTGGGCTGTGACGGTCCCCGGATTTGCCTGGACAGCTGTGAGGAGGCCCGGCCGGCGCTTCGTTGTCCGTGGTTTGGGCTCGTCCGATGTTTTTGTCACAAGTAGCCTGCGGTTATGGGTCGTGGAGGAAGCCCCCAGAGGTGAGGCCCTTCAGCACGTCACGTACGTGACGTCTCGCCGCGGGTGCTGACCGCGTCACCCGTCAGGCTTCCCGGGCCCCGTTCGCGCTCTGGAAGAAAACAGGTCTGGACGCACGAGCGTCTTTCTCAGGGTAACCGTGGCCGGAGCCGCCGGGGTGGCCGTCCGGGGGGTGAGGCAGCTATTCAAGCTGTCGTTAGAAAGTTGTCGGAATGATCGTTTCACAGGCCAGGGAGCATGGCGCTGCGCCCCCTAAATCCGTCCTGCGGCTCCTGGCTGCTTTCGGGATCGGGACCGAAGCCTGTGGTCTGTGGGACTCTGTGCGCCGCATCAGCAGCCCTGTGGGCCCGAGCTGCCTCCATGCTCCTCCTTGCCGACCCGCCCCAGCTACCACCCCTCCTGTCTGCCCCGGGGCCTTGGCACGTGCCACTCCTCTCCCTGGAATCTGCCCTCTTTCTTCCACAACTGGTGAATGCCTGCTTCCCTCGGTCCTTAAGTGCCGCTTCTTTGGGAAAACCTTTCCTGATTGGCCTACGATCACACACTGGCGGGAGCACCCACTCGTGCGACACTTATATACTTGTGTGTGCGAGTTCTTCCTTGGGGTTAGCACGTCTCCACTACCAGACGCTAAGTTCAAGGAGGAGGGGCCCCTGTCTGGCTGCACCCCCAGATGCCCGTGTCGCAGAGCCGGGCATGCTCCCTAAATGTCTGCGGGACGACGGGCGCTGGGTGGGCGGTACAGCCGGCAGGTTCCCCAGTGGGCTCGGTGCTCGTGCCGTCCCGACGTCGCCTCCCCCTTCCCCGCCCTTGGAGGGCACGCAAAGGTCGTTTCAAGTGGGACGAGAGGGAATTTTTGGGTCAGCAAGGCTGGGATATCCAGTCTTCCGTGTGTCCCCGCCGTACCGATCTGGGTCTTATCAAAGCGAAGTGAGTGAGGTTGGGAGGGCCTGACCTGTCGCAGCCCCGCCACGCAGCGTCACCCTCGTCACTCTCGTGGGCCACACGGCCCCTCCCCTGCCCCCGGGGCCGGTCCCTGGTAGAGCCCGTGCGCCCTCCTCTCCTGGGAGGCCATCTTGGATGCAGAAACGTCTGGTCCGTTGTACCGGCACTGCCCTGGGGAGAGGTTTGCCTTTCCTGCCGAGAGGCTTCTGGCTCCCTGCTGTCCCACACGTCTGTCTGGGCCTGCCCCCCACCCCCGCACCCCCAGAAGCTGCGGCCTCCCCCCCAGGCCAGCTATCCCGAATCCCACCTCACCCGCCTCAGCCGAGAACTCGCTTTGGCTCATCACAGTCTCTTCTCATGCCCCGTCTCACACAGGGCCCTGAGCTTCACGGGGTGGGAGCCCCCCAGACTGGCATCCTCAGTGATGGGAAGGGAGGGTGGGGGTGCGTGTGAGCCCAAGATCTGAGGTCGTGAGCATCTATCTGGCTGTTTCCTCTCGGGCTGGCTCTGTCGGCTGCCAAGTGATGGAGTTTTTACGAACATGATGTGTTCATTCACTCAGTCCTGCACCCGCCCACCCAGCTACCTGTCCAGCTCCCCTACCTAAACCCCCACCCCCCACCCATCACCCCCCACCTATCCTCCACCCATCCATCCGTCCCCCCTCCGTCTCTCATCCATCCGTCCCCTATTTGTCCATCCACCCATTCATTCATTCATCACCCATCCATCCATCTACCCATCTAACACCCATCCATCCATCCATCTGTCCATCCATCCAACACCCATCCACACATCACCCACCCATCATCCATCCATCCATCTGTCCATCCATCCAACACCCATCCACACATCACCCACCCATCATCCATCCATCCATCTGTCCATCCATCCAAGACCCACTCATCTATTCCCCATCCATCACCCATCCATCCATCTGTCCATCCATCCAGCCACCCATTCAGCCAGACAGGGTGCCAGGCGCAGGACACAGGGTGAAAGGAGTTGCCCCTGTGGGGCTGGAGCCCGGAGTAGTGGTGATTGCACACAGTTCTAGGGGGCTCCCTTTTCGAGCCCCTGAGACTCTGGGACTTGGCCATCTCTCTCCTGAGTCTCTGTGGCAGCCCTGGGCTGGGTACAGATGATGGTTCAAGGTCGGACCAGCACATTTGCATTTTTTACCCTTTTGGTCTCAGTTTTGCAGAGGAAACTTTTCTGGAAGTCTTAAAAAAACCAAAGAACACACACACACACAGGAAGCCGTGTCTTGTGTTCTTTGTAGCGAGTCTTGAGCTAATTTTGAATCAGTTTTATTTTTCTTTATTTTTAAACCCTGAGTCTAGAGTGTGAAGAGAGAAGCCTCCCCTAGTGAGATGGCAGCCTCCCGGGCTGCAGGGGCGGGTGGGGACGAGAGGACCCCCTAGGGGCGAACAGCACGCAGAGGTGGGGCAGGGGCTGGCAGCCCTTAGTATCCCAACACTGGTGTCATAATCGGGATGTGGCTGTGGGGCTCGAACATGCTGGAACACGCTGGAAGCCTGGCTCTGCCACCTCCCAGCTGTGTGGCTTCAGGCAAGGGGCACCATCTCTGTGTGCTCGTTTCCTTGCCTCTAAACTATGGGTGATGCAGTTGACACCCCGTTTCTCAAGGTCACCGTGAGGGTAATGGCAGCGGATGCACACACACACACACACACACACACACACACACACACACACACGGCCCCCGGGGCATGAGCTCCCTGCCCACCTGGCCCAGGCAGCAGAGCAGACGCAGGTGGCTGGAGAAAGCTGCCAGGCGAAGGGACGCGGGGCGCCTCCCGGGTGAGAGGTGGGGGCTGCGGCTACTGCTACGCGGGGGGTCAGGGTCAGAGCCCCAGGTTAAGGGAAACGCCCTTCTTGTGCTCAGACCTCCTCAGCCGCGCGGTCGGGCGCCTGTGACGCCTGAGCTTTGCGGGTGTCCGTGCAGGGCCGTCTCTCCCACCGTGAGACAGTGGCCACCACAGGCCGGAGACCCCTAGCCATGTCTTCACACCCCTGCCAAGGTGGGCCACGGGTCCCCCAGGCCCAGCGCGTCTCCGTCCAGGCTCCTTATCTCAGCCGCTGCCCTCACCACCCGGGGCTGCCTCCCCTCCTGGCTCCCTGTCTCTGAGTCTCCCTGCTCGGCTTGTCCCATCCCGGCGGCTCTTGCCGGGACCACCGCACGGCGGGGTCACCTCTCCCTGCACAAACCCAGCCACCCTTCTAATCCGCTGCCTTCGTAGCCACGGACCATCACTCAGCCCCACAGATTGGACGTCACGACCCCGCATCCAAAGCCCTGCGGTGACTTAGAGCCGGGCTGTCCCGTGTGCTGGCCACTGGTCCCGTGTGGCTGTTCAAATTCAAAGCAGTTACGTCGTGATAGCCTCCCAGTCGGTCCCCAGGGTGCCTGCTCTGCCCCATCCTTCACACAGGAGCCAGAGAGAATGTTCTAGAACCTGGCTTTTATGGGGGCAGCACCTATCTTCCACTCTGCTTAACCGTCAGTGGTCGCTGCTCACACGCCTGTCTGCCCCCCGCCTCCCTCCCGAGGGCCTTCCTCTCGGCCCCATGTTCCCACACCCTGTGTCTTCAGGCCCATCCTTGTCCTCCCTTCCCCCTCCTCCAAGGCCCTAGGGTGACAGAGCACTTGGTCCTTGAGTGTCCTTGCACGCGGTGCAGGTTGACATCCAGGCGCTGGACCGCCCCGCGTTGGGGAGAATGGCGGACACGGGGCTGAGGACATTTTCAGCTCCAATCTCCTTTCTTGCGTGGGCCCCTTACCAGCTGGGGGCCTGCCCCGGACTCTTTCTCTTCAGGACGGACCCCGAGTCAGTAGCAGCAGGTCCCAAGGCTGGACGGCCTGGCGACCCCGTTGCGAGCCTGTAAGGAAACGAGGCACTGAAATGCTGGCTGACATTTGATTGAAATGGGTACTCACTAAATCAGTTATTATTAGAACGAATAGCCGCAGTGATGGGCGTGTGGACTAGTCCTCTCTAACCTGGGGGGGTGGGTGTTACCAGTGCCCCATTTCATAGACGGGAACACTGAGGCCTTAGGGGGGTGAAGTGGTCGCGCATCAGGCAGCCGGGTCTGCGGGGCCCAGAAGTGGGGTCTGTATCTGGGAGGGGGCTGTGCCCCCGGCTTGGCCATTGAGAGGGGGCTCTGCTTACAGAGGAGAGCCTGGCTGGGGGTACGGCAGGGGCTCCCAGGGCCGTGGGACCAGCTCCCGCCCGGACTCTTCTCCTTTCTATTTCGGGTCTTCTCCTTCTGGATTTCGTTTCGCCTCAGGCTCTCGCCCAGACACACATATGCGGGCTCTGGGAGAGGTTTCGGGGACCCCGAGCCTCCAGGCAGTTCCAGGGCGCAAGGTGCCCGGCTCCCGAGATTAGTCATGCACCTATCTGATAAGAAAAGTGAAATCGCGAAGTTGAGGACTGAAGGCGCCCGGCTCGGAGCGTCCTGCCCTGGGGAACAAGCGACTCGCGAAGGGGAATCGTTAGTGGAAGTCCCGCGATTTGCGGGCGGTGGAAGGGGAACTGGTCGCGGGTCCGGTTTCGGGGCCTCACCTCACCCCCACCCCCCCAGCCGGTGTCCACGCCGGGCCGGGGCCGCCCCGACCCTCTCCGGGCACCTGCGCCCGCGTCGGGGGCCCGTCTTCCTGAGCAGCCGTGTGGCGGGGCCCCCGGGTTGCAACACGGCCAGCTGAGCTTTCTGTGGGCTCCTGCGAGAGGGCGGCCCAGGTGCCGCGGGCGGGTGGGGGAGAGACCGAATTAGAGCCCCTGGGAGCGCCCCCAGCCCCCCACCCGGCCCGGCCCACCGCGGGGCCCGGCTCCGCACCCTCGCCCCGGCGAAGGGCCGATGCTCTTGCTCGGACAGCCTCCTTCCTCCGCTCACTGGCTGGCAGTCTCGGAGCCACCGGCCCCGGTGGGCTTCGGCTTCCCATCTGTGCAATGGGTGCCTGCCTCTCTGGGAGGCGGCTGGCGCAGAGCCGGGCGCACACGGAGCACGGCCGCAGACCTGCAGGATGAACACTGACCGCTCGCTGGCCTTGGGGTCCGGTCCATCCACTTCTAAACGTGTTGGGAAGCAGTTTTCCGTGTATACAAAGCTCCTAAGACGGTGCAGAAAGCACTCTCTCGCTCTGACCCGGGCTCACGTGTCCTGGTGACGGCTTTATCGGGGTGTCCGTCACAGCCCACAGGGCGCATACAAAGGGCACAGTTCCGTGGCCTTTCATGGAGTCAGAGTCAGTGTTCACTGCTCCTCCCCCCAAATCCCCCCACCCCTTGGCGGTCACCCCCTCCCCTCCCCTCAACACTTTCTGGTTATTTCTTACTTAATACTTTCATGCATCCTTTGGACCCGTGGTTTCCGATGTTTTTTTTTGAATCCTGGGACCCTTCTCGGTATGAAAATACGCGGCAGGGGCCCCACATTTATGCATTCACTCCACACACGTTTGTTGAGCACGTTCTGCGTCCCGAGCTGGCAGCCCCAGGAGCTGTGGCTGCAACGAATGGAAACCCGAGGAGTCTGTGTTATGTACAGCGTGGAAGGTGCTAGAAAAAAGAGCCAGAAGAGATGCTGCAGGGAGCTTAGCTGGACCACAGGGAGGGCGGGCTTCCGGGCTGAGGGGGCATCCGGGAAGGAGCACGCCTGTGTTTGCAGCCGGAGGACAGGGAAGGGGCGAAGGCACCGAAGGCCTCCGGGGGTGCGGGCGGGGATCAGACCACGTAGGGCCCGTGCGGGCTCTGCCTTCGGAGCCTCCGTGACAATCAGGTGCTGTGCTGAGCCCTCCCACGTGCTTCAGCCGGCAGGTCTGCCCGTAGATGTCACGGCAGCATCGCGTCCCTGGGACCGGTAGCCCCGCACACGCATGTGGGGGAGCATCTGTGACGGGACTCCCTGTGAGGACTCCCCGGCTCCCATGGAGTCTGGGTCCCAGCAGCTGGACGCCATGGTGGGAGTTTCCCCCTCGTTTCCGCATTTTATAAGCCCTCTCCCACAAGCCGCCCGGCTTCCAAAGCAAAGACACTCCAAACTCGTTTGTAGTCCAACGAAGTTTAAAAGTCCCCCAGTTCTTCCTATGTGCCTAGGAACATAGCAAAGGCTCTGAGAAGTCCTGCAGCAAAAGCCCCATGCTTCCCAAACTAAATAGTGCAGGGAGCCCTCGTCTTCCGTGACCCCCTGGAAACTCATGAAGTGAATGTGACAGAAAAAATCCTTTGGAAAAGGTGGCTTCATCCTGCTCGTGAGCCGGCTGAGGTGTGGGGCCGGAAGCGTCTGCCACGACACCCGGCGAGAGGGGACGGCCAGCGTGAAAAGCAGGGATTGCGGGAGGTGCTTGGAAGGGCTCACTCGGGTACTCCTGAGGAAGCCGGGCACGGTCCTGGCTGCTGGCGGCGCCGTGCTGTCCTCCTGCGGGGCGCAAACCCCTCCCAGGGCACCAGCCGCAGACAAGGTCGCCCAGAGACCGGTGCCGGGGAGACAAAACAGGTCCCCGGGCCGCCGGCGAGAGAGCGAGCACTCCCCCCTCTCGGCTGGAATGAGGGCTTGCTGCTGTTTTTACCCCATGCTCCATCCTGGGGCTGCACCCCTGCCCTGCGGGAGGAGGAGAGAGACCCCCAGTCGGAGGAATGCGCCCCCTTGCTGAGCACCCAGCCTGGAGCGGACCCCGCACTTAGACCCTCCCCACACCACCCAGCAAGGCCCGAACACCTGCTGGCTCCATGGTTCCCGCGGGAGGGTCCGCCCTCCCTGCGAGAGGAATGAACTGGAAGTTTCCACCCCAGGGAGCGAGGACTCACACGATCTCGCCAAAGGGGAGGACGTGGGTGAGGCCTGCGTGATGACGTCAGGTCCAGGCTCCGTCCTCAGCCATGGAGTGACCTCGGCCGAGCGTCTCTGTTCCTGAACCGCTCGAGCTGCGTGTGCACCTGTTCGCCCGCTACCTACAGCCCTGCGAAGCGTGTGCCTCGGTTGCCGTGGCTGCTGTGACGTCAGTGCGGACTTGGCGGCTTGGAGCCGCACGTGGGCTCTCGCGGTTCTGGGGGCCCGACGTCCAGCACGCCCCCCCGCCCCCCACCGGGCTGAAGGTGTTGATGGAGCCCTGTTCCCTCTGGAGGCTCTGGGGGAGAACCCCTCACTGCCTTGCGCTTCAGCTCCCAGAGAGGCCGCCCTGCCTGCCTGGGCTCCCCCCTCCCCCTCAAAACCCAGGGCAGGTGGAGCCCCTCTACCCGCATCACTCTGACCCTCGCTTCCCCCTTTGAGGACCCTGGTGGCAGTTTGGATGCGTGCCGCTCTGTCTTCGAGGCAGCTGATACGCGGTTCCATCCGGCAGTCACCCCGCTTTGCCGTGTAACCTGAAGTACCCCTGGGGGGGCTGGAGAGTGGGTGTCTCTGGGGGGGACCCCTGGCCACCACTCCTTGGTCTAACCATTGCTCCCATTACACAGATGAACAAACGGAGGCCCCGAGTGCCTGAGTGGCTTGCCTAGGACCCCGCAGCGGGTGGGGACTCTGACCAGGGGACCACCCTCCTCCGCCCGCAGCCCCCACGGGCCCAGCTCAGGCGGCCCGCTTCCGCATTTTCGCTCTCTGTGACCCCAGGGCTCGCGGGTCCCTGCGGCCTGAGCAGATGCGGGCAGCACAGGCGGGACGGGGAGGTCCCCGCTGCCCCCCCCCCGCATTCCCTGCTCTTGCTTCGCGATGGGCTTCGACCAAATACCCGTCACTCCCTTTTGGAGGCAGTTTCTGTTCATTTAATCAGACGCCCCCTCGCGTGTTGAGCAGAGGCCAGCAGGGAACATGGAGGTAAAAATAAGAAACTGTTCTGATCTGAGACCCAAGCGAATGGCTCTTGAGGGCTTTTATTTTCAGTTCTGGAGACTCCCTAAGTCGAAGCCCGGCCTCCTTGGTGACTGGAGTTCTGCCCCGGGGGCCGCGGGGGGAGGGCTTGGGGGTGGAAGCTACGAGTCGATGTCCACTCGGCGCGTGGGCTGGGATGACGATGGGGGCAGCAGGCTGGACTCCCAGAACAGAGTTTTCCAGGCAGCGGTGCGGTCCCCGCGCTGGGGCGCCTTTGCACCTCATCAGCCTCGATGGAATCAGGAAATCGGCTGGGGGCAGAATCTCAGGGCTCCAAGGCCCCGGGGCTCACCCGCCTCCATGTGAGGGGAGGACTCAGCGGCCCCCCGGGATCCCTGGCCGGCCCGGGCTGCGCCCAGAGGCGGGAGCATCAAGACGCAAACCCAGGCCTCTGCCGCCCGGCAGTGCCAATGCCCTGGGGCCCCAGACAGGCGGGACGTGTCTCAGGAGCCTGTCGCTCCCGTTTCCCTTTTCCTTCCTCTCGCGGGCTCCTCTCCTGAAGCCAGGCGTCCCTCTGCAGGTTCCAGAAGGGGTCGGAAAGCAAGCGCCTGAGCATGGGGGCCCTGGATGCCCATCTGTCATGTCCATAGCCTTCGGGGCCTCCCTGGGGACAGGCGCCCGGCAGCGCCTTCGCACAGCCCAGCCCTGGGCCCGCGGGGTCGTGGCCGCCGAGCCCCCACGCCTGCGCCTCACCCCCTTCTCTGGTCCACGGCAGCACCTGGATGCCTACACTTTAAAAACCTCCTCCAGGGACCGGAATGTGCAGCGTGGCCATGGCGTGGCCGTGAGCCCCCATCACCGCCCTGTAGGTTTTCTTTAAACCTTGCAGAGCCTTGTGAGGGCGGGTGTGGAAACGAGTCCACTTGTGGGTTTTGTCTTTGGATTTTTTCTCTATGTTCTGAATTTATGTTTGTAATGAGATCAACAACAACAACAGCAGCAGCAGCAACAGCATAGTTTATTTCCTGTCTCTCTTGACGGAAACAAAGACCCTCATCACCCGGAAGCCTGGGTGGGAAGGCTGGCCGGGAAGCCAGTCCTCTGTGGCTGCTGGAGACGGCCCCGTTCGGGCGCCCGGGACCCGGTCAGGCCTGGACGGTGCCAGGCCTGGGGGCTCACGTACCGGTGCCAAGTTCTACTTCTGCTGGAGAGCATCCAGGACTCTGCTGGAGAGAGTCCTACATCCCAGGACGTAGAAGGCAGACAGGCTCTGGGGCCCGGGGACTGGGGGCCGGGGACCAGGCTTGCCTGCCCGGCCGTCCCCACCACGTCCGGACTGGCCACCACTCCCCGGCTCATGTCACCATGGCTTTGCCAACGGGGCCCCCCCGGCTCACATCAGCCCCTCCCCCACGCATCCTGCTCCCTTTCCTCCAACCTGGGCTCGCTTACGCATCGCGGCCCCTGGACTGGCACTCCCAGGGATGTTGGTGGGGGGGTGCAGGGGGCAGGCTCTCCCCACCCGGCTTGTCAGGATGGGTACTGGTGGGGGCAGGAGGGGGCCTGATGTGTTCCTGACCCACGCTGGGATGTGGTGAGGTCAGGGAGGGCTGCTCGGAAGAGGTGACGTCTGAGCCAGATGTCAAGGGCTCAGCCAGACACGGAGGCGGGCGGGCAGGCTGCCCCCAGCCCAGAGAGCAGCAGTGCCCTTCAGGGAACAGCAGCCAGCTTGGCGGGGCGGCACCTGGGGAAGGAGGGAGGCCCCGTGTGAGTCCTCCCAGGGCCAAGCGCGTGCCCTGCACGGAGACCCGTGGATGTCTGTGCCTCTGATCTGCCTGTGGGCCTGGGGACGGCCAGCGAGTGGCCGGGGGTCGGAGGCAGTGAGCCCGGAGCCTGGGCCGGCCTCGCATTGGATGCGGCGTGAGGGGGAAGGCGGGTTGTGTCCTTGGGGTCGGGAGGGAGCCCCTGGCGTCTCAGGTGAGGCTTGCGTGGTGGGATGCAGGGCAGAGGCCGGGGCAGGGGGAGGGGTGAGGGGGGGCGTGTTTGGGACACGGTTTCTCCAGGTCACGTGCCCTGTTCCAGGAATCTAGCTAAGCTCAGGGGCAGGACCCCCATTCCGAGGAGCCCCTGTGGCTGCATTCGAGGCCGTGCTGAGAAAACTCGAGACATCGGTGAGCGTGGGGGGGGGAGTGTCATGAGGAAGGGAAACCAACCTCTCTCGCGCCTCCCTCGCTGCCCCTGGTTTGGTTGGGACACAGCTTTCGCCTTAATTTTTTTTAATTATAAAAATAATACAGCAACCGCATTATATAAAATTTGAAAAAGGGAAAAAAGAACTGCCCCCCCTACCGGCCCCCCCCGACCACACCAACAGCTCTCGGTCTGTGTTCTGGCTCGAGACCATATTCTGAGCTGTGATTAAAAAAAGGTTGCTTTTGTTTTTTTTAAACATTATATCACGCAGGTTTTCCCCGTTGCTACAGAATCGGTCCAACTGTCTTTGGAGCAGGTGTGCCATCATCTACTCAGGGGTCCCCGTGGGGGTGGTCTGGAAATTTCGGATCCTTAGGCGTGATGCTACTCTTTTGGGAAAATGACGCCAGAGTGGCGTTCCTGGGGGACAGGCTCGCCATCCTCCCTCCCGCCCCTCACCCCGCGGCAGCCTCACGGGGCTCCTGGCTGCCCTCAGATGTGTCGAGCATGGTCCTACCTCAGGGCCTTTGCATCGCCGTCCCCCCTCCCAGATCGTCCCTCCCAGTCATCCACATGGCTTTTCTTCTACTTCGTCCAGGGATCTGCTCAGATATGACTTCCTCAGACAGCTGCCCTCACTCTCTCTGCTGTTGTCCAGCTTTGTTTTTCTGGGGGGCACGTGCCACCACGGGACATTGATGCGGTTGGTGGCTTCCCGCTAAACAGTAAGCGCCCTGAGGGCAGGGACTGTGTCTGGTGCCTGCCTGGCTTCCTTCAGGTGCCTGGCACTGCTGACCGACCATTCCAACACCCAGAGGGGGGCCGGCATTCCCCGTGTCCTGGCCTGGATGCTGTCTGCGGAAGGTGTGGCCGTGTCCCAGCGCTGGTCGGTGGCTGATTCCTGTGAAGGAGCTTGGGATCCAGAGGCCAGTTTCCGCTGCGAATGTCCTCTGGTTCGTGCATGCTCAAAGCCACAGCTGGGAACATTTCAGGGGGTTAATCGGGTAGGCGTTGAGTTAACTCGGGCCAGTCCCAGACGGAGGAAGTGACATTTTAGGCACTGAAGGACCTCTTCGGTCCTGGGGACGTTAGGCTACAGCGACGGATGGAAACCAAAGCGATCCGTGCGAGGATCTGTGCAGTCCCCACACGGATGACCCCGGCGGGTGAGAGGTCCCAGCGGTGCTGACCCGGCCGGCGGCGGCCTGAGCCTAACTGAGCTCCAGGGCCTCAATCCCGAATCCGAGGCAGATGAGAAAGTAAGAGAGAAACGAGCCGGTGCGTGCAGCCTGGGTGAGAACGGCCCCTCTGGTTCCGAGCTCCCCTCTGGTCGTGCTTTGCTCCTGACGCAGAAGTCTGGCTGCCTGGATCGTGCCGGAAGCAGCCGAGGAAGGGACGAGGCTGTGTTCTCAGACCCGGACACCAGCTCGCGGTGGGGCCTCGTGTGTCCCCGCCCTCCCTGAGTCTCGGAGGCCTCCTGTGTGGACGTTCCAGGGAGCCCCGGGTTTGCCCAGCGCTCGCTGCGGCGCAGGGGACAGACACGCGGTCTTGCTTCCCGGACATGGCCTCAGGGCGCCCGGCCGGGCCCTGCCCACGGTCTCAGCCAGGTGAAGGCCACCCGTGGGAAGCCTTCGCACACGGTGGGCTCTCAGTCTCGGTGGTGCTGGTCTCCCCGTAGGTTTCTGGGTGAAGCAGCGACTTGGGGTTCATTTCAACGGGTCTGTAGGCTCGGCCCCCCGGCACCCAGGAGGCAAGCCCCCTGCGCCGTGATGGTGAGGGGCTTGTCTTGGCTTCCAGTCCCGGCTCAGCCGTTCCCAGGCTGCGTGGCCTCGGGCACGTGGCTTAAACACCCCGAGAGGAGTGTCTTCACCTGCACCGCGGCTTGGGGGCCGTGGCCGTTTCGGCTTCCCAGGGGTACGGGGGAAGCCAGGCTGAGCGCCTGGGCGCGGAAGGCCCTCGGTGGAAGTGACTGGTGGTGATGGGTGCTGTGGGTATGGGACAGACACACTCACGAGCAGAAGGTGAGGTGCCCCTCACTGCGTTTCAGCCCCTGGGAAGCCGCCGGGTGGGTGGCTGTGTCCCTGTGGCCTGGGTCACTCTCGGCCACTCAGAAAGGGAACTGACACATCCCCGCCGGCAGCCGGACCTGTGTCCCTGAGAGTCCAGGTCCCCATGGGGGCCCCTCTGTCCGCAGAGATAAAACGCCTGCCCTGGCTGGTGGTTCAGGCTGGCAGCAGACTCAGAGGAGGAGCCTCCCACAATCCCGGGGGCAGGGTGGGGGCTCCCAGGAGTCTCACAGGGCTCCCAGCCTGCCGGTTGGTCCTGAACGTCTGGGGGCGGACGCCATCCCATCCGGCAGCCGGGGAGGCCCAGGCTCAGAGAAGGGGATGGTCGCACAATGTGGCAGAGGGGCCTTGCGTCCAGGATGTGTGAGTCGGGGGCCGGCTCTGGTAGCTTCAGTGAGCTGGATGGGGCCGGGGTCTGGTGCTCGCCTCCCCCTGCACTTCTGGGCTGTGCACCGTCACCTGCTGACAGAGACCTCCCTCAGGGGCTTATTCCTGGGGGGGGGGGGTCAGCATTTTCATGAACTCAGCAGGGTGAATAAAGGCGAGGAGGGTTGGGACCCCCCCCCCCCACCCTGGGCTCATCCCCGCCCCTGAGCAAGCCGCACCCCTCCCCGCGGGTGCTGCGAAGAAAGGACAGAAAGCCCCCTGGACTCTTAGATCCGGAAGGACACCGAGAAATCAGGCAATGCCGACTTTTTTACATTTTAGTTTTTACAGCCTCGATTTGATTTTTTAGAGAAGTCTGAGGTTCGCAGCAAGATGGAGCAGGAAGGAATGAGTTGCCATTCGCCTCTGCCCCCAGCGCCCCCAGTGCCTCCCCACGGAGGGGACCTTTGTCACAACCCGTGACACATGCCATGTCCCCGTCCCCCGAAGTTCCTGTGCAGCACAGGCTGTGGGTTGGGACAGGTGTCTGATGAGCTGCACCTGGCGCGTTGGCGCCCGACAGAACTGAGTCGCTGCCCTGAGCTTGTCCCCGCTTCCCTGGCTTAGGCTCCCTTCCCCCGACTGGAAAAGCTGGGTGCGGGCGGACGTGAAAGGCACAGGATAAACCCGGAAGCCTTCTGGGCACGCTCATTTCAGTAACAGACTCGGGAGGAGTGGACAGAGTCGCGTGGCTGGTCATTAAAAACGACTTATTCACAGAAGAGATGTTTTCTGCAGTAATTGTAACATTCGCCGGGATTTTAAAGAGGACACCAGATACTTCAAAGAAATTTGGACCTTTGAAGGTGGTGTGCTGGGGGAAATTTAATTCTTTCCCAGAAAAAAAAAAAGCCACGTACCAGCCTCCATGGCGTAACGACCCCCAGCGTGTCTGGGTTAGGCTGCCAATGTGATGTCCACTGAATGCACGTGGGGCAAGGACGTGAGGCCCGTCACGGACCCTCGTGGGCCGTGCGGTGCATTCCAGAACACTGCTGGCCTCGTGCGCCGCCGAGGAGCGGGGCGGGAATTCAGATTTCTCCGTAGAATATAAGCGGATGGGCTCTGCGAGGCCACGGAGGGGGGAGAACGGACTTGAGGTCTCAGGGGAACAATAGCCACACGAGTCCTGGGGCCCAGCTCCCCACCTGCCCGAGTGAATTCGTGGACCGCATGCTGGCTCCTAAGTTGCCGGTGGTGACCGAGACACATACGTGTCCGTGTAAATAATGTAACGCCGTGGGCTCTACCCCTGCACGGAGCACGTAGACAGCAATGGGCTCTATGCCCAAGTGTTGTGCCCCTGAATCCCCTCACCCGCTTACGCCCTCACGGTTATGTGAGCCGGTTGAGGAAATAGTCACGAGCACTCACTTCGGGCCAGGTGTTATTTCAGATGCGGGTGATGCAGAAGTGAGAGAAATAGCTCTCAGAACGCCGCTGGGTGGGGCTCAGATGTGCTCTCGGCCTCAAGAGGAGAAAACTCAAGGAAGCAGTGGGAGGCAAGCAGGACCTGCATGGAACTTTCTGGACTCTAATCAGAAAGTCCTTTGCCTTTGCTTGGGCTCTTCCCATGCTGCTTTGCGATCGTCTGATGACTTTGCGGAGCCCCTCACCGGGCAGAGGGTTCTCGGGGTCAAGGCCAAGTAGGTCTTGATGTCTTGTTTCCTCTTGAACCACACACGCAGCACCCGACCAGCACAGGTCAGGTGCATGGTGGATGTTTCTGGAAGAGGGATGCTGGGCCCACAGAGACTCCTCCTCATGGGTTTCTACACCTCGGCTCTGGCCTTCTTCAAATTGCCACCATTGTATGATTTGTTCGATCCCGAACGTGATGGCCAAGGGCAAAGCCCACTCATTGATGAGAAGCCGTGCAGGGACCACAAAAGGTACCTTCTGGAAACGGCTGAGTATGGAGCCTGATTATCATGGGTTCAAATCCACCTCTAGCACTCACTGGCGTGGCCTTCTCAAAGTCCTTTCTCCGCCCTGAGCCTCAGTTTCCCTGTCTGTACAATGGGGACAAAATGGCTCCCCCCATCCCCAGGGCTTGGTGTGAGGATTAGAATAATGCATCCACAGCATCTAGCTGATGTCCGCACGAAGGCAGCACGCTGCGCGGATGCAAACGCGGCTGAGGCTGTCGACTTCTCCGGTAGCAGAAAATCTCAGCACGTCAGACTGAGGGAAGAGGGACTCTGGGGATGATGTGGTTTTCGACTTTGAAAGACGACGGGAACAGAGAGGGGAAGTCACTTGCCCAGAGTCATCCAGCAAGTTAATATCAACACCAGAACCCCACCTGGGGCCCGCCTGCGGCTCTCAGGCAGCTGCACTGGGCACCCACAGTTTAGAGGCAGTGGGGAGGTAGAAAGGGGGCATCAAGGGAAACGAGGCCTGGGGTCAGCTGAGCGCCCGCTCCGGGACCAGTGCAATCCGCCTTTGAAGCCAGAGCAGCTATTTCGGCGCTCCAATAACAGCCACGACGGTGCTTTGCAAACTGTAAAGGGCGGTGAACTCTTACCAGTAGTAACCAGACCCGTGTACAGAGCTCACGCCAGGCCAGGGAGTGTGTCTAGTGCCTTGTGCGTGGTCAGTCCTGCCAGAAGCCCGAGAGGGAGTCCTGTTAATGTTGCCCTTTCCTGGACAGCGGGCAGCACCAGAGAGGTTAGGTCACACAGCCGGGAGCGGGCAGAGCTCACACTTGACCTTGGATCCCAGGGACTCCAAATGCCCCATCTCTGACTGCCAGCTCGCGCTGCCTCTCTGGGGTGCCCTGGCTCCAGGAGCCGGGAGACGGCTGACCCATGTGCGTATCTGGGCCTTCCGGAAGCCTGGGCAGGGCCTGCACAGTGCGCCACGTTGCAGCAGTGGAATTCGGCCCATGTCAGAAGAGGAAGCTGACGCAGTCTCCTTTGAGAATGAGAACCAGAAGTCAAGGGCCTGGCTGCCTCTTGCACGGAGCCCCAGGGGTCAAGACCAAAATACTCTCCTGGCTCTTGAACTCCATCCTGCCCCCCCCGTCCCCCCAGGCCCCACCAGCACCCCCTCGCTTCCCAGGTCGGTGAGCCCAAGCCCCGTGGGAGGCCAGCGGGCAGAGGTCTGGATCCACTTTGGAAACATCTGGCTCCTGAGGATGTTTCATGGGAAACTTGTGATCCGCCATCTCTGAGTCCTCAGCTGAGCCACGGGCAGGCAGGGTCTCCCAGAAACCGTGAGCCGGCCACCGTGTGGGCCCCCCAGCACCGCTGGGCCGGGCGGAGGGCGGACAGAAGGAGGATCTCCCGCCACAGCCACGTTTCCAGGATTCCCATGAGAGGTGCTCACAGGTCACTCTGGTTGGAAAGGAAGTGGGGGGGGTGGTCTAAACATCTCTTTGAGTAAGAGTCAAGGAAATAGGAATTGTTCAAAACAAAGTGTACACGAGATGCCCCCACCCCTTGGCACCACCCTGAACCTCTCAGAGGCCAGAACCATCCAGAATTAGAGGGAGTGAGCCCTCTGTTCTTGCAGATGCAACAACCCAGCAGGTGGGGCCCCGGGGGTTCTGCCAGATGTCCTCTGTGACCACCATGTGGGTCGCTCGTGGGTGGGAGTTCCTGGAATCGGGGGCAAGTCGGGGTTGAAAGCCAGCTGCATCCTGTTCCCCAAGCTGGGTGTCTTCCTGGAGGAAGAGATACCTTTCCCAACTCAGACAGAGGCCTGATGTGGTTGACATGAGTGCTGCTCCTTGGTCTTATATCAGAAATACAAGAAGTGGAGTCCAAGGGACTTTGAGAATAAGGACATCTATGGTTTCCCTTAGTGGGGAGTCATGGGCGGCCTCCAGGGTCACAGATGTACCCAAGGGCCCAGGTCCTTTCCATCCACCAGCTTCAACGTTGGCTTTGTGTTTGGGTTGGTCACAAGATGGCGGCAGCGGCTCCGGACATCACAATCGGGTGACAGGATCCAGACCAAGAAGAGACCACCTCTTTTGGAGATGCTCTCCTGGGGCGGAGGAGACTCTTCCCAGGAGCCCCCTGACTGACATCTTACAAGTCATCCACCAGAGCTGGGTCACCTGCCCATCGTCGGACCAATCGCCCTGGAGGGATGCGAGTGCGTGATGGGTGAAGACTGACTACAGGGGGCAGAAGGGAGGCCGAAGGGGTGTTCAGCACAGCCCGAAAGACCGTGATTCTGTGAGTCTCATGGGGTTCTCTCCTCCAGAAACCGGGGTCTCCGGATTCTTCTGTGTTAAAATGTGCAGTTGGAGCAGCCGCCTGCATACGGCCGACTCCGAGGGCTCCCACCCTCCAGCCCTGCAGTAACCTATCCCTTGGCTGACATCGGATTCACACAGAGGGGCTCACAGCCACTTCCCCACTGCCCCTCAGCTTTTGGGCTCGACTTCCCTGAAGGTTTCCCTTCCACCCGTCAAGCGGAGTCTTAGAAAGACCGACAGAAAGACTCGGCTTCACTCGGCCGTCCCTCCTGTCTCCCCCCACCCCCACCCCCCGCTTTTTATTATGAAAACTTGTCAAACATGCAGACCGGTCAAGAGTGATGGATACCAGAGTTTACCCATGACCCTCATTCAACAGCTGTTACCATTCTCCCATATTTGCCTTATTTCTCTGTGTTTACGTTATGTGTTGATCTGTTTGGAAGTGAGCGGCAGGCGAGCTGACGGAACACACACAGACACGCTTGCAGTGTCTGCAGAGGCCGAGCCCGCCCCTTCACAGTCCTGATGCAGTTATCGCACGGAAGAAAACGTTAGCAGAAGTTCTAATATCCAGTCCCTGCTTTAAAACTTCCCGGCCGCGTGTCCATCACTGGGATTCACCGGGATCTGAAAAGAAAGTGAATTTATTCCAGCGTCCGAGAGGTTCGCAGGTTCATTCTTTTATGACCCAGTGTTGAGAAACACACGCAGTTTTCCCAGAAGTCTTCCTCACCCGTTTCCCCACTCCCACCGACACGTCTCAGTTTTGGTTTTTTTTCAGGTCACACACGGGGCAGAGAGCAGAGGGCAGGCCAAGGTGCCGCTCGTGTCTCTCGTCCCGGGAAGGCCGCCGGGGTTCCCGGGTCTCTGCCTTATTGAGAAACAGAGTCCGTTCTTCCTTCTCAGCGTTTCCTGGTTCAGATTCTCTTGGCGTTGAGTGAGACCACAACGGGCAGCTTTCTGCTGTGTCTGCTCCGGCGCAGGTCTCTTGGTGCGCCGTGCCGACTGACCCTTTTCGGGGAAGTGGCGCTGGGGTCTGTGGCCACAGGAAAGTGGAGGGCCGCAGCCAGAAAAACAGCAGATGCTTCTGTTTTCCCAACAAGTGAGTGTCGCTTCCATTTTCTAGACTCACAGAGCTGCTGCCATGTTCACACAGGCTCCCGAACGGAGTCCGATCCTCAGTGTTGTTGGGATGGCGGCCGCTGGCAGAGCGGCGGCAGCGCCTTCATCGACCCTCGGGGGGTAACGTGGTTGACTGGATAATGGCCCCCCAAAGATATCCATGTCCTAGTGCTTAGAGCCTGTGAACCCCACCTTCTGTGGCCCAAACAGGACTTGGCAGATGTGACTGAGTTCCAGTTTTTGCGGTGTGGAGAGTGTTGGGTGATCTAGGTGGGCCCTGAACGCCATCACAAGTGTTCTCGGGGGAGGGGGGACTTCACGTGGAGAAGGAGAAGCCGTGCAGTCCCGGGGCCGACACTGAGCCACGGGGCCGAGAGTCGAGAAACGGCAGCAGCTGGCGGGGACTGGAGGAGGTGAGGAAGTGGACTCTCCCCTGGAGCCACCAGCGGAAGCCAGCTGTGCTGACAACCTTGAGTTTTGGCTCACAAGCTCTCGGGCTTCTGGCTTCTAGAACTGTGAGAGAAGAAGCTTCCGTCACTGTAGGCCACCCAGTGGTAGCGTGGGATTGCAGCCTTAGGACCCGGCCGCAGGTAGACACAATGAACTTCGCCCCGTTTTACGGGTCAGGAAAGTGACCTTGACCTGTAAGGGAAGCCTTGGGTCGGACCAGGGGCTGGCTCAGTTTGTCTGTGGCCTGTCCACTTTGCTGCCCTGGAAGATGGGGACCCGAGCCCTCCAGATCTGATTGGCTGGAGGACTGGGGCGGTCTTCTGTCCTTGTGTAGAACGCGGGTATAGACACACTGGTGAGCTTCCCAGGCGTCCCTATGAATTTGTCCAGTAATCTCTGCTCCAGGTGTGCTGGGCTTCTGGGATCGAAGAAGTTCAGCCGATTTACCTATTGGTATCGATCTATCGATCTATCTATCGATCTATCGCTGCAGCCATCCATCCAACTACCATTTATCCGTCTGTCTTCATATCCATCAGCAAACGTGTGTTCAGCTTAAGCAAGGATATTTCAGCAGGGGGGGTGCAGGGGAGGGAAACACAGACGCAGCTGCCGTGGTGGGAAATGGGGGGAACCCAGGCCAGGAGGCCAGAGTCTACACAGACAGGGTCATCCCAGGCCAAAATGCAGTCAGTCAAGAGGAAGTGGAGAGGGTCTTGCTATTTAGAGCAAAGCTAAATGGAATTTGGCAACGGGGGAAGCTTGAGGGGCCGCGGGAGCAGCTCTGGTCTGCGTAGGAAGCCCTGATAACAGGAGGTAGGGTTCTAGAATGTCGGGGAAGCTGGATCTAGCTGTGCGTGGGGAGCCGTGGACTAGTTGGAAGAAGTCAGGGTCCTAGACAAGGGGATTAGATGTCACAAGCAAGCAAGACACTCGAGTCCCCATTCACTGGGGCACACGCCGGGGGGAAAAGGCCCAGAAACGAGGCATAAGGAAACCCAAGGGCTCAACGTCAACATGGCGACCGAGGTCACAGCTGATGCCCACGGTCAACCTGGTGAGCACCCAGGCGCTAGTGCCAAGACCCAGAGGCCTGGGCGGGGGCACCTGCCTGGAGCGAGGCCAGTGGGCGTGGCCCTGCTGCGGGGGGTCCCATGGCCACAGCCGTGTCGGACAGGAGCAGAGGGGATGACCAGGCTGGGCGTGACGGCAAGGTTGGTGGCCCGTGCTTCTCATCCCAGTTGGCTGTTTGACTAGGTTATATATGCGTGTGACGAGACGTTGTCATGTGGTGGGGACTTCAGACTCACTGAGCCCCGGAAGCTTGAAGCCCAGAGGAGCGGGCACCAGAACGGGGCTAGGAGTTGGGTGCCGCCGGGCATCACAGGGGCAGCCGACCTGATGGGTGCGGGTGGGTAAGATTCAGAGCAGGGGCAGACTGGGGACGGGGCAAGCCAGGTGTGTGTAGACGCTCTCAGTCCTGGCTGCACGGAAGGCGCCCCGGGAGCTGCTTAGAATACAGATCCTTATTCCGCTGACCAGGGGAGAGCCTGGGCACCTGTGTTTAAAATAACCTCCTCAGATGGTACCAGGGTGAAACTGCCAGCCTACAGGGGAAATGCTTCCGGAGTCGGGGGGCCAGATCCTGTCTTGGGGGACACGTAAAGGCTTCCTGGAAGAGGTGATGTGGCTTCACACAGCGTGTCTGTTTTCCTTCCCACCAAACCCAGAGGCGCCGTACCCTCTGCTCCTCAGCCTGGCTGGGTGGCCAGATAATGGTTTCCAGCCTGCGGGCCCCGCCCGCCCCGGTGCCATGGGCACCTGCGAGCAGGCATGGCATCTTGTATGTTTTATCCTCTGCAGGAAGGAGGTGGGCACTTTGAAGGTCGCTGGGGTTCAGGACAGCGGCAGAGCGAGTCCTCACCCCGGAGGGGCAGGGCATCTCCAACCAGCTCCCAGGGGGGCTGAAAGATGCTGGTTGCAGACCCCACTTTGAATTTTTAAAAATTAAAAAAAAAATTTTTAACATTTATTTAAGAAACAGAGAGACAGAGCATGAGCAGGGGAGGGGCAGAGAGAGAGGGAGACACAGAATCCGAAGCAGCTCCAGGCTCCGAGCTGTCAGCACAGAGCCCGACGCGGGGCTCGAACCCACAAACTGCGAGATCATGACCTGAGCTCAAGTTGGATGCTTAACCGACTGAGCCCCCCAGGTGCCCCTGAATTTTTTAAAATTAAAAAAAAATTATTTATTCTTAAGGAAGAGAGAGAGGGAAACAGAGTGTGAGCCAGGGAGGGGCAGAGAGAGAGGGAGACACAGAATCCGAAGCAGCTCCAGGCTCTGAGCTGTCAGCACAGAGCCCGACGCGGGGCTCGAACCCACGAGCTGCGATATCATGACCTGAGCTGAAATCAGAGGCTTAACCGACTGAGCCCCAAGGTGTCCCCCTGACCCCACTTTGAGTAGCAGAGGTGCAAGATGGTTTTAACATCGTTCGGTGGGGAATTACGTCGGAGATTTTGAGTGAACTTTAAAAAATAAAAAAGACGGGGGCACCTGGGGGTGCTCAGTCAGTTAGGCGTCTGGCGCTTGATTTCAGCTCAGGTCGTGGTCTCATGGTTCATGGGATCAAGTTGGGACTCTCTCCCCCCCTCTCTCTGCCCCTCCCCTGCTCGTATTCTCTCTTTCTCTCAAAAATAAATCAATAAACATTAAAAAAAAAAATGAAAAAAGATGGTTCCTGGGGTTGAACGATCAGGAGCAAATACTTAAGTGGAGAAAGGAAACCCTGGGGTGACTTGCAGGTGGCCCCAGGGGCCCTGACTGGGACACAAGACCTACCGCAGCCGTGACCTGACCGCCGCTCCCCTGCCCCGCACGGGCGGAGGCTCTCTGAGCGCGAGAACACATTCAAGAACAACACGGTTCTTTTCTTTTTCAAGAAAAAGAAAAACACATAGTTACGTGCACGTACGTATTTGAGTGTAGCTGACACACATGTCGCACTAGTTTCAGGTGGTCTGACGAGTCCGTACGCCCTGTTGTGCCCACCGTTCGGTTCCTCTGACCCTCTGAGCACCGCCGACTCCCACGCGTACTCTAAAACTGATGTAAAATAGAACCGGAATAGAGTAACCAGACACTTTTCCAGAACGGGCGCGCGAGGCTCAGGGCACCTTTACGGAAGAGACCCCAGCAGGGGCTCCCGGTTTTAAGTGTCTGGTGACGACTGTTCCGGGGGGTGGGGAGGGCGAGAGGGGACGAGGTGGGGAAGGGGCGAAACCGGACCAGGTGACAGAGAGACCACAGCCCATGGCGAGTTCTGCTCGTTGACGAAATTACCTACGACGTGAAAGTTTCTGTTGCCCGAAGTCCCCTCGAGCTGCCTGGATCATTTCATTCCTTCTGGGTTTTCACCCGTCTCTGCGGCTGGAAGCTGGCGGCCCCGCGCGCTGAAAACAGCCGTCAGAACGGACTTGCTTTCGTGGCACTGTCGACCGGCGCTCACGCGTTCCGACAGACGGCGCGCAGGGCTCTTGGCCGTGAAGCCAGGGGGGTGTCCCGTGCTGGGCGGCTCGTGTCACCTTGAGTCCTTCTGGGTGTCCAGTGGGGCCCACGCGGTCCGTGCTAAGTTACTCTTGCTCTTCCTGGGCCCCGGCCGTTGCATCCATTCGCCGGCCGGGGCTCGTTTGTCACCGTGCGGACATTGTCAGTCTGGAAGTCAGATGGCAGAAAATTCCAACCATCCAGAAAGTAGTCGTGAAAACCAAAAAGGGGGAAAAAAGCCTCCACTCCACACGCGGGCCCGGCGGACGGGTCCGGAGCCCCGCTCGCCGGTGGGGCCGCTGGGAAGGGACGGCGAGGCGCGCGTGACCGAGGGACGGAGACAGAGATGTCTGGGCCGTGTCGCGTCTGTGTGCTTTGGTAGGCCTGTATCCCCTCTGCCCAGTGACTCCCCCGATTTGGCCTGAGGACAGAGGGACAGAGGGACAGGGGGAATTCTCGCTGCTTCGTAGAATCACAAAAGGGGGTTATGAATGACATTTTAAGATTTTGTGTATTTTTTAAAATGTTTTATTTATTTTTGAGAGAGAGACAGAGAGAGAGAGTGAGCAAGGCAGAGCGTGAGCGGGGGAGGGGCAGGGGAGAGAGGGAGACACAGAATCCGAAGCAGCTCCAGGCCCTGAGCTGGCAGCACAGAGCCCGACGCGGGGCTCGAACCCACGAACCGCGAGATCATGACCTGAGCAGAAGTCGGACGCTTACCTGACTGAGCCCCCAGGCGCCCCAGGTTTTGTGTATTTTTAAAAAATGTTTCCATGGAAGGTGTTTTCCTCTCCACGCCTGTGGGGCGCCGCTTCTGTGTCGCCCTCCTGCGTCCTGGCGCTCAGCCCGCTGGCCTTCTTCCTGCCCCGGGGGGTTTGCCAGAGCCCCTCCCTGGCCCGGAAGCCTCTTTCCTGGAGGCTGACAGGTCTGGCAGGACTGCATCCGGCGGATCTCCGCTCCAACCTGCCTCCCGCGACACCCGCCCAACCCGGCTGCGCCCAGGGCGTGGGTCCCTCAGCGCCCTGTGTGACCTGCACACTGTTGGCCTTGCGTCCAGCTGCCGGCGCGCGCGGGGATGGCCCCCTGCCCTCCTCCGGCCACCCCAGTGCCGAGCACGAGCGCCCGGAGGGCGAGCTGGAACTCAGGGCCCGGCCTGGCTCCCGGCCAGTGGTTCCCATCCCCCGCGTGGCTCTCGGCCCCGCCGCCCACGGGTCCTGACGTGGTCCTGGGGTCCTCCAGCTTGGGGGTCACCTGGTTAGGACCTCCCTCCATCCCAGCTTGACATCCTACCTTTGAGGCCTGTGGGCAGACCTCAGGTGAGAGACCTAACGTGCCTGTGCCTCAGTTTCTTTCTCTGTATAATGGGGACACGCCAGCACCGCGTGGTGAGGATTGCGTGAAGGAACGCACGGACACACACGCACGTGCCAAGCCGCCCCGCCGGCTGTGCTCGCACTTCTAGCTACGACCGCCCCGTCCCTGCCTGTGCCGCGCGGACAGGGCCACCGCTATGGCTACGACTGCCACCGTCCCTACTCCCACGGCTCCCGGCCACACGACGCCGGCCCCCCTGCCACTGGGGTTTGACGCCGCCTCCTCTCGCTGCGGCTGCAGGACTCTGGCTGACCCACCGCTCCTGTGATTTCTACGGTCACGCTCAGTAATGCCGCTGTCACCATCGCCGTGGTCATCGCGACGCAGTGGCTGTTGCTGCTGCCACTCGCTCCTAATCCTGTGACCACAGCTGCCCCTACAGCTCCGACTACACCCCTGCTGCTGCGTGCCACGGGGCCACTTCACCACCACGGGTGCTGCTCCCCTTGGAGCCTCCCTCGCGTGTCCCGTGATGCGGGTGGTGTCGTTTAGGGACAGCCTGGGGCGTCGGCCCCACATGCCCATCGCTCTGTTGTACGGGGGGGGGGGCGCGGGATGGAGGGATGGCTTACAGCACGTAGGCGCAGGCTTGCCACCTGTTCCCTTCCTCCCCTCGGGGACCCGCCCCCCGCTTTTACTGTGGTGTCACTTGACCTTTGGTCACGCACCTGAGCTAACTACCAACTCCCGGGTCATAAAAACTCCCCGTATCGAGTTCGTGTTCAGGGATAGTTCGTAACAGTGTTCATTACGTAGCACAAGGCTTGAAACCTCTTTATTCCTCTTCATACCCAATATTTGGGCAAGATCTTACAGGTACAATATTACTTCAAAGGGGTGTGTCGGAGGCTGAGTGTGGGCGACCACAGCGCTGTGTGAGCTCAGCTCAGCGGCCTCCCCTCTCTGAGCCTCTGCGTCTTCTGTGAAATGGGGCTAAAAACGGCACCTGCCTCCAGGGATGAATATGGCGACCCGTGCGTTGTGGCCGTGCCAACGGTCCCCCTGCAGCGTCGGACAGAAAGCGCCGTAAACAGCTGTTGCTGTCACCCTCCTGGGAGGTGACCCCTCCTGGCAGCAGGGACAGTGTCTCCCTTTGCCTGTTTCCGGCCTTGGCTGGGTGACAGGCACCCCAGAGGCCGGTATGCGCTGGCGCCACGGGCGGATGAGGGCGCGAGAGCCGAGCTCACAGGGCTGGGGCGTTGCCCGCTCCCTCCCTCCGCTTCCCCTGCCCTCCTCGCTCTGCGACGCCCCCCTTCCTCCACCAGCACGGCCTCAGCGTCTCCCCTCCCCGTCACCCCGGCCCCGGGGCTCTAACTTCAGCCGCCTACACCTCCGTGTGATGTAGGTCCACGTAGGGCCGCCCGGGAGCACCTCCAGGCTCCTTTCCTGTAGGACTGGCCGGTGCTCGGGGAAGAGACTTCAGGCAAGTGGGGGGGGGGGGCGGGGGCGGCGGCTGTTTAATGAGAATCTTGCCAGGTGGGGCCAGCGGCCCGGCCGGCGCAGGATCCGGATCCTTCTTACCCGCCGTGGTCCTCTGCGCACGTCAGACGGCGGGCGCGGCTGCGCGGGGAATCTCACATTGGCGCCCCGGCCGTCTTTGTCAAGTGTCACAGAGGGTTCACGGCCAACTCAAGGTGGAGGGCTTAAGTCTCGTGGTCACGGCAGACCAAGAGCCTCACGTCTTCACCAGTCCACACCTGGGCTTCTCTCCCTCCTCTGACCTTCACGGAGGGAGAGGTCTTCCTCAAGGCGGGCTTTGCCCCTCTGTCCCCTCACTCCGCTGGCTCTCCCGGCCGGGAGCCAGCACCAGCTGGCCTAGACCGCGCTCTGTGAACAGGAAAGAGTCACCCCTGCTGGGAAGATGGGTTGAAAAAGGTTCCGCCTCTGTGTGAACACCTGCAAGCTGCCTGCCTCGCCTTCTGTGTAAAGAAAAAGGAGCCCCTTCAGGGAAGGCAGCTTACAGCTTGCGCTTTTAACTCTGCTTGAAAGCTGGGTGCTTTGTGCAGTGCACACACTGTGCCGCTGTCTGTGGCAGCCCCGCTTCAGACACCGGATCCATTTGGCTTTGAAAAGCCTGTGGTGTAATCTCTTGCCAGCCATGCCGTTACGTTCCTCAGAAATACCCAGATTGCTAAACGGCGGTTGGAGAAACAGAGTCACAAACAAAACCAACGACAGGGAATTAAATGCCCTCAAACCAAATTTCTCGATGGCGTCTGTGTCCCAAACAAACCACATCTGCAAGCGCGAAGACCCTGCTTCTGTAAGGAAAGCTCTCGGTCACGTTCTCTGAACGGCTCAGTGGACGTTATTTCCGTGCTGCCGTCGCTGGAGTCTGCGTGTTTTGTGTTATGCAGACTGTGCTTTTCAAACATCCGTCCAAACGCTGACTGCCTGACACAGATGTCCTGGAATTCTGTCCCTAGCGTTTCGAAGGCTCGAGGGACACTTTCTCGAGCCTTCTCTGAGGTCCCCGTGTCGACAGGGTGGACTGTAAGCAGAAATACAATGACAGTGGTGTAAAACCATACGACGTTTGGCATCCATGGAGCACTTTGCATATACTCGGTGTACAGTATTTGCCCTTTCTTGTTTTTTTATTAATGTTTTTATTTATTTCTAGGAGAGAGAGAGAGAGAGACAGTGTGAGCAGGGGAGGGTCAGAGAGAGAGGGAGACACAGACTCTGAAACAGGCTCCAGGCTCTGAGCTGGCAGTCAGCACAGAGCCCGACGCGGGGCTCGAACCCACGAACCGCGAGATCATGACCTAAGGGAAAGTCGGATGCTTAACCGACTAAGCCACCCGGGCACCCCTGCCCTTTCTTGTTTTTTAAGGAAAAATTACATACGGACGTAAGAAGCACACTCAAGGCGGTGTTTGTGCGTGGCTGGAGAATCGAAACCGTGGGGAAATGCCGACTGTGAAAATGGAAGCTCCCTCCTTCCTCAAACTGCCCAAAGCCAGAGATCCGCGGTGCTGACCGTTGGCTAGGCGTCCCTCCAGGCGCGAGTGTGCGTTTAGTTTTTATAAAAATAGGATTATCCCAAACGCACGGCTCTGCGCCTCGCGGCTGTTTGTGGAGGCGACGTGGACCTCCACGGGGTCTGCCTTGGACGCACTCCGGGTCAGGGGCTCCTGCCCCGGGGCCAGAGTGATGCCTTGTGTTCTAGGTTGCTTTCAAATGGTGATGGCTTCTCCCGCCACAGAGGAGACGGAGGGGTGACGTGGACTTGCGTTTCCCCGCGGGGAGCACTCCGCATGGAGATTCAGAGGCAGAGGACGTGGCTTTTGCCGCTTTGGGCGCAGGGCCCACCGCCGGTTCCCCGGGCCGGACGCGGTGGGACGGGGACAGTGGACTTGCCTCCGCTTTCTCTTTCATGCCACGTTGGGGAGCAATTCTGGCCGAGAATAGTTCCGACAGAAAGAGCTTCTGAATCAGGATACAAACAGTTATTTTGCAAAAGGGCAAAACTGAAAAAAATTGTTTTAAAGAGCATTACAGTTATAGAAATGCGTCGCCTAAAATACTTTGTAACGGTTTGTGGGAATCTTCTGAGCCACATTATGAAAGAAGGGCCCTGGGGCAGAGTTTTCAAGGGTGATCTGAAAAACCGACCCTGAACCCTGAGCGCGCGCGACCCACACTGGTCCTGTCACAACACGCGGCTCTCTGGGCGGCCCCTGTCGGACCCTCGGGTGCACCTTGCTAGGGTGGAGTCTTGAAGGAGGGTCTTTGCAGGTTAAGAAGGGACCCAGCCCGCCTACCACTTCCTGAGTTGTCACGATGGAGGTTAGGTAAAAATAGACACCGTCACGGTTTGTTACTTAGAAAGGGACACGAGCTACGCTCAGGTCGGTGCTCCCAAATGTAGGTGTGTCTCCCGGCCGCCCCGGGGCTATCCGGGCCCCTCCTGGCCCCTCCTGCTCCCCGGCCCCTGAGCTCTCTCCCCCGAGATCTCTCCATCCACCCACCCCTGCCTTTCCTCTCCTGCTCGGAAAGGCTGACACTGAGTCGGGGACTCTTAACCTCAGTGGGGTACCTCCGTGGGGGTGCGGGGCATTTTGGTACCTTCGCACGGGATCTGTGGAGGGGGCTCCTGACACGTGCTCCTCACTGACCTCGTAGAGCCGCTGCCGATGGCTCTGTTTAATGCAGGGTGCAAGGCGCGTGGGTACTTTCCCTGCTTTGCTGTGAGGGGGTCGCCCTCACCTCCAAGACTGGGGAGGAGCCGAGGGGCTGGCTGTGTGATCTGGGCAGTCTGAGCAACCTCTCTGGGCTTTCGCTTCTGCACCTTTAAAGTAGGGGCTCAGCTGGCTCCCTCCCCCTGGGCCCGGGGCCCACGCAGCTGGCATGGAAGGGAAGGCAGGAGAACGCGGCGTTGGGCAGTGAGGCACCCCCACCCGCCGCGTGCTCCCCAGGGCGTGTGAGCTCCCTTGTCCCAGCTGAGCTCAGCTGTTGCGAAACGGACCCTAAAGGAACCTCATACCCCCCGCCACCCCACCCCCCCGCCGTGTTGTGAAGGAGCAAGGCTTTGTCTCAGGTCTCAGTTTCCCCGTCTGTAAAACGAGCCCATGGTGAGAGCAGTAACTTGCGTTTATTAAGGACGGGTCGTAGCCGTTTAATCCCCGCGAGAGCCCCGTGCCTATAAGCACCCGAGGCAGAGCGCGGTAAAGCCGTCCGCCAGAGCGACACGGTGGCCGTGAATGTGCCCGGGACATGTTCTCTGCACCTTCTGCTTCTGGAAGGGTCTAGCAGCCCCTCTGACTCCACGGCGTGCTCCCGTCCTGACCCCAACACCCAGAAGGAACGGCCCAAGGCCGCGGGGGGCCGCAGCTGGGGGGTGCATGGTGCACACCCTCCCCCTCTCCCCTGGCAGGATGTACCGGTGCTTGTGCTGAGTCTGCACCTGACTGTCTGCAGGTGAAACACTTGGGCAACACCTGGCGTCCTTGAGGCTGGAGAGGTCGCGAGCGCTGAGCCAGCCCCGGGTCCGAATATGACGCCTCCGTCTCCCCATCTGATGGGTATGAGCTCCCGGCCAAGGCAGAGTTCAGAACTCCGGGGCTTCCGAGCTCAGAAAGTCGGGGGGCTGGACGGTGAGCCCGCGGGGGGCCCTCGGCGCTGGGAGCAGGCCCGCCACCGGCCACTTGCTCCCAGCAGGGCTGCCGGGAGCTGGACACCGGTGTGGTTCACACGTCCTGCGTGGGACCACCGCCGCCAAGAAGCCCCCGGGCAGCCGGAGCATGGAGAGGGGAAGGCGTGGATTCCTCTCTCGTCCCCACGCCCGGGGGGCCGCAGCCTCGAGGGGTGACAGGGCTCCCCAGTCACCTGCTCTGTGTGCCCGGCTATAGAAGTAAGCCATGGGCAGTGGCATGCCGGCCACCGGGAAGGAAAAACCACCCACTCGGCTGCCCTTCCGGGGACCAGGGGGTCCTGACCGGCCGGGAGGCTGCAGGGACACGCGTGTCCTTGAAGTCCTGGGGCGTCCCCCTTACGGAGGAGCCCCTCCCGGAGCTGAAGGACTCAGCCGTGTCCCGGAAACTCGCAGAGGGGCCGGGACCCTGGACTGACGTTTCTCCCCACGGGAGAGATTCTTAGTGGGGGCCTTGGAGCCTCACACGCACCCCGCCCCCCCGCGACTCACCGTCCTAAGTGCCTTCGGTGTCTGAGCCTGAGTCCTGGCGGCCAAGACGCACACCGGCCCCGGGGGAGGCCTGGCTGCAAAGTCCCCGAAGGGCTTAGAGGCGCCAAGGAGGCCAATTTGCAGGAGAAACGTGGGAGACAGGAAGTGACCTTGCCGCGGCGGCCACACGGGCCTGCGTGGCTCCGGCCGCACCGCTCCCGTGAGGCAGTGGAGTGGAGCGCGAGGGCCTCAGCCCTGCACACAGGCTTCCCAGCTCCCCAGTGCTGCTCCACGGAGCCGTGAAGGGCTTAGAACCGGGCCCAGCACATAGTAAGAGCTCAGTAAACTCATCATGTCATGACTGCCCGCCTGGGACCCCAAGCCTGGAGGACTGTGGGGACCACGCGCTAGCCTGCACCCTGGCACGTGAGGCCACACGTGCACACACAGCCCCACACAGTCAGGTGCACACACGTGGCCACATGTGCATGCACGTCGTCACGGGCACCCACATGCACACAGAGGGGGACACAGGCACTGGCAGCAGCTTCTCCCCTCCCCTCCCTCCCCTCCCCTCCCCTCCCTCCTTTCCCCTGCCCTCCTTCAGCATGAGTGGGATGGGGCAGGGCAGGGTGGGTACGGTGCCAGGGCAGAGCCCGATTGCTCAACGCCAGGACCGCACTGGGTCTCAACGGTCAGGGACCCGGCTGTGAGAGCCCGCGGGGCCTTGCAATCAGACCTCTGTGGGCCACGGGCTTTTAATATTTTTAGAGAAGTTGGGCTTTGGCCAAGTTCCTCTGCCTCAGATTCTTCCTGGGCTGGTGGGCTCCTGCCCCACTGAGGCCTGTCGGCCGCCCGGGGCGCCCCGAGGATCGCAGGGAGCACCCTGGCTGCCGAGTCACCCTCCGGCCCCCACGTGGGGTGTCCCAACACCCCCCGTCCAGCAAACCCAGACCGGGCGCTCCGGGAGGCACCGCATTCTCTCCACCCTTCACCCCTCAGCTTCTTGTTTTCTGGGTTTGTCCCCCCTGCTTTTTTTTATGCGAAAGATCTGGTTCCAAGCAGCTAGTGAGCCGAGGGCACATTCCTTTCACCCCTCGTGGAGAGGAGGGGCGCTTCCTTCTCCAGCACCGGGAGCAGCGTGGGGGGGGCTCCATTCGAAGCCCCCGGGGGCGTTTGTCCTTTGTTTCGTTGTTTGCTGGGACAGACGTGGGCAAAAGTCCTCTCCCAACCTCCCACGAGGCCACGATCCAAAAATGAGCACCCAGACTGGCCGGGCACAGGGCTGGGGCGGGGCGGGGCGGGGCGGGGCGGGGCTGGGACTCCGCCCCTCGTGGCACAGCCCGGGCCCTGGGTCTCAAGGACGCAGACAAGGAACGGCAAGGAACGGCCGAGGGCGGGTGCTTGTCGTTGGGAGCGGGGCACCGGCTTACAGAGCAGACTTAGGTTTGAAAATCACTATCTTATCTGTTCTTCGGGAGCAGCCATTCAGCCCCCGCCGCTGCCGTGACATCCGGGCACAAATTCAGCAGGTTAAATGACCCAGATGCTTCACCGCTCAGTTCTGGGGGCCGCAGGTTGGACGCGGTCTTGCTGGGCTAGGATCGAGGTGTCCACAGGGCCGCGATCCGGGCGAGAATCCGTTCCTGCCGTTTCCGCTGCTTTCCTTGCCTCGTGGTCGCGCCTGTACCTTCAGAGCCAGCAGCGGGGCAGCCCCCCAGCCTCTCGGCCGCTGCTCTGTCCTCACATCTGTCCCCCTGGCTCTGACCCGCCTGCCTCCCTCTTACCGAGACCCGTGCCGTTCGAGATCCTTAACGTAATCACATCTGCAAAGTCCTCCTGCCACGGGGGTCACGTAGCCCGGGCTCCTCATGGGGAGGGGTCATTGCTCTGCCAACCACGCTAACGGGGGGCAACTGACCGGGTACCTGTCACCTCCTCTACGAAATGGTGATGATGGTGCTGGTGGTACCTCCTCCCAAAGGGCTGTTGGGAGCACTTGACTGGTTCGTATTTGAGCTGAAGCAGCACACCCAGCGCTGGGTGAGTGTCTGTCAAATACAGAACGGGGAGGCTTGCGCAGGTAGCTTTGGCTGTTTCCCCTCCAGGTAACTGGCGATCTAGAACGTGTTCGTTCTTCAGGAGCCACTTAGCGTTCTGTATTCATCTCTCTGGTCACGGGCCGGCCACCCCCTTGTCCAAAACATCGGCCGCGCGTGTCTCTGCTCTCCCAGTACCTAAGCCCTGCCTGCCTGGCAGCTAGGAAGCGCTCTTGGTGCTGGGGGTGAAGGAGGATTGGAAGCGAGAGCCCCAGCTGTCAGTCTCCAGCGAGCACTTAGCCCCTGCGGGGCCTCGGGGACCCTGACCACGCTGGGCCTCAGTTTCCTCGGCCGTGATGCCAGAGCAGGGGACCCAACCCCTTCCCACCCCCCAGCACTCAGACTTGCTCTTGTTTTCGCTCTGACATGGAGGCATGTTTCCAAAGGCTTTCCTGTGGGGTCGTGTCTGCTTAGAAATAACGCGGAAAACCACCTGGCCGTTTGCCTGAGTTGCGCAGGGAACTCCGGACCGGCGGTGAGAGACACGTGACACGTGTCCCGCGAGTGACGAAGACAGCGTGTCTTTAATTCCGAATGCGACGGGCCCCGTGCACACAGCCTGGAAAGCACAGGGAAACACAATGTTGGAGAGAGAAAAGGAAGAAACAAACAAAACACAGGGTGGGGGATTAAAAAAAAAAAAACCACCCAAACCAAAAGAAAGTGAAAAAGAAAGTCAGACGGGAGGGGTCATTACACTTCCAGCTTTTCCAGGGCTCTGTCTCCTTGCGGCATCCAGCAGCCGTAAAGTCTCAGCGCCCCTCGAAGCCCCCGGGGCCTGCTGGAGGAAAATCTTCATTTTCTGGAAGCTTCTCCTGTGCTCCAGATGCCTAGGGGCCCAGGAGGCGGAGAGGGGTGGGTGGCCGCCCCGTCTGGACCCTCTGGCGGGCTTCACGTCCAGCAGAGAAGCACAGGAGGGGGTTTTGGGGGTTCTAGAGCCAACTGCCTGGGCTGGGCCCCCGTTTCTCTGCCCCAGTTTCCTGGGTGGCTTTGAGGAGTTCGCGGACGTCACGGGGATCACCTGTGAAATGGGATCCTAATGAGTTGATGCATGTGAGATGCTTTAAGGGCATGCGTGGGACGGAGCAGCCAGTCCCTGGGGGAACCTCCACATCTTGTACGGGGAATGTCAGTCGACTCTTTTTTTAAATTTTTTTAATTTTTTTTCAATGTTTTGTTTATTTCTAGGAGAGAGAGAGAGAGAGAGACAGCGTGAGCAGGGGAGGGTCGGAGAGAGAGGGAGTCACAGACTGAAACAGGCTCCAGGCTCTGAGCTGGCAGTCAGCACAGAGCCCGACGCGGGGCTCAAACACACAAACCACGAGATCATGACTTGAGCCGAAGTCGGACGCTCAACCGACTGAGCCCCCCAGGTGCCCCATCACTGGTCGACTCTTGATCTCAGTTCAGGTCTTGATCTCAGGTTGTGAGTTCAAGTCCCACACTGGGTGTGGAGTCTGCTTAAAAAAAAAAATGCCACAACTCAGTTGCAAGAAGAGCAGTGTAGCCCCTCTCTGTGGCAGGCATCACACTGGTGGCCGTGGGTGCTGCAAGTCCCCGTGGACGTGGCTCCCGCCTCGCCGCCCCTCGGTCCCTGCACACACGCCTGGCGTGCAGCGGGGATCCAGTGCTTGCCGGGCGGGTAAATGAGCGCCGAGTTCACGGGAGAGGGAGCAGAGGCAGCGACATTTTCTGGTCCCTGAGCCCAGCGCTGTCATCAAGGCTGGAGGGTCATGCCCAAGGTTCACGGGGTATCGGCCCTGGGCGGTCGGATGAGGGCACGGCTGCCCCTGACCTGGGGGTGCTTTGCCCTGGGACTCTGCTCTCAGTATTTGCTCGACTTCCCTTCATTTTCACTTTCCTTCTTATCCCTGCGGGGCAAGGTGCAGGGCAGGGCCGTGGAGGTGGGGAAGCTTCAGGAAGACGCTGGCCGGCTGCCTGGCGTCCGGGGGGACCCCTGACCTCTCAGGTGCTGCAGTTGGCCCCGAGGGTGTCTCCTCGATTTCTGCCTTCCTTTCCCGACGGCCAGGTGGGGGCAGAGCAGGACGTGTGGGCGTGTGGGGTGTCAGGGCCCCTTCCCGCCCAGTTCGCTCTTGCAAGTCCCCACCCGCACCCCCTTGCCGACGGCCGGCCTGCAGGACTCAGGGACGCTCCAGACGGCGTCTGTGGTCACTGGGGACACCGAGGCGGCACAGGCGTAGCTGGAACAGCCCATCCCCGTCGGAGGGGCTCTCCACCCTCCTGAACCCTCAGGGCCTCAAGGATCCCAAGGGAGGCAGCACCCCCTGCTGGCGGGTCACGGCACCCCTTCCTCCGATCCCCGGGGCCCTGAAACTGTGGGGTATTGGCTCACTGCTTAGTCCATAAGCTGTTTGGGGCCGTTGGACCCAGTACGGGGTGGGCGTGTGACACGTATGCCCAAGAAGCTCCTACCCACAGGCCCATCAGGGGACGGGGACAGGGACGCTGAAGGCGGAGGATTCGGGGGTGGGCAGGGCTGGGCGGCCCCCACACCGCGGGGACCGCCAGCAGCACGGACGAGCTTAAAAACATAACGCCGAGTTTACAGAACGAACCGGAAAGGGGGCGCGATGCAATCCCGGAGGTCAGACGTACGGACAAGTCCGAGGCGGGTCGTCCGAAGTTGCCGTGGTTTCACTGTTTGCTCTTCCGACTCTGAGAACGGGAACGTCCTGTCGCGCAGCCTTTCCCGCCCTGGTGTGTTTGCGGAGCGGAGCGCTGACCACCCTCGGCCGCGCCAGCACCGCGGGGGCTCCCCAGACGGCCAAGCAAGTGAGAAACAGACCGTCCGCACTGCGACTTTCACGTCTGCACGTTCAAACCAGGCAGGACGGATCCGTGTTGCTGAAAGCTGAGCCGGGGTTTCCCTTCAGGGGCCAGTGGTGACCGGGACGGGGCGCGAGGGGGCTTCTGGGGGGTTCGTGCGCGACCCGCCGAGGCCTGTTGCACGATCCGTGCACTTTCTGCGCCTGAGCTGTGCTGCCCTGCGAGTTGAGGGGTGCGGGGGCCCCTAAAGCTCCCAGGGGCGGTGACAGAGCACCCAAGTGTGGGGATGCGTGTGACGAGCTGGAGAAGCCAGGGGCTGCTCTCCTGCCCCCCGCCCCCCCGCCCCCGTCCCTGCCCAAGCTCCCCCTGCAGCCCGGCCCTGCTGCGGGCCCAGCCCCAGCTGGCGGGAAAGGAGGAAAGTCCCCTCTGTTTCTTTTTCTTGCCACCGAAGGGGCTGCAGCTGCTTGTCCCTGAAACTCCCAGCTGAGCTACTTTCACAGTGTGAGCAAGATGCCGCAGACATGACACGATGGCCCCGGGGGCCTGGTCCCAGCAGGAGGGGAGCCCGGCGGGGCCGCAGGCGTGACGCCAGCCTCCGGGATGGGGGGGCAAGGTCTGGTGGACACGGGCTGGGAGACCCCCAGCATCGATATACAACCTCAGACGGGGCACTACGAGCTATGGGCTCTGCCATGGGCCTCGGTTTCCCCATTTCTAAGGGGAGGGGCCACTGCGATGCGCGAGGCCCCCCCTCCGCCGCCGTGTGCCCATTGCCGAGTCCATTTTCACGTTCTAACTCGCTCGCTCTAGGGGACCCATCCTGTCTCCACGGCAGAAAAGGTCACATCACGGTTGCGTTCTCAGGAGAACTGAAGCCAGCGAACGAACGTTCAGAGCACACGCAGGCCCTCGTGCGAGGGGCCCGCGGCGGTGCAGGTCGCGGCTGCCTGTCGGCGCATCTGGACACGGGCGGAGGCCGTCAGGACGCGCCGAGGGGAGGCTTTACCTCAAACGGCAGCGTCTAAAAACAAATCATTTCGCTCTGACGGTTTGGGACATCCAATCACGGCCCCAAGCTCTCCAAACGGCAGACACATAAAAGGCTCTAAAAACATCTGTACGCGAACTCGCCCGCCACCTCTGTTCGCACCAGGAGTATCTTCTTTCGCTGTCCGAACGGAGGAGAGGAAACCAGAACGAATTTTCCCTGAAACCCTTCTCGGTAGCCTTTGGCCTCGCGGCTCACACTGGGCTGCCGTCACAGCCGCCCACCACCCTTCAACGAGAAAGAGTTTTTTCTGATGGTGCTATTTTTCCAGAGGAAGATGGAACCTTGTGTACTTCCCCCCCCCCCCCCCCCCCCCCAGCAGTAGTTAAAGTAGGAAAAATACTGAGGCTGAGGGGCACATCACACGCTTTGCGAAGGGAACCCTGTCCGGTATCCCCGGGACGCGAAGTGTCACAGCACTAGGAACTCGTCTGAGAAAAGGCAGTGGGGAGGCTGGGGGGGGGGGTGTCCACACTCGCCTGAGTGAGGAAGGGAATCCGGAGGGTCCGTGGCTTGCGGTACGCGGAGGCTCCCGTGTGGGAAGCTTCATGGAAAAGCTGTTTGTCGCCCTCTCTGCAGAGCGGGTGGGTGACGCGGGTCTGGTGCCGTCCCCAGCCCTCGAGGGCCGATCCATCATACAAGTGCCAGTCATGGCCATTAGGTCCAGTCACTAAAAAGCCACACACACAAACCTGCCTACTTCACGGCCCTCTGCCCCACCCTGAGCACGGGATGATGGGGCGGCCACTGGTGGCCGCAGGTGGCCGGGGTCCTAATTTGCTCGGGGCAGGCCTCGTTTACGCCTGCTTTGCTGCCGTTATAAGTGGTGGCCACTTCTGCACTCTGGGACGCCCTGGTCCCAAACTCGACTCGATACCCACGCCGAGTGTGGGCCACCGAGCCGTCCCAGCAGCCTGCCTGTCCGTCTGTCCTGCCTGCGCTTTCTGAGGTCACGTACATGACAGATTTCTCCCGGAGCGAAGTCCGGGGAGCAGTGAGGCCCCTGCTGGGTCCTGGTGCCTCCGTCAGCGGCTAGGAGCCTGCTGCTTTCCCTGCTCACCACGTGGGCCGGGAAGCTCGGACCGACCGAAGGTCTGTGCTCAGACGCGGAGCTTTCGTGAGCCAAGCTCTTCCGGGCCTTCGCCTTTCCGTTAAAGGCTTACGTGCCATTTCTTGGATGGCTCTTGGTCTAGGGTGGTTGTTCTTGGCTTTAACCACTTAATCATCGAAGCCGCTCTTTCCTGAGAAGCTGATTCTGGGCCTCCCTGCGTGTGACGGGTCGCGAATGCACAGTGAGTGTAGTTTTGGGATGGGAGTGGGGGAGGGGGGAGCGCACACATGTGCGAACAGCAGCTGGGGGGGGGCAGGTCCCAGAACCACCGTGCCAGCGTTTCCTGCTCATCTCCTTCCGTTTCCCCAAATCCCGTGTGATGGGCGCTTTACTGTCCCCATTTTCCAGAGGGGAAAGTAAAGACGTAGTTCTGCGCAGCGAGCCAGCTGAAGAGCCAGGCTTTGCACCTGAGACTGCTGGAGTCCAAGGTCACCTAGCGTGGCGCCCAGTGAGGTCACCGTGGCCGCCGGCTGCGTGACGACGCTCATGGCCGCTGCGAGTGTGACAGCCGTTATGGCCCCCACGGCGCAGGTGCAGACTCTGAACTTGGGGAGACGCGCCTGTCCAAGGCCCTGTGGCCAGGAAGCAGCAGAGCCCGGCCTGGGACTGGACTCTGAGAGGCCACGGGACGCGCTCACGGTCACACGGAAGGCATGTGCGGCGGCTCTGGCTGGGTCTGTGGATACGGCACTGTGTGTTCTCGGGTTTTCCACCTGCCACGAGCTCTGGGGGACGTTCCGGCACATTCCTAACCTTGTGAAATTGATGAAAACACCGTTGTGGGTGTCACCGTCAGAGCCCGGAAACGGCCCTGGCATCAAAGGTCTCAGGTGACAGGGGCTTTCTTGTGCTTCTCTGCGTGCACGAGTCACTGAGATGCTCCTGAAGAATTCCCAGGTGCGGACATGCCGTGCTCTGTCGCCCCTGACGGGTGCGGGAACAGACTCGGCCAGGTGTGTGTGTGTGTGTGTGTGTGCGTGTGCGCGCGCGCGTGTGCACCTGCAGCAGCCACGTGCTGGCTGCAAGGAGGGCTCCTGCTTCTCCTGTGTGGCCCGATGTGCCCTGTGGCCTCACACGCCTTCCCGGGGGCGGACGCCGGACTTACCTGGGGTCCCAGCGCACGGCGATCCCCCCACCCCGGGCCTCTCCTGGGCTGGGTCCCAAAGTTGCTGTACACGAGGCAGAAAGTGCATTTGCTCTTTGTTGGAAACACGGCACCTGCCGCCACCGAGCAGAGTCAAAGTGAAGTGTCGAGTCCGGACAGAGAACACTCGCTGCTGCAGTTTTGTTCTGGGTCATCCGTCGGGGAAGCTGGAGGGTGGGTCCAGTTTGCGGGGGAAGCTCGAAGTTTCCCCCGTTTTCTCCTCGTGGCTTTATCGAAGCCCACGCACACACGTACACACGCCTTCCGGGATTTCGTCGGTGAGAGCTGTGGGTCAGACTCACGGGGACTGACTGCGCCGGAGAAGTACATGGGCGGGCGGGCGCTCCCACCAGGGGGCTTGGCCAGGACGCGCTCAGGAGGCGGCTTGTTGGACGGAGGCGCCGACACTGTTGCGTTCTAACCTCCTTGGCCGCCCCGCCCCCAGCCCCCCAGTCCCCTAGCTGCCCGACTTCCACGGCCTTCCAGAATCCCCCGGCCTTGCCCTCATGGCCAACTCTTGCTTCTCCCCCTTTCTCTCTCCCGGCCAGAATCTCTGCCGACGACAGCGCTGTGGCTGCCCCGGCCTGTCCACGCTGTCGCTGCCCCGCCCCCCATCCACGTTGTCGCTGCCCCATCCCCTGTCCACGCTGTCGCTGCCCCGCCCCCCGTCCACGCTGTCGCTGCCCCATCCCCCGTCCACGCTGTCGCTGCCCCGGCCCCCGTCCACGCTGTGGCTGCCCCGGCCCCGTCCACGCTGTGGCTGCCCCGGCCCCAGCCCCTGTCCGCGTCGGGCGCATCAGACGATGTGTTGATTTCTCCTGCAGATTCATTGGTCTTATTTGATGGCTTCTGTCAGCAGGTGTTGATAGAGGCTGGTTATGTTTTCCTGACAAATCGACCCCTTTCCCATCAGGAAATGGCCGTCCCTCACAGCTCGTGGTGTGTCGTGTTCCCGTAAAGTCTCCTTCGTCTCGCGTTTGCGAAGCCGCCCCTGCCTCCTCCGACTGGCGTCCGCCTCTCCTGCCTTCACACTTAGCCTGTGACAGCGGGCTTCTCGCAGGCAGGACGCGGCTGCTTGCAAACCTCCTCGAGCTGTGTTCTGAGGGCCTGGGAAGTTTCCGGAGACCCGAGGGTTGTTACTGCCCCAAAGCACAGACGCTGAATCCTTACCCGGTTTTGCCGGGGCCGTCACGTCCACTGGACACTCCGGAAAAGTTGGGACCGACCACCAGAACTAAAACCCAGGAGGAGAGAGCCTTGCGCTGGGCATCGGACGTGGACGCGACTGCGGGGCAGGCCCGTGGCAGTGGTGCCGGTGGGTGGTCCCCCGCCCAGGCTATCGCTCTGTGCTGAGGCGTCTGAAGCCCCCTTGCTTCACAGCCGGTGTGGAGAAGAGATGCATTGGCACCCGGTTCATTTTTATTTGATAAATTACCCGCGTGACTCAGTTTCTTTATTTGCAAAATGGGGAAAGCAGTAGTGTCTACCTTACGGGATTGTTGCAGGGCTGGAATGAGCTCTCGTATCTAAGTCTTTTGCAAGACACCCAGCACCTAGTAAGTGCTCAATAAAGCGGGCATACTGTTAATATAATCATAATAGTTATAATTTCTTCACCTTCCAGCAGCTCAGGAGGCAGGAAGTCTCATCCCACTTTATGGAGGCGGGAGGGGCTTTGGCAAAGGGCTGGCCTCTCTCCTGCGTGCATCCTGCACGGCCGCGCCGTGGGGCGCCCACACCCGCGGCAGCCTGGTCGGGAGGCCGTGACTGCAGTGAGGTTTTCCAGGAAGCCAGGGTCTGAGTCTCAAGCAGCAGGTGTGGCAGGAATCCGGGTCCAGGGCCTCCCCCACCCGCAGGGGAGTTCCGCAGCTCGTCTCCCTCCATCCCTTAGCTTTACATACAATTAACCAGTGCTGGTGCCTGTCAGGTGCTGGTGCGGATGGTGCTTCTCAGGACAGGTCCCTGCGGGAGACTGACCCCACACATGGGGGGCGGGGGGGGCGGGGCAGAGGCCGAGACAGGTGCGGTGACCAGGGCAAGGCCGCTTGGTGGGGGGCGGCAGGGCCCAGACTTGAACCCTGGTGGTCTGGCTCGTGGAGCCCACTTCACTCATGAAGGCGTGAGGCCCGGGCGAGGGGGGTCCCTGTCCCAGACCACGGAGCAGGCTGGTGTTGGAGCCGATGCTGTGGCCGTGGCAGCATCTGGCCCTGCCTGGGGGGGTGGGCGGGGGGATCCGTTGAAGCGCCCCAGGTTTGGGGGCCGTCTTACTGGTCAGTGACTCAGAGGACAGAGGTCAGGGCGTCTCATCTTGAGGCCAGGCGCCCGGCAGGTGTCGGGCACTCGGGGGACTTCCCTGGGGCGGCAGTTAGGGCCTCGGGCTGGGACCTGACCTCTCTTCTCCTGGGGGCAACGTCAGCTCCCTGAGTGTCAGATGGCCCATCTGTAAAATGGGGACGTGACGCCATGTCCTTTAGGATAGATCGTGGCCCCACGGGGAGAAGCATAGGGCCGCGGAGAACAGAGCCAACAACAGAAGTGATCATGACACCTTTCCTCGGGGTCTGAACTCCCTTCGTGGGGCAGACGGGCTCGGCGCCGCCCCGGCCAGGAGCACAGGGCCGGAGAGCCGCCTCCGTCTTATTACTAAAGATGAAGCCAAACAAAACGAAATGCTGAGGTCTCCTGACCATTTCCCCTTTCAAAGGTGGAGAATAGCACATCAAAACCAGAAGATGAACCAAGAGGTTGCCGGTGGGTTCTAGAAAACTCCAACCACAAAAATGAGGAAGAATGTGCTGAGTTATATAAGTTGGTTTCAACGCGCGTCTGGCCTGGGGTGCATGTGCTCCAGGTGAGTCACGGCCAACGTCCTCCTGCGGCACCTGGGTCTGCTCCCATCATGCTCCGGGGCCTCGGTCTGGCCAACGGCTCTTCCCCACGGACACCGCTGAGCGTGTGTTTTCTGAACATGCTTCTGAACTTTCCAGCGGAGTGACAGGCTTCGGGGCGTTGTGGCTACACGGGCGGTGGCTACGGAGGTGGAGATTTGTGGGGGCCCAGGCGCCCAAGTGCTACCTGCTACACAAAGAAATCGTAGGGGCTCCTGGGGGGCTCAGTCGGTTAAGCATCTGACTTCGGCTCAGGTCATGATCTCGCGGTTCATGAGCTCCAGCCCCGCGTCGGGCTCTGTGCTGACAGCTCGGAGCCTGGAGCTGCTTCCGAGTCTATGTCTCCCCCTCTCTGACTCTCCCCTGCTCGCGCTCTGTCTCTGTCTCTCTCTCTCTCAAAAAGAAAATGAAACTTAAAGAAAGAAATCACACTGTCCCTCCTCTTGGGTGGGAGGTGAGGTCCCTTTTCCTGGATGCTTCATTACTGCACAGAATTTGTCATCGCCGCAGGCCCCCCGGGCAGAGGTGACACATCTTGCCACCTCTGAGCAGATGGAAACCAACCTGTGACTCTGCTGGCAGAAATGACGTGGTGGCGTTCTGTCCCTCAAGCCTGCAGCCCCAGCTCGTCGCCGCTCTGAAGATGCCTGGGCGCAGGGACGCGGCGGGGACCGGGCCTCCTCTGGGGAAAGCCTCGCGTATGCACAGGCCATCCCCCCGACGGTGTGACGGGGTGGCCGGCTGGGCCACTGCAAGTCCCCAGGAACGGGAAGTTGTGTCGAGAAAGGCCACCAGGAGGGGCGAGCAGGCCGTGGGGACGAGGTGGCCCCTGCCCAGCGGCCACGCTAGGACCCCTGGGAATTTCAGTCCTACAGATGGTCTGCGGTTAGAGGTTTCTGGATACGCCCCCTGCTGGGTGCGCTGTGAAGGGCCCCCAATCCTGAAACTGTGCCAGTGTGGCCGGAGGGGTGACTACGGACAAGGGAGAGTCGTCTCGGGGAGCGGCCCGGCCTCAGAGGCCCTGCCCGGGGGTGGATCCATCTCTGGGGTGCTCTCCACCGCGCCCTCCCATGCCCCGGGGGAGTCCCCAGACGGGGCATGAAGCCCGGAGCACCTGGGGCTGGGTGTGGGAGGAGAGGGGCCCCGGGCTGTCCCAGGACACCTGTGGCTGCCCCCCCCCCCCCGCTGCCCACCAGCTGCGGTCTGGGAGAGTCCCTTCCCCACCCTGTGTCTCAGTTTCTCCATCTGTAGAGTGGGGACTGCCCGTCTTGCCGGGTGAGGCTGCAGCGTGGTAGCTGCCAGTCATTCGAAATGGGTGAGTCTGAGCCGAGATCGCCCTCAGTATAAAACACGCAGCTGATTACAAACACTTCATGTAGGAAACCGAAGTGAAATATCTTACTAACAGTGTGTCAACATCGGGCTACAGGTTAGAAGGAAAACATTTTGGATATATTGGGTAGATTATAAAATTCATTTATTTTGTCTCTTTTTACTTCTGTCGCAGTGACTAACAGAGGCTTTTAAATGACGGCACTGCCCTATGTTTCTAGAACACGGGCTGCATGGTGGAACGGCCCAGGGGGCTCGTCATCCGCTGACCCAGCCCTGGGGGCTCATCTCCGACTTCCCCGAGGCTTGGGGCTGGTGTCGGAACATTTGGGGAGCCCTGCTGTGGAGGGATCTGGGTTCTGCAGCAGGTGTGCTTACAATCCCGGTGACCACGGGTCAGTGCCCAAGGTCCTGTGGGCAGCAGAGGAAGAGGGACTCAGAGCGCCTGGCAGCTGCCTCGTCTCGGCACCCCTGTCCGACCGTCTCACGTCATTGTTGTGCGAACCCCGTGAGGTATAAGCCCCGCTGCCCTGATGAGGAAATGGAGACAGGAGGTGACTCCCTGGAGTCGCGTGCTAGGAAGCAGCAAGACTAAGTAAGATGTGAGCCCATGCTTCCCCCTGGCGCACGTCGGTGGGGGACACTGTGGCCAGGCCCGCGGAGGCACCCATGGCTTAGGAGCACAGGCTCCTCAGAGCGGGGGATGGAGGCCTCAGGGAGGGAGAGAAAAGTACTGAGATGGTTGTAGCACCCGGCTCAGGGCTGGTGTGAGTACCGGTAAGGGCAGTGGTCGTCACTGTGTCATCCGCCTGTGACCATCCTCACCATCACCGTCATCTCCACAGACCCCTGGGCAGTCTCTTGCTCTGTGCCTTTCTAATCAGCCGTGTGCAACCAGCTGGGTATGAATCTTTTTTTTTTTTTTTTGTATGAATCTTAAACACAAGTTAGGGGGCCCCGTGGGGTGGGGTTGATGCAGCAGGAGAAGCGGCCAGGTTCTTAGCAGCTCTGCTGCCTGGCGGATGGATTGAGGGGATCTCTCAGATTCTGACCCCTGCCCTGAAAGCAGCAGAGCCGTGGGTGGCAGTCGAGGGGGCCTCTGCCATGTTCACGATCGCCCTTGGGTTCTGCTCCGCGAGAGCAAGCTGTTGTTTCAGGGGAAACCTGACTCGAGTTTGGCAACAACATAATTGTCCTCCTGAGGGAGCCTCCATCTGGTAGCTTCAGAAATAGCCCCAGAGACGAGGAAGGCCTGGGTGTTGTCTTCAGGCTCCAGTGCAGTTCTTCTCTGGGTTCTAACTCTCTCCTCCCTCCCTGGAAAGCGTTTATCTATTTTTGAGAGACAGAGAGACAGTGTGAGCAGGGGAGGGGCAGAGAGAGAGGGAGACACAGAATCTTAGCAGCTCCAGGCTCTGAGCTGTCAGCACAGAGCCCGACGCGGGGCTCGAACCCACGAACCGTGAGAACATGACCTGAGCCGACGTCGGACGCTTAACCGACTGAGCCCCCAGGCGCCCCGATATGGATCCAGCTTTGACAGGGGCTCCTGTGAGGACTGACAGGGATGGACGAAGACTTCTGAACTTATACCACTAGCATTCACTATCCCCGTTAAAAGAGAGTGCGTCTATCTATGTAGACATAACTAAGTAAAAAAAAAAATGAAAAATAAAAATGTATTAAAAGTACTTACAGTCGGAAGAGCTTCAGGGACCGGCGGTGAGGATGAGGTGTTGGTTGCTGTGCGTCAGCTCACTCGCTGCGCCATGGGGGTGGGGGGCAGGAGGACTCCGGCGGCTCCCTGTGGGAGGTTCCTGGCGGCCTGGAGGGAGTGGGGAACCCCCACAAGGAGAGGGTGTCCCTTCCAGACAGGCCAGCCATGTGCTGTGCGGTGTGCGGGGTCTTTGATTTACTGAAGAAAGGGTAGCAAGCATGCTGCGGGAGCAGCAGGGCCCCCCGCCCGAGTATCTGGAAACCCACCTCAGGACACCCTCCCTTGCGCCCCCACTTTGACCCGCCGTGGACTCGGGGATCCCCGTCGCCTTCGCTTGCCCCCGAGCCCTGGCTCTCCACCTCACTCCCCTGCAGGGCCTTGTCTTCCAACGACTCCCGCACTGGCCACGGTACCGGGCTTGTTGCTATGCTCAAGGTAGCCGTGGGCATGAGAAAGTCACTTTTCGTAGCCGCCAGGCAGACGATGAGCTAACGTGGGAAACCAAGCCAGCCAGAGAGGATGCCTTTGGCCGCCAGCAGCAGAGGACGCCGCCCCAGCGAGGAGCTGTGTTAACTTACCTTGCTAGAGGATCCGAGGGAGGGGAGCCCCAGGCTTGTTTGCTCCATTTTTAGCGGGATCATCCTCATCACGTTTTCCTTGGGGATCTAGCCTCATGGGCCCAAGATGGCTGCCATAGATCCGGACCTCACAGGTAGGCACAGAAGCCTCCAGTCACATTTCCTGGCCAGAGAGCACGTGATTCCTGAAGGGACACCGTAAAACACACGGAGCCGTCCCCAAGCCACCTACGGACACCTACAGCGTGACAACATTGCCTTCCGTTTCCTGATGTCTTACGGACACAGGTGGACGTCTGCGAAACTGCCCAGGCTGGGGCTGGGGCTCAGAGGCCGGGCAGGTGCCGCAGCCCTGCTTTGCGGACGTGGAATCGAGCTCACATGTGATGCTGGGGGGCGGGGGGGACCAAGGGCTCCCCGCCTCCCGTGTTAACAGAAGTCCTTCCTGCGCACGACCGGCTGGTGTCCCGGGAGGAAGTCCCCGGAGCAGCGGTGGTGCTGTGAGCCGCCAGGTAGAACCCGCTGTTTGGGGTAAAACCCGCTGTTTGGGGCTCCCCGGAGAGCGTGAGGCTGCGTCTTTGGGGCGCTGGCTCCCTCTAGTGACGAAAACAAAGAATTGCATGGCTTCTGGGCTCCCAGGAGTCTCTGAGCCTGAGAAATGCCTGAACCGCTTGTCAAAGCGCAGAGCCCAGGGCTTCTTCCTCGGGATTTGGATCCGGCAGCTCGGAGGCAGCACCTGGAATCATGCACTTTAAAAAGCGTCCGGGGGGGACAACCGCACGTGGAGACCCGCAGACACACACCACCCCCCCCCCCCCCCCCCCCCCGCAGCTCAGGGTCCCGGAAAGCCCACCGGTTCGCACATGGGGTCTGAATGCACATGGTGTCTGAACACGTGGCCAGTCTTGCTGTATGACCTCGGGCGGGGCACATTCCCTCTCTGGGCCTCTGCGGTCTCATCCACAAAGACCAGCGGGTTGGACTAGCAAGCCGGCCACCAGATTTGGAGCGTGAGCCTGCGTGTGGCTTCGGCAACGTAATGCTGAGGGCGCAGCACAGACTCCGTGGAGCACACGCAGTGCGAAGCGGTTTGTATCAAGTTTAGTCACAAGTGCTACGCGTTTGTATCAAGTTCAGTAACAGGCAGAAGAAAGTCGTGCTGGTGGAAGCCAGAACGCCGGGACGGGGTGCCGACGAGGGGACGCAGAGGGTGTTCTGGTGGCCGCCAAGGCCCTGTGCTTCTCTCTGGGTGCCCACGAGGGCTGTTCGGCGTGTGGGGCTCAGTGAGCTCGGCGCCACGGACTCGGGCACCCCGTGTACGCCAGGGAGGGTTGGCGGGGCGTGAGGTCCCGGGGCCGCCCCGGCTCTGCACCCCAGCGCGGCTCCCTCTCGCCGCCGTGCTCGGCTCCCGGGAAAGGTCCCCGTGGGGAAGGGGAGCTCTTTGCTTGGGGTCAGGCAGAGCTTCCTGGGGTCAGGCCGAGAGGCGGTTGGTGGAGGAGGAAGGGATGAGTTAAGGGCCGAATTTCCCTGCAGGGAAGACTTGGGTCTGACTCGGGCTCCCCGGGGTTGCCTCGGCAACCGGCTGTTGTCCGAGAAACAGGACTGACGATGTGAGAACACGGCGGGGTCAGGCGAGGAAAGACCCTGGAGCGACTCACGCACCCAGAAGAGGAAGAGGAAGTGGTCAGAGCCGTGGACACGCTTCCCCAAAGTGCAGCCCGCCTCCCGGCCGCCCCTGGACGTCCTGCATGAATCAGACGTTTGCAAATCAAATGTCCTTTCTCGCCGACAGACGGGAGGATCCCAGAGCCGTATTTCCAAAAATGAATCGCGGGCGCTGTGAAATGTAACCGGTCTGCCCTTTCCCCGGTTTTGAGGTCACGTGTGGCTGAGTTCCAGTCCGTGATCACTTCCATTCAGCTGGTCCTTATCTGCCCCTGGCCCAGTGTGGCCTCTTAAAGACCCCCCCCCCCCCCACTTTCTCGTCCTTGAGCTTTGTGAACGTTCTTCGTGCAAGGGGAAGGGGGGTCAGGCTGCCTCCGGCTACAGGTGAAGGAGACCCGACATGTTGGATCCCCTCCCAGCCCCCCCGGGGTGGCCACGTGGCATCACCTGTGGACCCCTGGGCTGGCAGAGCCCCAGAGCCCCTTGCCTTGTCCTGAAGGGAGACCCTGGGGTGTCCCCAGCCCAGAGCTCTTGCAGTTTGCACCCACGCGCCTTGGTTTGTTTTTCTTTCTTTTTAATGTTTTATTTATTTCTGAGAGAGAGAGAGAGAGAGAGACAGCGTGAGCAGGGGAGGGTCAGAGAGAGAGGGAGACACAGACTCTGAAACAGCCTCCAGGCTCTGAGCTGTCAGCACAGAGCCCGACACAGGACTCGAACCCACAAACCGTGAGATCATGACCTGAGCCAAAGTCGGACACTCAACTGACTGAGCCCCCCAAGCGCCCCACAATTTGTTTTTCTAAGTGCAGTGTGGGACCGAGGTGACAGGGGCCAGAGTGGTTCTAGTGTCCCCAGACAGGGGACACAGCCTCTCCAAGGCCAGCAGCCCTCGAGGGGACAGGCCCCCGACACACACACACACACACACACACGCACGCACGCACGCACGCCGTGCACCATGGGTAATCTGGAGTTGTGCAGCAGACATTTATTCCTGGCATAGGGATGGCGTTGCTCCGGCTAAAGATTCCCACAGGGGCACCGGGAACGGGTCCCGGTTTGGTCCCAGGTAGCGGAGGAACTAGGCTTCCAGGTTAGGGGGTTTGCGCCCAAAGCCCGGTTCTGCCGAAGCGTCTGTGAGGGCCCTGGGCGAGCGGCGCCTCAGCCTCCCGAAGTGGATGGCGGACCAGGACCCACGCGTGGGCCGTCGCGAGAGCAAGGACCCCGAACGCTGTGCTCCGCGGCCTCGGCGGGTGGCGAGTGGGGCTGCACCCGACGCCCTCCCGCTGGCCTCCTGCTAAGGACGAGTTCGAGTCCATCACCACCTTCCCTGCCCAGCCTGCAGTCGGCCATTCCGATTCCGGGTTCTGGAACTCTCCCTGGGGGGCTGTCACCGTAGGGCCTCTGGCCGGATGGGCTCCCGCGCCCGCCATTCTCTTCGCGGCCATGCGGGTGTCGCGCCCCGTGCCGTGTGCTCCCAGGTCCCGCTCACCTCGCACACGGCACGCAAGGGAGAGATTGTGAACTACTCTTGCGCTTGGAAAACCAGGGGCTCCCGGAACGGGGCATGCTGGGCCGGGGCCACACAGCGAGGGGGACAGGGAGCGTGTGAGCCCAGGGCTCCCCGTGTCAGAGGCCCTGCTTCGGCCCCGGAGCATGCCGTTCCCCAGCCCTGTGGCTCCAGACCTTCCCTGTGCTCACTGTTGCTCGCTCGCTCGCTCCCTGTTAGACCCGGGGACACGGAGCCCAGAGCGCAGGCCGCATGTGGAGCTGGGGGTGGTCTGGCCAGAGGGGCTCAGCCTTGGAGCACAGCCCTGCGTGGCCTGGGGACCTGATGCCACACGTGCGGTGTGGGCGCAAAATGACGCGGCCACACTCACCACCTCAACCCGCACCGTGGCAGGCGTCTACACCGGCTGAAATACCAGGAGGAGCCTGCACGGGGTGCAGTCTGGCCTTGCAGGACCCGGTCCCTCCAAGAAGCAGAGTGGGGGGCACCGGCCGCCTCGCCCCAGGCCTGCCCACGGGGGCATGTCCTACGGCCCACGGTCAGCATTAGACCCGCATGTGGGGAGGAAGGAGGGCAGGCGCGAGGAAAGGCTTCAGAAAAGATGCAATTTGAACAGCAAAGCGCCGGCTGCGCACTGGAGCGTCATCGCTCTTGGCCCTCAGGTGTCCTTCCCTGGGTGTGCGCCTCCCCGTCACTCCCTGGGTGTATGCACACCCCCACTGTCGCCTGACTTTCCATCTGACATTATCATCAGGTCAGGACCACACCCTAACAGTAACCATGATAAAGCGATCTCGGGCTGCGCCAGCTCCCGTAGTCCAAGCAGTGACCCTCTGAATGACACGCCCCTTTACCCGTCCTGTGTCACAGACCCAGGGACACCACCGGCGTCAGGATCCGAGCCCGGGTGGAGGAACGGCAGACAGCGCACCGGGTTCCGGTGGCCCCCCAGCGGTGACAGCTGGGGGCCTTTCCTCTCCGCTTCTGCCTGAGCTTCTGGGACCCTGACACGGGAGATAGGACGGCCTGATGGCTCTGGGAACCTTCAGTCCCCCCTCCCACCCCCGTCCCCAAGCCTGAGGCTTTATGCAGCTTCTAGACCGGCCCGTCCCTTCTGGAACCTTCTGACCGTGCGTATGAGGCCAGAGTACCGTCGCTCTCCCCTCCCCCGAGCCTCCTGGGACGGTGTTGCGGGGCTGCGGACAGAATGTGAGCTCTGGGCCGGCCGGGGTTTGAGGCCATTTGGGGCTCCGGCCCTCCTGTCGGCGCTTAGAGCAGAGGCGGGGGCGGGGGTGGGAGGCCGCCCTCCCTGCAGACAGAGATAAGCATCTTTCCTGGGGAGGCAACAAATTAAAGTGTGCCGGGCGGGGCTCCTGGGGGGGTGGTGGAGCGCGGGCGCCCGCGTAAAAGCGAGGGGCAGGCGCCGGGTCCTGGAGCCTCATCCGTCAGCCGGGCCGCTTTGATTCTGATAAGGGCTTGATCTCCAGGGCCGGGAAGGGCGGGGGGGTTTATGGCCCCACTTCCCCCAGGCCCCGCATGGGGCTCAGTGGCTCCAGGGGACCGTGTCCAGCCCGGAGGTGGCCTGCTGGCCCGGGGCCCGTGTCTGGAGGGAAGCAAGGGGAGGAGGGACAAGACCTCTGGCCTTGGGGAAAAGCCGTGAAAATGCTACAGCCCCCGTCCAGCTGCCGTCCTGCTGCCTTTTGAACATTTGTCTCCTGTAATCACTGTCGCTTGGGGGTCACCTGTCAGATGAAGAAAGAGGCTGAGAGAGAGAGAGAGCAGAGGTGGGTGGGGAGGGACCCAGAGCAGAAGCAGGTGGAGCCAGAGAGGCACCCACAGGGATGCAGAGATGCCAACTCGGCAGATGGTGTGGACGGCTCTGTTACAGGGACCCTGGGGCGGCAACGAGGGTGGACAGAGACTGTGACAATCAGCCTCCCCCCGGGTCCCGACCCCCCCGGGAACCTCCCCCCCGGAGCCTCACCCCAGAACCTCCCCCCCCGGAAACCTCCCCCACGGGAACC
>NW_024080633.1:8340440-8361943 GCF_003009895.1 Hyaena hyaena
TGCTCTTCCGACCCCCCGAACCTCCCCCCCGGGAGCCTCCCCCCCCGGGAACCTCCCCCCGGGAGCCTCCCCCCAGGGTCCCATCAGAGTAGGTTGCTGGCGGCAGCAGGGCTTGGTGATGAGCGGTCCCCATGGGCCTGGCTGACTCCCACCTCCACAGGCATGTCGGGGCTCAGGTCTGTGACAGCCTTTCCGAGCGGCTGCCCCCCTGCTCACGCGCCCCCGGACCCCCCTCACCAACCCGGCGACCCCTCACTGCTCACCCAGGTCCAGCCCCAGCCTCGGCCACGAGCACCCGGAAGCCCCCAGGCCGTCTGGTTCTGGGCCTGTGGCTCCTGTCCTGGCGGAGGGGGCGGAGCCTCGGGGGGCCCGGTGGCGTCTCTGGGCCTCAGTTTCCTCGTCTGTGAGACACGCGGGGACTCCCACGGACTCTTCTTCTATTTTCTTGTTTTGGCCTCGTGCTGTGTGTGAAAACACGGCAGCCAGAGAGGCACACGGAAACCCCGCGCGGCCCCTGGGGCACAACGGGCTTGTCCGAACCAGGCCCGGCGCCCGCCAGCCTCCCCGACCCGGCTCAGCTCGTTTGTGACAAGGCCCTTCCCCCGGGGGCGTCCGAGGGTGGGCGACCAGGCCCGTGGGCGCTCGGCACACCTGGCCGACGGCCCCAACCCCCAGGCTCAGGTCACGCGCGGCCCCTGCCGCCTGCCGGCTGTGATTTCCTCGGCGCGAGGGCCCCCAGCGCTCCCGGGGGAGCCGGCCGGCTCGGGGGGGGCCTGGAGAGGTTCCCAGGCCCCGGGAGGCTCCCAGCGGCACGCCGTCCTCCCCCGGATCCTCTCGCCTTCCAGAAAGAGCCCGGAGCCTTTGTTCTGCATGTGGCTTCTGGGGCGCCCTGGCGGGGCCGGCGGACGAGGAAGTGCCGGCACGGTTCCCAGAAGCGCCCGGCTCCGCGGGGCCCCGGTTCCACCAGCCGAGGCCGAGACCAAAGCCTCCTCGCGCTCCTGACGTCTGACAGCAGGCGCGGCGGCGGCGGGGGCCCGGCCGGCCTCCCTGCTGTGCTCGCCCCCTGGGTCGCGGCCGGTGCTGGGCTCCCTTTGAAGCTGCTGGGAACGCAGTGCCCAGCGCGGCCCTCGGCGATCCCAGACAGGATGAGGCCCTCGGTCCCAGGAGCCTGCCCCGGGGTGACAGGCACTTCCTGGGCCCGGCTCGGCCGGGAGCACAGGGCTCGGGGCCGGTCGGCAGGTCCGGCCCACTCTCCGCGTTCACGCATGTAGCATTTCCCCTGTGTTCAGACATGCCTTTGCCGTCTGTAAAATGGGGTACAGTGCTCCCTATTTTGTAGGGGTTGCTGTGAGATCGAGTGAGGTATTTCAGGCAAAATGTCTGACGTGGCAAATGTACGATGACTATGACATGCTAGGCTGGTTCCGGGTCCGACTCTGGGGCCACAGTTCAAACCACCCATTGGCTCCGTGACCTCAGGCCGGCCCCTCAACCTCTCTGGGCCTTGGTTTTCTCGCCTGCACAGGGATAGAGCCATCGTACCCACTTCACAGAGCTGTTGATACTTACAGGGCATTTAGAACAAAGCCAGGCATCCGTCAGGCGCTCCGTCAGTGTTTGCTGGAGACATGTACGCGTCTGTTCCGGAAAGAGCCCTGATCCCAGGTGCAATCCCTCCTCTGCTGGAGCGTTCGGGGGCTGTCCGTTCTTCCCGTGACCGTGGGTTGGGGCTGGGCAGGGCAGGCGCAGGGAGACGCGCGGGAGGGGAAGTGGTGCCCAACACCTGATGCGGAGGCGTCTTTTGTGTTAACCACGGTTTACGTCTGAAGATGTGACTGGCATCTCTGTGACGTGACTCGCCCGAGTCCCCAGGCCGGGCAAGTGCCGGGCTGGGGTCCGAGCCTCGCCCTCTGTTTCTAAGACCTTCTGGAGACCACGAGGGAACTGAGTGGCTGCGTCAGAGATTTGGGAACTGAACCCAGTAGTATTGGCAGACACAATCAAAGATTCGGTTTGTTGATTCATGAAGGAATAGTTTGGCGATGGGGTGGGTGTCAGCCCTGGTTTAGTTCGGCACCCGATGGGATCGCTAAGGACCCACTTTCCGTCTGCAGTTCTAGCTCATCCTCAGGCTGGCTTCTCTCCCTCTAGGTGGCAAAAGGGCTGCAGGCATTCCAGGCATCACATCTACACACCACTCCATTTGGAAGGCGATAGAACTTGTTCCTAAGAATGGACTCCTCTTTCCCAGAAGCTTCTGGTAAGTTCGCCATCACATCTCCATCCTTCCGGCCAGAGGAGTCATATGCTCTGTTTGTTTGAGGTCTGACTTACCTGGGCGGATTGCTCTGGCAATGACGCACACCTGAACCCTGGGGTAGGCTCAGCCCTTGCTCCTCACCTGTGTCTGTGTCGCAGTGAGGCAGGAGGCAAGGAGTCCCGGGGACGCCTCTGTGCTGCTCACCGTGCGTTCGTAGCGCGCGGGGCTTTGTGCCAGGCCCTGGGGGTCGCGGTGACCCTCCAGGTTCACAGGACATTCACCTGCACTCACGCCTGATGGGAGGGACAGGAAGCGAGCGACGTGCAGTGCCGTGGGGGACCTGCTCTGACGGGCGAGCACGGGCAAGGACAGCTGGTCCGTGGAGGGCTGGTGGCCAGGACGGTACTTTTACTTGTAATATTTTTTAACATTTATTTATTTTTGAGAGACAGAGCGTGAGCGGGGGAGGGGCAGAGAGAGAGGGAGACAAAGAATCTGAAGCAGCTCCAGGCTCCGAGCTGTCAGCACAGAGCCCGACGCGGGGCGCGAACCCCCGAACCGTGAGATCATGACCGGGGCCGAAGTCAGTTACTGAACGGACTGAGCCCCCCAGGCGCCCCCAGGGCAGTAGTTCTGGAGGAGAATATAAACTGAGTCCTTGCCGCGGGAGTGGAGCGGGGGGGGGGGGGGGGGGGGGGGGGGGGGGGGGGGGGGGCGCGAGCTTCAGGCACAGAGAACGTCCGTCGGAACGGCCGTAGTCGGAGCCTCGTGCGCCGTGGGGCTGACTCGCGCTGTCGGGCGTGGGTCCAGTCAGAGGCGGGTAAGCCGTGTAAAGTGAATCTGCTTCACGCAGACGACATTTCAGAGCAGGCGGGGCCTTTACCGTAAGGACAGAAGCGCAAACGCCGCGCCCAAATTACCAACACGAGCTCGTTTCAAACAATCCGCCGTTTAAGAAGCTCTGATGTGGAAGCGCGTCTCCAAGCTCGGGGTCTGAGACCAAGGTGTGCCGTTGGCGTGATTTTATACCGTTTGGGCCACAGCAGGGGGCGCTGGTAACCAGTGCCAATCCAATCAGCCCGGGGGGTTAGGGGCGAGGCGCCCTTGCTCCCCCAGGGGACGGCTCTTGGGTGGGGGGGGCGGTGTGACCTGACCTGTCCAGCTCTCCGAGGGGACAACTGTGGCCTCCCCTGGGTAGGGTCTCCTCACCCAGCTCTTCGGCTCCCTTCCCTCCCCTCCCTTTTCCCGGGACCCCCTAAAGCTCTTGCCAAGCGGGGGCCGGCCTCCCGGGCACCCGGCTCGACCATTCCTAGAGCCCCTTTCTCCTGTCTTGGAGGGGAGGGCGGCAGGTGAAGGTCTCGTCAATCCCACCACTTTCCAAAGCCAGACTGAACATCTCTGACCGCGTAGACACGGCTGCTTCATCGTAATCCAGAGACCCAGCACCTTGTGAAGGTCTCTCCCCCTCTCTCTCTCTCCCCACTATATTTTGCCATATTTCCTACCAACCCCAAATTCTTTCCGCCTCCACCCTGACCTGGCCAGGCCGACTTTTCCTTAATGCTCAATTTCACCTGCCAATTTGCAGACAAGAGCCCCCCTATCCTGTGGGAGGAAAACACGGCCTTCGAGGCCCCTGGAGGCCCCCACCTTCTCCCAGGGCGCCCCACGCTCCACACAGGTTCCTCTCACGGGCTGTTTGGAGAAGGCGCCTGGGATTTCCGAGCCTGCTCCCGGGCAGGCAGGAAGGGCCTTCCTTTGCCCACACTCTGGCATTTTCTAAGAGGCCTTTCTTACGGGAGTAATTGGAACAGGCCTCCTCATTTCCCCAGGAACGAGCAGAGCAACGCAGAAAGGCTCTGTTAGGTCACAGAGAGAATGCCAGGCTTGTCTGCCGGGCTGGCGGCCCTGGGCTCCCGTAATGAGATGCAGGAAAGTGGTCGGGCTCCGGCCGGCAGACACAGGGCTGTGATCAAAGCCTCGACCTCCCCCAGACGAAGGCTGTGGCTGCACTTGGACAAGCCTTGCCCTCTGCCCCGTCTCTGCCTAGAGGGCGGGACCGGGCAGCAGAGTTCCCCCCTGACGCCCCCCGTGGGCACCCACACTCCCCCCAGAGCCCGTCTGGCCAGGTCGGAGGAGGGACCCCGCGGACGTTTCCAGGGCCCTCTGCTTCTCTCGTGTCTCCAGTGCAGGGCCTGTGTGCTCCCCGCCGTGGACATCACCTCCGCTGGGTGGCTGTCAGCCTCTGCCTGCTCTGGTCTGGCACTCGGCATGGGGCTGAGCAGCGTGGGGGCCAGGTGGGGGCTGGAGGGGCTCCAGAAGCTGGGGGTGTCCCTCCACGGGAGCGGGGCAGGCTGCCCCTGGCCTTCCCCTCATTAGCTAATTAGGGGGAAATTCACTTTTACACACCGCGTCTGGAGTTTTCCATTTTGTGCTCTAGGTTCCCTGGAGTTGGAAGGAACAGAGAAAGATCGAGTTGCCTTTTCCAGAATCCCGGTCGGTTCCCTTGGAATCATTCAGAACTGTCACCCTGCGTCACCTAACTGGGGAGGCTCCACCCTGAACGGATTGGCTGAGGTTTTGCAGAGCAGGTCCCGGTTTCCGAGCTGGAAGATTCCCGAGAGAGATTCCAGAAGGGCCTGGTGGAGGAGGGGTTGGGAGCCCCGGCCGGGGGATCCCTGGTCTGTTTCCTGTCTGTGCCACGGAGACACACACCTCCAAGGTGGACTGAAACCCCGTACCCCCCAAAGATGTGAGCAAATCCTAAGCACCCCCACCCCGGGCCTGTGAACGAGCCCTCTGGGCACTACTTGTAGAGGTAACAAAGCTCAGAGGAGCTCAGCCTGGACAAGAGTGGATCCTGAGTCCCCTACGGGGAGAAGGACACTGGGTACAGACACGCACGGAGGGACCCCGGCCGTGTGGAGGCGGGCGGGCGTCGGGGGGGCGCGGGTACAACCCAGGAACGCAGAAGATCGCCATCAGCCCCTCGAGCTGCAAGACGCAGGGAGAATCCTCCCTTAGAGACTGAGAAGGAACCGGCCCGGGGGCTCCCGATCGCCCACTTCTACCCCAGGGCTTGGGGAGGCCGTGTGTCTGTCGTTTCAGGCCCCAGCCGCTGGCCCTGGGGCAGGAGCCCTGGGAAAGGAGCAGCGGGTGGGTGATCAGGGACCCCCCCCGCCCAGTGCCCATAATTACAGCCTGACTGTCCGCGCCACAGGGCCCGTGGGTGGGAGCATCGGGGCGCCTGCTCTCTGTGCAGAAGCCGAGCGTCCCACCTCCCGTCCTCGCCGTCAGCAGAGCTGCGTCCGGGCCTCGTGCAGGGTGGGCCCAGGCGCCGATGGCCGCCGGCCCCTGTGGGAGCCGGAGGGGCCCCGCGGTGCCGCCGTCTGTCAGACAGGAGCCCTGGGGAGCCAGAGACATGACCGCAGACGAGAGGGTGAGGGGTGGTTTCCGCACCCGGCGTGAGCGCTGCTTTCTCCACCGCGCCTGGGGAAGAAGGCGTCTGCACAGACTTTTCATTCGTTTTAAATTTTATTTTATTTTAATGTTTAGTTTTGAGAGAGAGAGAGAGAGAGCGAGTGAGCGAGTGAGCACGAACAGGGGAGGGGCAGAGAGAGAGGGAGACACAGAATCTGAAGCAGCTCCAGGCTCTGAGCTGTCAGCACAGAGCCCGACGCGGGGCTCGAACCCACCAACCATGAAATCATGACCTGAGCCGAAGTCGGACGCTTCACCGACTGAGCCGCCCAGGTGCCCCTAACAGATTTTTCTTGGAATGAAGGCTCTCAGGGCTCCGGGCGGATTTGGCCTGGTTCCAGAGCCACCCTGACCTGCACGGTCCCTCGGAGGCACGTGTGACCACCCAGCGCTTGTCATGTGGCCCGTGTGAGCCATGGGCTGAAATTTTCATTTTATTTCATTTTAATTAACTTGAACTTGAACCTAGATCCCGACTCAGTTGTTAAGGAAACTCTTAAGCATGTTTGTACCAACTTGGCATATGAACCTACCTTTTCAAGTGTAAATTTTATGAGCTCTAAATACAGATTGAGTATTTTCAGTGAAGATTTAGCATCCAAATTAAGACGTGTTAAGTGTAAAACGACACCAGATTTGGTAGAGATGAGCTGTAAAATACACACCAGATTTCAAAGACTTAGTATGAAATACAGAATGTGAAGCATGTGATTATATTTTTAACTTATGTTACATGTTGACGTTTTGGGTGAAAGAAAATATTAAAATTAATGTTCACCCCTCCTTTAAAAAAATTTTTTTAATGTTTTATTTATTTCTGAGCGAGAGAGACAGACAGACAGACAGCATGAGCAGGGGAGAGGCAGAGGCGGTGGGAGAGGGGAACACAGAATCCGAAGGAGCTCCAGGCTCCGAGCTGTCAGCACAGAGCCCGACGTGGGGCTCAAACCCACGAACTGTGAGATCATGACCTGAGCCGACGTCGGACGCTTAACCGACTGAGCCCCCAGGCGCCCTGACCCCTCTTTTTTATTTGTATTTTTTTCCTTTTTAAAATATCATATCTGGAGAGCTTAAAATTACACATGTGGCTCGTATTATGGGGGGGGGGGGCGCAGTGCTGGTCCAGATGGCCAAACTGGGAGTTTGAAACCAATCTGCTGTCTAATTTTAACCAATCACAGGGCTCTGTGACCATGGGAAAGTCCCAGGTCCATCTGAACCTCAGAGTCTCTGTAGGAAATTGAGGAGGTTGGACTGGACCAGTGGAGCTTTCAAAACCACCAGATTAGATGACCTCATTTCCTTCCCACTGTGATTCTACGGTTGGGCTGAGGACTAGTGCACACCATTCCCACTCAAGGCTGAGCAGATGGCAGAACTTACGACAGGATTGCTGGGCACAGTTGTGCAGGTTGCTGACTGCACAGGAGAGTCTTTCTTGATGTGCATGACGTGAATGTCAAGATTCCTCCACAAGAATGGAATGCTATGTGCATAGCATTTATGCAGTTTGAAAGCACTGGCCTATAATGTAGATGTTAGTAGAGTAAGAGCCCACTGTTTTCTGAGGCCACCTAAGAATCTAGAGGGAAGGTCTGTAAGATAGGAATAAATTCACACATGAGGAGGGAGGGTTGCTGTTGGATGGGGTGGGGCAAAGAGAGTATTCTTCAGTCTACACTCGCAGAGATATTTGAGGCTTTGAAATAGCAGCCTCAGGCTCTCAAAATTGGAAACTGCTCTTCCAGAGTCCTCAGAACCATCATCCTGAGGTGCTCGAAGCAAGTGTTACAGCTGCCGGCTGGGTGTTGCATTCAGTCGACCTCACCCAGTATCTAATGAGTCCTCTAGCACCCACAGGTGCGCCTCAAGAGGCGGTGGTCCCCCTCCCTGGGTGCACTAGGATGGCTTGCCCCCGCGCCTACTTCTAGGTGGGACCAGGTGCCCTGTTCTTGCGGAAGGAATGAGGCAGAAATGACGTGGGCCATTCCAGGCCCCATGGTTAAGAGGGGTGTGCCTTCCTCCCTCCTCTATTTGCTGGCGGGACAGATAGCATCCTAGAGAGGAAATTGGATGCCCCCAGGGACACGGAGCCACAGGTGGAAGGAACCTGGGTCCTGAATGAGTGTGTGACACCATGCTGATCCTCCCTGAATTATGTCTAGAGAGAAAAATGGACTTTGATTGTGTGATGCCGTTGAAATTTCAGGGTCTGTTTGTTACAGCAGTTGATGTGCTGACTAATACAGTCTGTGGAGGGACGGGTCCTATTTGTTATGGCAGCTGGTGTGCTGAATAATACGGTCGTGGGGGAGGGATGGTTACTATTTGTACAGCAGCTGGTGTGCTGACTGTTACGTTCTTGGGGGAGGGCTGGGTCCTATTTGTAACTGCAGCTAGTGCGCTAATATGGTCCTGGGGGAGGGTTGGGTCCTATTTGTTACGGCAGCTGGTGCGCTGACTAATATGGTCCTGGGGGAGGGCCGGGTCCTATTTGTAATGGCAGCGGGTGTGCTGAATAGTACGGTCCTGAGGGAGGGCCGGGTCCTATTTGTTACGGCAACGGGTGCGCTGAATAGTACGGTCCTGGGGGAGGGCCGGGTCCTATTTGTTACGGCAACGGGTACGCTGACTAATACGGTCCTGGGGGAGGGATGGGTACTATTTGTACAGCAGGTGGTGCTCTAATATGGTGCTGGGGGAGGGCCAGGTCCTATTTGTAATGGTAGCTGGTGGGTTGACTAGTATGGTCCTGAGGGAAGGCTGGGTCCTTTTTGATGTGGCAACTGGTGCGCTGACTAATACGGTCCTGGGGGAGGGCCAGGTCCTATTTGTAATGGCAGTGGGTGCACTGAATAGTACGATCCTGAGGGAGGGCAGGGTCCTATTTGTTATGGCAACGGGTGCGCTGACTAATATGGTCCTGGGGGAGGGCCAGGTCCTATTTGTTATGGCAGCTGGTGCGCTGAATAATACGGTGCTGGGGGAGGGCTGGGTCCTATTTGTAATGACAGCTGGTGCGCTGACTAATACGGTCCTGGGGGAGGGCCGGGTCCTATTTGTTATGGCAGCTGGTGCACTGACTAATACGGTCCTGGGGGAGGGTTGGGTCCTATTTGTTAGAGCAGCTGGTGCGCTGACTAATACAGTCCTGGGAGAGGGCCAGGTCCTCCCTCGCCACCATGGGCTGCACTTGCAGCACAAGGAACGGGTGAACACGCCCAGGTCCCCTGCACCGGCCACCCCCCACCCCCCCTGCAGAGCTTCCTTGCGGCCGAGGAGGAGCAGGAAGGCTCCTGGGTTCCGGTCCCGGCTCCCCGTGGCACCGCTCGCCCTTCTCCACACGTGGCTAATTACAAGCTGCTCGTCAGAGGCTGGCCGGGGGCCAAGGCAGTTTCTCTACGTGGGAAAAAAAGAAATAAGGTTATAAGTCCCGAGCCATGGAAACCACCTAGAAGTCCAGAGCTGCTCTGCCGAGCGCTGTGCTCACGGAGTCTCGGAGGGACGGCCGGCCTCCAAGCACCAGGATGCCGGCCCCCCCCGGCCTTGAGGCTCCTCTGTCCCTGTGGGCCCTCATTTGGCACAAGGAGGGAGGAGAGAGGATGCTGGAGGCTTCTGGACTTCCCAGCGTGCGGGAGCCCGGAGGGGGTGGGGGAGGGCGGGAGGGGCGGGCAGGGCTGCCATCGCAGCCAGCGTGGTCGGGAGCGCCCGGGGTCTCTGTCCCCCGCCAGCGCTGCCGTCTCCTGGGGGCGTAACTGTCGCTGGCGGGGACACGAGAGGGCTGTCACGTGACCCCATGGCGGGCACGTGGTCCCGAGTCCAGGTTGGGAGGGTCGCTCCGGGGCCCAGTGACGTGCCTGGGTACGTCCTTAGCAGGTGACAGATTTGGGGTCTTCCGTGTCCCATGCTACACGGGAAAGAGAGACAAATGTCTTCTCTTTTCATTGGAAAAGGAGCATGTGCTCGTCAGAGTCAGGGACGCGGGACCCACCAGACACCGCGCGCGGACGACACGTGAGTCTGCCTCCAGGTGGCGGGTCTGCGCCTCCCCCCCCGGCGTGTGCCGTGCATGGACCACCCGCTCACTCACGGTCCTGCTTCTAGTTCTGTCTCTTCGGTGACTCGCGATTTTCACGGCATTGGAATCAACGCACCGAATGACTTGAGGTTTGCCGTCCGATGAGAACGCAGCGAGTTTACAAAACAGAAATCAACACCAGTTGTGTCGTTCAGAGCCCCTGGGCCCTGGGGCTGCAGGCCCGTGGCGCCCCGCGCTGGACCCCCGCGTCCAGGGAGCCGGGCCCCTTCTCCCGGTCCCGGGCAGTCTCCTTCCGGGTGGAAATCCTAAGTTGCGGGAGTCGAGTACAGGAGGCCTAAGGGAGCAGAGAAGTGTGCGTGGCCTGCAGGGACGGCCGCTGAGGGTCCCCTTGAACGACCTACATTTTGGGCCTGCGGACGTAGCCCAGCCCGCACTCTGGCGCAGAGACACGGACGCGCCTTCCAGCCCCGGTGCACAGGAAATCAGACCTTCCACCGTGTGCAGGCTTCACCCGCGCTTCCGTCTCCAACACTCATGGTGACAGTGAGGAAGGTGCTTTACGATTGTCTCCATTTTACACATGAGGAGCCTGGGGCGTCCCAGGTGGGGCAGCGGCCTAGGATGCTTGCCTAAGCAGTGGGCGCTTAGCCGTCACACCGGGGCTGGCAGCTGGCAGCGGGGGGCGTGGGCATCGGGGTCCGGGCTCAGGCGGAGAGGGAACAGATATGCAGGGGGATACGGATGCGTGTAGCAGGCATGTGCGTCAGTATCTACGTACCTGGATCTAGCTGTGGACACACAGATGGACGGAGGGATAGATAGAGGGACAGACTGATCACAGGTGTGGGCTGTGGGGGCTAAGCATGGCCGGTGACGGCAGGGAAGGCGGTTGGGGGGGTGGGGACAGCTGGGGCCCCGCGGGCTTGGGCGAAGCTGTGGTCCTCGGGGGGCAGACGTGAAGGAAGGACGATCCAGAGAGAAGGGGGAGCAGTCGAGACCCCGTGACTTTCTGGAGTCTCCTTCAGGGAAGACCTACATCCTTTATGAAGCCCCTGCTACTGATTAAGCCAGGCCCACCCAAGGTAATCTCCCTTAGAGTCACTGAAAACAAACAGATTAGGGATTTCACACACATCTGCAAAAGCTCTTGCAGCTGCTCCCAGGCCGACGTCTGGTGGACAGTCAGGAGAAGCTGGGTCCGCGAGAAAATGGCCACGGCCGCCCTTCCGTCCTGGCCTCGGTGCAGACCATCTGGGGCGGCTGCTTCTGGCCCCGGACCGCGGGCCTCTGCGGCCTGCAGCAAAGCCTGGCCTGTCTCGGGGCCACAGGGTGGCTTCCACACAGGGTTTTGCTTAGAAGCATTCCTTCCTTGTGGCGCCTTCACTGACCGCCTCTGGGCGCGTGGCCCTGGGCTGGCGAGAAGCAGAAAGCACGGTGGCCTCGAGCCTGCGTCCTGTCTGCTCCGCGCCTGGGCTCATCGGCCCCACCTCCCAGGGCTCCTTCCGGAAGACGCCTGGGGGCGACTTTCTGGCTCTTCGTTCAAGAGCGAGGCCACATGTAAAGCCTAAGCTTTGAACTGGCACTAATTCTTCATCGGAGTAGGACGCACATCCCGGAAGGCTCAGGGTCGTGAGTGCCAGGCGGACACCCCACGATTCCAGCTCCCGCGAGAAGGCGCAGGATGTAACCCGGCCCCCCCAGGCTCCCCCAGAGTCCCCGCTCTGCCCCGTTCCCACACCCCCTCCCGGGGCCGCCGCGCTGACCGTCACCGCAGGGCTTTCGTCCGCTTGGGGCTCCGCGGCCGCAGCGTGGTGCGCGGCGGCTTCTGCTGGTCAGCACGTCTGTGGGCCTGTGGCTGTTGCATCTGGAGTTCGTTGCTGTGGAATATTCCGTGGTGGGAAGACGTCCTGATTCACCCCTCCACTTTCCCGCTCCAGAAGCGGCCCTGCTGGCCCCGGGGCGGGGCGCGCGTTCAGCCTCGGTGGACTCCAGGGACCGTCACGGCTCGCACGGCTTCACCCCTGCGTTGCTTCGAAGAGCTGCGTGTCCCTCGCCACGAACAGGCAGTTCCGAGAGAGTTTTTCCTTTGCAGCTTTTAATAGCCATGAAGTTCTTGGCGACACGGAATACGCTCCAGGGGGGACAAGGAGAGCCGTGTGGGCTCTTGTTCAAATAAACAGCCTCCTCGGAGCGAGAGCGAGGCTGCTCCCCACACAGCCAGCGTCTGCTCCTCCCTGCGCGATTCCACCCCTATTTCTCCGTCTTTTTTTTTTTTTTAATTTTTATTTATTTCTAGGAGAGAGAGAGAGAGACAGTGTGAGCAGGGGAGGGTCAGAGAGAGAGGGAGTCACAGACTGAAACAGGCTCCAGGCTCTGAGCTGTCAGCACAGAGCCCGACGTGGGGCTCGAACCCACGAACCGCGAGATCATGACCTAAGCGAAAGTCGGACGCTCAACCGACTAAGCCACCCAGGCACCCCATCTCTGTCTTTGGATGAAACGCGGGACCCTGTCAATCCCGCCACATTCATGTCGTTTTCACCCATTTCCGTGACACCCAGGCTTCCTGCGCCCCAGCGAAGCGTCCACGGGTCAGCCTGACGCACGCGGGCGGCCTCTCTTCCACATCCCGCTGGCGAGCTCTTTATTTCTTTTAATTTAATTTATTTTTAAAATTCATTTGTTTTTTATTTATTTATTTTTTAAAATGTTTTATTTATTTCTAGGAGAGAGAGACAGTGTGAGCAGGGAGGGTCAGAGAGAGAGGGAGTCACAGACTCTGAAACAGGCTCCAGGCTCTGAGCTGGCAGTCAGCACAGAGCCCGACGCGGGGCTCGAACCCACGAACCGCGAGATCATGACCTCAGCGAAAGTCGGACGCTTAGCCGACTAAGCCACCCGGGCGTCCCAAAATTCATTTGGTTTTTAAAGTTTATTTTGAGAGAGTACAAGGGGGGAGGGGCAGAGAAAGAGAAGAACAGAGGACCTGAGCATCAGCACAGAGCCCCACGCGGGGCTCGAACCCACAAACCGTGAGATCATGACCTGAGCTGAACTTGGATGCTCAAGTGACTGAGCCACCCAGCTGCCCCTGACCCTCCCTTTCTATTTTTATTTTTATTTATGTTTAAATTTTTTAAAGTTTAGTTTTTGAGAGACAGAACAGGGGAGAGTCAGAGAGAGAGGGAGGGAGAGAATCCCAAGCAGGATCCACGCTGTCAGCACAGAGCCTGACATGGGGCTTGATATCATGAACCTCGAGATCATGACCTGAGTCGAACCAAGAGTCGGATGCTCAATTGACTGAGCCCCCCAGGCGCCCGGCGCCTCCCTACTTAAAGAGAAGTTCTGGACTGTGGTACGCAGCGGGAGTGGGGGGGACGGGGACATCCAGATGACGGTCCCCAGGCCCCTCGTGCCCCCCCCCCCCCAGGCCAATGAGGGCCATTGCTGCACACAGGGAGCATCAGTGGCTGCTCTCAGGCCCTCGGTCCTTGAGCCCCATGAGCTCCCGGCGGCAGTGGAAAGTTCTGGATTGCGTGTCCTTTCAGGGCCCCGGTCACCTGGGTAAGAGTTTCCCCTCTGAGTCCCCTGAGCCGAGCTTCTCACCCAGCGGGGACACCGGGTGCGAGGGTCTGGCAGAGTCTCCCTCATGCTCGAGGAGTCCGAGTTTCAGATGACCCAACGAGCTGCCTCCCGTTATCTCTGTGCTCGTCACCCCACGGCCCTGTTATCTCCGCCATCAAATTCCTGCGTCTGAAGTGGGGCTGGGGCTTTGATCTTCCCTTTCGGGAAGATCTGAGCTCCCGGGACGCCCTGGTGTCCGGGGCTCCCTGGGGACGTGGGCCGGGCCACTAGCTGGGAGCACACTCTGTGCTCTGGCCTTGTGAACCCAAGACTCCGTCAAAGGGTGTCTTCCTTATCTGAGTGCCGAGGGGGGAGGCAGTGAGGGACGGCTTGGGCTTTCGAAGGGGCACCTCATAATGCCCCCAGCCCCCCGGTTCCCACAGTGTGCCGGGCCCAGGTACGGGGACAGGATGGACCCCTCCGACCGTGGGAAGTGTGCGGGGCTGAAGGGAAGAAATGGGCCCCGGGCAAGTGCTCGTGGGCGGTGCACGGAGGACCTTGAGTGTGCGGAGTTCCAAGAGGGACCCGATCGGCACTGCCATTACCAGTTCAGGACCAGGGAGCCCAGCAAAATCAAACACTCCTGGTCACCAAAACACACCATTAAGAAAGTGAAAAGACAAGCCACAGACTGGGAGAAAATATTCCAAGCACACGTACCTGATAAAGGACTCTTATCGACAATATATAAAGAACTCCCACAAATCAGTAACAAAAAAACCAGTAACTGGATGAAACAAGGGGCGAAAACTCAGAACTACGACTTCCAGAAAGAAGATAGGAAATGCTCAGGGGCACATGAAATACTACCTGGCACCATCATGCGCCAGAGAAATGGGAATTAAAATCACCGTGGGACCAGCTTGTGCCACCGGAGTAGCAACGGCTGGAGACGCTGCCGTCTGGAATGTGTGTCCCTCTCGCACACTGCAGCGGGATCTAAACTAATGCAGTGATTCCCCTCTGGGTACTGAGCGCGCAGGTCCCCAGAACTTGTAAGAAAATGTCCACGGGGCTTTATTGATAAGACCCCGCACTGGAAATGACCCTGCATCCAGCACTAGTGAGTCGAGAAGCTACTCGTGGGACGTTCGTGGGAAGACCGCCGGCGACAGAGAAGACCGGAGCATTTACCGAAGAAACAGCAAACGGATCTCTAGAACCTTATGGGGCTTGGCTGTGCCGTGCGCCCCGGCCGTGACCCCGGGAGGTCGTGCCCTGGGCAGCCCGCAGGCCCTAATGGCTTCTGCTGGCTCTGCCCAGGCCCGGCCACTGGAGGGGTCTGTGACCTTGTCCACGGGAGCTAACGTGGACGCCACTGGTTTGGGGAAAGGAAACGGCGGCCTGTGAGGTCGTCTGTTCTTGTCCCCATGAGGACGTGCACCTTGGGGGGCCTGACCAGCTGCGTGTGAGCCGTGAATGCCGGTCCAGCGCCCCCAGGCACGCGCTCTCGATCTCTGCATTGCCTTGACCTTCGGGCTGTTCCGGGGGGGGACGAGGGTGCACACGTGGCCCCGGCCTTGTGTGGGAGGGACCTGGAGCCCTGGAGGGCGGACGCCTCCCCAAGGAGGGACAGGTGCGCAGGCGCCCTGGGCTGGGCCCCGCTGTCTGCCAGCCGTGCCCCGCAGCGCCTGCGCCCCCGGAATACCGATGGTGCTAACGACGTGCGCACCGGCTCTGGGATCGTTCTGCTCGCCCGGCAAGTACTCACGGGTCCTCACACCGGGCCGGGCTGTGCGGTTCCCTAGTTAGAGGCCCTCATTCCCGCTGCTGCCTGTCGGCCGTGTGACCTTGGACGAGGCAGCAACCTCTGCACCTTGGTGTCCTCATCAAAACGGGTATGGAGGCCACTAGGCGCTCCCACGCACCCGAGTGCACAGGCCGCGTCCGGGCCGCGCTCAGTCCTGCCCAGGAAATGCCCCCCACGCCCCCACGAGGCTGGTGAGACCCGTGCTCTCAGCCGAGAGCTTGGCTGCAGGGACGGCTCCGCAGAGCCACCCACGCTCCTCGCCGCCAGGAAGCAGCGTCCACAGGAGCAGATGGACGCGCAGGAGAAAGCAGGTCAGTCCCAGGGCAGCACCGGGGGCAGCAGAGCTGGAAGCGGCCAGCCCGGGGGACGGAGCTCCTCGCTCCCCTCCCGCCGTCCGTGTGGGCCCTTTGCTCAAAACCCTCAGGCCCCGCGGAGTCTCGGGGTCACATGTAAAGGCTCGGGGTTCTGTCTTCAGATAAAAAGGTGCTGAGTGTTCGCATCGCTGAGCAGCTGGTCTCCTCAAGGTGCGTGTGGAACGGTTCCAGAACCCGCCTTGTGGGCAGAGCGGCGGCTTGGATTCCTGCGTCTTCTTGGGCATCGTTTCCATGCCAGGCACAGAGCGAGGCCCATGGCACCGATGCCCGTGGCACACAGCCTGTCCTCCGGGGCAAGACGCGGAAGGGGCTGCAGGAGACGCCTCCGTGTCCATCAGGGCCCCCTGTTTTCGGCCGCGTGAAATCAAGCTTCCCCTGGGGGTTCCCTCTGGGGAAACTGCCGACTTCTCTGGGGGGTGGGGTGCCTGTTCTCTGGGCTCAGGGAGCCGTGAAAACGCGGGGGATGGGAGCTTCTTCCCGGTGCCCTGGCAGGCGGGTGCTGCACAGTCTTCTTCCACTCCCCGGCACGTGGTGCCAGACCTGCGTCCGGGTCCTTCCGCCGGGCGCGGGGAGGGTGCGCCGTCCTCTCCGGCCAGGCTCCCCGCAGCCCCGATTCAGGGATGACCGCGCAGCCTCAGCAGCAAGTAAGGCGTGTCCCCTCCCTCCCGCCACCCCTCCAGGGCTCGAGGAAGAGCATCCAGCCGCTGGCGCTCGCCCCGTCGCCTCCGACTTCAGCACCTCCTCGCTCCAGGTCCCCGTAGCGCTTTGCAGTCTCCCTGGTGACCTCCCTGTTGGCGCTACGCCCTCTTCTCTGGCTCGGATCAGCGCAGTAGCCTCTACGCCGCTCGTGGTGTCTTTCTAAGGAGAAGCCTTATTATTTCACTCCCTGCTTAATAATAATTGCGTCCACGGCTCCCTGTTGCCTACAGGACGGAGTCCGGATTTCCCGACGGGCTACCCAGGGCTCTCCCAGGGCGCCTTCCCGTGCCACGCAGCCCGCCTCTCACCCTGCCCTGAACCTGCCTGGACTTAGGTTGTTTCCTCCACCTGGAAAAGACCTTCCTCCTCCTCTGCCAGCGGCTCCCCACGAGGGGCGATTTTGCTCCCAGGGGACGTCCCGCACTATCAGGGGACAGTCCTCATTGTCAGCCATTGGTGGTGGGGATGCTGCTGGTCCAGGCCAGGGGTGAGGCTCTGCGAGGCGTAGGACAGCCTCCAGGACAAGAAGTGTGTGGCCCCAAGGATCAGCCATGCCAGGTCAGGTCAAAGAGCCCCACCCTAAGTCCGTCAGATGTCAGGTGTCCCTGGGGGAGCCCGTCAGATCCACGGGCATCTGTGGTCTCACCGACAGGGGTGAGGAGGGGCGGGGGTGGGGGGGCTGTCTCCCTGCCTGGCCTGGGGCTCGCCGACGGCAGGGACCGTGTCCTCCTTACCATCAGCGTGGGGCTGGGGCTCCAGGGAGCTCAGGAAATGTTGGCTAGAATTGAAGATTCAACTTACCCCTCTAATTAGAAGTAGGATTTGGGGGCGCCTGGGGGGCTCAGTGGGTTAAGCATCTGACTTTGGCTCAGGTCATGATCTCACGGTTCGTGGGTTCAAGCCCCGCGTCGGGCTCTGTGCTGACAGCTCGGAGCCTGGAGCTGCTTCCGATTCTGTGTCTCCTTCTCTCTCAGACCCTCCCCTGCTCATGCTCTGTCTCTTTCCCTCTTAAAAATAAACATTAAAAAAAAAGTAGGATTTTGGTGTCTCTGGCTGTAACACAGGGAGGTGGCCGGGAGCAGACTCAGGGCTCAAACCCGGGCCCCTCCACTAACCAGCTGTGTGACCTTGGGCCGCCCGCTTAACCTCTCTGTGCCTTCGTTATCTCACCTGTGAGATGGAGATGCTCCTGCTACTCACCTGCGGTAGATTTAAAACCCAGCCACACACTGGGCCTCCTCCCACCTGGCAGGGTGTGTGTCCCTGCCCTTGAACCTGGGTGGGTTCCGGCGGCTGCTTATGAGAGAACCAGGGGGCCGAGCCATGTGACGCGAGGCCGGGTTGGCAAAGGCCACACGGTTCTTCCCGGTGTTTCCTACGAACCCCTGCTCTGGAAGCTTCTGCCCCGCGTGACACTCTGGCGCCCCGAAGCCTTACACAGACAGCGTGTAATGACCTCAGGTGACCCCAACCCGCTCCCGGGCTGGCCACTGGGATTGCGCTATTGCTTTGGGGATTATGGCTGCGGGTAAAGACGAGGCACATTGGTGCACAGGTTCTGAGCTCGTCCCCGACGTGAGCAGGTGCTGGGGGAGGGGCCACGGTCACGCGTGAGCGTCCTGGCTGACTGGGCTGGTCCCCGTCCCCTCAGCTGTGCCTGGAGGACAGTGATGGTGCCGGGGCCCACGTCACGAGGGGCAGCCCCGGGGCTTCCTGCCGCAGCGGCGCCCGAGCAGCGCCAGCCCCATTTGGCCGTGCCTCAGTTTCCCCTCCTGTGCAGTGGCCGTCGCGGTACACGCGGCCTCCTGGGGGGTCGGGAGGCCTCAGGGAGGTGGTCCTGGGGATGCCCTGGGCCCGGGGCGAAGGCTTCCGTGCTAGCAATCCGTCTGGTCCGGGTGCGGTGGATGAGATCAGCCCCTTCTGTTTCTAGGAAACTCGTGCACAAGTGGCTTTAATAAAACCGGGGCAGCTGGGCGCAGGCGGGCAGGAAGTGGGGGGACCCAGGGCTCCTCCCGCAGGCCCGGGCAGCCCGGCCACGCCAGGGTCCTCGGGGCCCCTCCCAAGGACGGGGAGCCAGGCGTCTCCCTGGCCGGGGCGGTCGGCAGGGGTCCGGGGCGGGGGTCCCGGGGGCGCCGAGCACGTGGGCCCCCTCCCCACTGCTGGCCCGGCCCCCTTCCTCTCCTCCCGAGCCAGCTGCTGACACTGTGAGAAATTGCTCCCTGAGGCAGTTTGGAAATACGAAAGGACGCACTTCAGCAGTAATTAATCATGCTTTCTGTCCTGGTCTGCAGAGGACGCCGCGGATTATGCTGGTTCCCGGGGCTTGGGCGAACCCGGTGACAGGCGGGGTGTGACGCTCCCACGGCTCAGGCTGTGCCAACAGACGGCCACGGTCACGGCCCTACCTGGGCACCTCTCCCCGCGGGGCTGCCGGGGACACGCGGGCGCTGATGTGGGAGGCGGCTCATGGCATCCAGGAGGCTCCAGCTGTGCTGGGGACGCCCCCCGCCCTGCCCCCCGAGAACCCGGAGGGAGCAGAGCCAGGCCCTGCCCTGTGCTGGTGCCCGGGCGGCTGGGCTCTCAGGTGAGCGGGTCAGGGCGCAGCCCGGCCTCCCTCTGGCATCTGGAGAGCCCAGCATCTGGGACGCACCCAGCACCCGGGGCGCTGGGGTCCGGTAGTTACCCCAGGTGGGCAGGGCTGGCCAAGCACACGACAATACCCACTTTAACAGGATAAAACAGAAAAAACCCAGAAGGCCATCTTGGCACAGCCGGACAGCACATTTCAAGTCCTCGGAACCAATTTATGATGAAAACTTTCAGTTTGGAAATGAGGAGAACTTCCTGAACTTGAAAAAGGCTCCTGGATTAATGGATGCCTACAACTCACGGGATACTTAGCAGCATAGGCTGGGGGCTCCTGGGGGGCTCAGCCGTTGAAGCGTCTGACTTCGGCTCAGGTCATGATCTCACAGTGGGTTCGAGCCCCGTGTCGGGCTCTGTGCTGATAGCTCAGAGCCTGGAGCTGCTTCCGATTCTGTGTCTCCCTCTCTCTCTGCCCCTCCCCTGCTCGTGCTGTCTCTCCCTGTCTCAAAAATAAACACTAACAACAACAATAAAAATAAACAAGCAGCACTGTGTCCCTGAACCCGGAGCCGAGACAGAGGTGCCTGCCACCCAGCATCCCCCCCGATGACGCGGCCAGTGCACAGAGCAGACAAAGCCCCGGGAAAGAAGGAAGAACATGTCTTCCTTCATAAACGTCTTTACAATTGTAAGTGTAGAAAATCCTGCGGAGCTTGCAAGGAAACTACTGGAAGCAGCAAGCGAATGCAGCCAAGCAGCAAACACTAGATCAGTTTACAGCACAATCAGTTGTGTTTTCCATGATCGATTGCTGGAAAATAAAAACTCAAAAGGTCCATGGAAAATTATATCGACACCACCACCTATTTCGGGGCAAGTCAAACCAAACTGCTGACTGGCGGTGAGGAAGACCTAAGTAAGCGCGTTACGGCTGTGAGGATGTCCGCCTTCCCCAAACTGATCTACATGCTTAATGTGATCTTAATAAAATCTCAGCAGCCTTAAAAAAACAAAACAGAACGAGCCCTGGCAAGCTGACTTGAAAATTAACACGGAGACGGAAAGAACTTAAGGAAACAAAAACACATTTGGAGAACAAGGGTAAAATTGGAGGGCTTACGTGACCCGATTTCGAGCCTTCCGATAAAGCGGTGGTAACTGGGGCGGCGTGGCCGGGGCTCCCGGGCTGACGCGGGGACGGCGAGGACCGCACGTGTGTGGTCAGCTGATCCAGGGGAAGGAGAGTTTTCTGGAAGGTGGGTCCTCCGGGCCCAGTGCCGTCTACTAGAGGCATAATGCGAACCGCACAGGTGATTGTAAGTTCCTGGGGGCCATCCGAAAAAAGCGAGAGGAAGTAGGTAAAATTAATTTTAATAATCTAGTCTGTTTAAGCCGATATGCCCAAGGCATTGTCATTTCAATGTACAATCAATAAAATCATTAATGAGGCATTTTATTTTATTTTATTTTTTGGTTCCAGGTGTCCTAAGTGCGTTGTGTTCTTCACAGATAGCACATGTCGATTTGCACGGGCCATGTTTTAAGTGAGCAACTGGCACCTGTGGCCAGAGGCTCCCATTCAGACATCGTAGATGACAGACCAAAAATGCACATTGAACAGAAACTCACACCATTTATAAAATTCAACTGCAATGCTTCATATCCCTAAATATACAAGCCCAAACTATAAAACTCCAATAGAAAAGCATAGGCGGAGGTCTTTACAACCTTGGGATAGTCAAAGGTTTCTTAGATAAAAACACAAGGGATGTCAACTGTACAAGAAATACGTCGATATTTTCATGTTAAACAAGATTTAAAACTTGGGTTCTTCAAAAGACACTGTAAGAAAACAGGAAAGGCCATCCTGGCCACTGATCGGAAGGAAATATTGATCATGCATGTATGGGATGAAGGAACTTTATCCAGTATGTTAAAAACAAAGCAAACGAAAATGTGTTACACGGGCTAATAATTCAATCCCGTGGAAAAATGGGGAAATGTTAGAGGATACTTCACACGAGAAGACGCATGCATGGTCGTCAAGGTCCTCGAAGATGCTCGGCTGCACGAGTCCTCAGGGGAACGCAAGTTAGAGCCACAGTGAGAGACACACCCGTCAGAGTGGCTAAATTAAAGATCAGACAATACCAAGTGCTGACGAGGACTAGGGCAACTGGAACTTTTGTTGCTGGTGAGGACGTACAATTGCACAATCACTTGGGACAACGGTTTTGTAGATTCTTCTAGAACCAAATGTACATTTACCATATGAGCCAGCAATTCCTCTCCCACCCATTTCCCCAGGAGAAAGGAAAGCACATCCATGGATGGTGAACAGGAATGCTCACAGCTTCCTCGTGCGTGCCACGCCAAGCTGGAGACCGCCCTAAGGGCCATCGGGGGAGAGTGGATACACACACTGCGCACAGCCACACGGCGGAGTACTGCCCAGCTACGAAAAGGGAAGAAACCCCTACTGATACGTAGAATGCGGGCGAATCTCAAAAACGTTACACTGAGTGAAAGCACATAGATGCAGAAGACCATGTGTGGGTGATTCCACTTTAATAAAACTCTTAGAAAAGGTGGATCTAAGTTAGTATCAAAGAGCAGAGCAATGGCAGCTTGGGGCCGGAGCTGGGGGAGGGGGCGGGGCTGGGGGAGGGGCGCCGGGGCTGGGGG
>NW_024080633.1:8362272-8373251 GCF_003009895.1 Hyaena hyaena
GGTGGGCGGGTCCGGGGGGATGGGACTGGGCTGGGGGAGGGTCTCCAGGGCTGGGGGAGGGGCGCCGGGGCTGGGGCGGGGGCGGGACTGGGGGCGGGGCGCCGGGGCTGGGGGAGGGGGCGGGGCTGGGGGAGGGGGCGGGGCTGGGGAGGGGCGCCGGGGCTGGGGGAGGGGACAGGGCTGGGGGAGGGGGCAGGGCTTGTCTGAGGAAGGGCTTACGGGAACGCTGTGGGGTGACGGGTGCTCTCTATCTCGTTTGTGGCGGGGGTTACACGACGACACAAACTTGTGAGAACAGAATGAAATCTACACTTTAAACAAATGCTCTAGTTTTGTGTGTCGATCATGCCGCGAAGAAGTCGACACAAGAAGAATTACCGTTTCTCACAACAACTGGAGTTGCACAGGTGAACAGAAGTCTCAAACCAACATCTCCTGTAAACCTGCCCTTCAGAAATCACCCGGAAATAATTTGGAGCGCAGCCAAAATGGCTTTGTAGGTATTTTCTTTGTATATATTCGTAGATAGGCAGGGTTTTACAAAATCAGAGTCCTGATATATCTGTATTCTTTTTTCCATTTTTAAAAAGTTTCTTTACTTATTTTGAGAGGGAGCTAGAGAGAGACAGGCAGAGACAGAGAATCCCAGGCAGGCTCCACGCTGTCATCACGGAGCCCGACACGGGGCTCGATCTGGTGAACGGTGAGATCATGACCTGAGCTGAAGTCGGGAGTCGGACACCTAACGGACTGAGCACCCCGGCGCCCTCCTCTTCCCACTTAGCGCCCCGAGAGCACATCCCACACCTTCTGAAGCACTGGGTGGCACGCGCGGGGGCCGTTTGCCAGCACCTGCCACCGTAAGCGGCTGGGCCGAGCGTCCCTCCCTGCTTGCATTCGGAGCAGCGGCCTGGCGGGTCGGACACGCGGGCGTTGTGACGGCCGTCGATGGGGGGGGTGCCGGGACTCCTTCACCAGTGAGGGAGCCGCTCCTGGGGGGTCGCTCTGAGAGCCCGTTGACTCCCGCCTCTGGCTCGCCCGTGGGCTTTGCATTCCCCGCTCGGTTCTACCAGGGACCTAGTGCTCGTGACCCTGGGGCCTCTGCTTCTGTGGCGGTGTGTGGGTGGACGTGGGCTGGGGGGGGTCCTGGCACCTGCAAGGGGACACAGTTGAGCCGCTGGGAGCATTTCTCTGGCTCCGGCGCTCAGGGAGGCCGGCAGGGGTGAGGCCCTTCTGCCTGCAGGGCCGGGCAGCGGGCCAGGCTGGGAGACCCACTCCCCGAGCGAACACTGGCGGTTCCGGCCATCCCTGCGCTGCTTGTGGGGGCGTTGGCCGGGGACCTGGCCTGGGGCCAGGGCTGGGAGGGGGCCAGAGCACACCCCAAGTCAGCACCTGTCCCACCTGGCATCTGATGGGCGGCTGCTGCGGTCGGCGTGAAAGGGGAGGCTCCCGAGGTGGGCGCCCACCGCATGGCTACGGGGCTGGCAGAGACAGACAGTAAGGAAAAGCTTCCAGCTCATTCCAGCTCACTGCCCCCCCCGCGCCTTAGCCACGGTGCCTGCTGCGGATAACGTGCACATAACATGAAAATATTTCCGAGGGGCTCTCTCTTAGGTCATCCCGCCCCCCCCCTTCGGCGCTCCAGCAGGTATGAACGCCCCTGCCCCTCTCTCCAGGCGGACGGGAGACTCTCCCACAGTCTCTGCCCTCCAGATGTTCATATTCTTCCATTTTTCCATCTTGAAAAGTACTTCAAAGAGGTAAGACGTGTACAGGGTAAAGCTGATTTCAAACACTGACAAAGAATATTGGGTGGAAAGGACGTTTTCCCTCCCAATTCTTGACCCTGGGCCCCCACCCCCACCTGGTCATTGACCCTGGGTTCTGCATGCCCCCCCCCACCCAGGCAGACAGCAGGGGCTCTGGGACATTCTGAAGACTCTGGGGCTCAGGGAAACCCTCCAGAAGAATCCACTGGGGGCGGAGGCCTGAGATGCAGGGCTGCACCCCTGTGACACGCGGGCCCTCACCTGTGCGCCGGGGACGATAACAGAGCCATGTGGCGGTCGTGCTGGGGGCCTGTGAGGACGCCAACAAAATCCTGGCATGAAGGATGCCGTCAGTACTGGCTCCCGGGGAGCAGAGAAGATGCCAGAGGAAGGGTGAAGGGACACAGTGAGGGTTCTGGAGGAAGGGCAGTTCAGGGGTCTCGGGCCACAGCTGCCCGGCTTTGGGCGGATGGATCAGAGGTTTGGTGGAGGAAGGGACAGCGAGGCCAGTATCACCTCCTTATGTGAAATAAATTCCTCTCCTTGTAGAGGAGTGAGCTCCCCACTCCTAGGAGTATTCAAGCTGGACAACAGCTTCTTGGTGACTCATGCATGGGATGAGGCAGGCAGGTGGACTAGAATCTGTAAACTGGCCCAGTCGGTTTGTCTCAACGCGGGTTATAGTGCTGCTCACTGACATCATTGTGGGTGGTTTATTCCCTCTGTTCCGTTCTGCGTGTTTCTCCGCTGAGCAGCGGGCCGTGTAAACAGCGTCCAGCCCGTGATCTGTGAGCTCCGGGGTCCCCGGTGTGGTCGGTGGCTGTCCTGCGGGGAGGGACAGATGCCTGTGGCGGTGGTGGGTGATCCTGGGTGATCACGGGAGATGCCTCCGCCAACCCTGGCCACCCTCCCTGTTCCCGTCTGGTGCGTGGGTGAAATCCAGGTGGGCTGCCTGGCAGGGGGCAGTGGGAACGTGGGCCTGAAGGTGGCCCGCGTGCTGGTGGAGGTGGGGCTGGGGATGGCAGGGGGCAGAGGGCAGGCAGGAAGCCGGCAGCCCGCCCCCCGGGCCGCCGCCCGCACAGGCCGCGGTGGGCAGGATCGGCTTCCTCTGCGGCCGGGCGCGGGGAGAGAGGAACTGCACTCAGTTCCTGCACTGGGAAGGAGAGGAAGAGGCGAGGGCTGTGACCTGCCGCAGGGCCTGCGCCTCCCCGCCCTGGGGGCCGTCTGCGTGGGAACCCGCGAGGCGGAAGCCGTATCCTAGCAGCTGCGGAGACACGGACGGGGAAGCGCACCCAGGCTTCCGGTGCCCGACACCTCTTCCCAGAGAAGACGCAAACACCGCACGGGCACCAGGGAGGCTCCCGAGGCCGGGGGGGAGCACCCAGAACTTTCGGGGGGATGGCCGCCCCGCCCCGCTCACCACCAGCTGGGGGGGGTCAGCTCGCCTCTCCCCCCGGGGCGCACCCGTCACCCTGCCTGGTGACATCGCCCTTCGCAGGGTCTGTCTGCGGGTTTAACTGAGATGATATGCAGAGGAGCTGCCGTGTGTGGTTTCGAATATCTGGATCAGAACTTTCTCATCGGCCTCGGGTCACTCGATGTGTTTAGCTGTAACGCGCAGCCCAGCAGGGGCTTGAAGGTGTCAGGACGAAGTGACGACGGGAGCGGTGTGGTTAGGTTACACCGCGCTGGCCGTGTGCTAAGGGCTCTGGGGTCTGTTGCCGACGGTGGCCATGGGCGCCCTGCGGGGGCGCGTTTATTATTGGGTGCGCTTGGCACTGAGGGAACTGCACAGTTACCCAGCCTGCAGTGCAGGGCTGGGGGCCCAGCCCATCACCCCCGACCCCACGCCCCCCACACGAGGCGGCAGATCTGAGCACGGGGCGCCTGGTCTCGAAGACGGGGCTGTGGGTGGACTTCGTGGGGACCCAGACCTGTATGCGAATTTGTGTGGACACGAAGCATTTCTCCCTGGGCAGCAGCTCCATCGATTCTGAGATTTCTCACAAGGCTCACTGGGAGGGCCACCCACTGCCGTCCTGGGTTGGGTCCCCAGACGCGGTCCTGGCGCAGGACTTGTGTGCCGGTGGTAGAGGCCAGGAGGACCAGGGCAGGGGAAGAAGGAAGAGGGGCAGAGAGGCAGCACCCCGGGCCGGCAGCGTCCCGGCATCAAGGTTCTCCTGCCGGGGGTGGGCAGGGTGCCCACTGGCGGACTCGCGATCTCCAGGATCGGCCCGCATCCGGCCGCGCTGAGCCTGGGCGCTCTGTCCCGGCCGGGGCGTGACTCTGTCCTAGGCAGGTCCTGTTCCCCTCGCTTGTGGCTGCGGTACCGCGTCGGGGGCAGGACAGGCCCGGGGTGAGCGCCGGGCCTCGGTCCCCTGGGCTGTAGCTGGGCTCCTCCCGGAGGTGAGGCCGGGGCCCCCGCAAGCTGTAGCCCGGCCTCAATGCCGCAGCGCAGGGGGAGCTGGGGGGCGGGGACCCTGTTGTGGAGTAAAAAGATGAACACAGCCAAGTGCACTGTGCAGTCCTCCGCGGGACCCTGCCTGTTTTGGGGTCACCTGGGGAACGGTGAGTGTAGACGGGGTGCCGGGCGATTAGGAAGTCACCGTTACTGACGCTGGGCAAGCTACCAGCATCGAGATGGGGGAGACGAGCATCTTTCTGTTTTCGGAGATGCCGCTGTCACATCTAGGACCGTCGGCCGGGCAGAGAATCTGGCGGAAAGCTAACTGCTGAGTCTGAGTCGTGGATGCATGGGACGCGGTGGCTTTTGTGATGTTCCAGACATTTCATAACGCGACCTTGATGGCTTGGGTCAGGGGTGGGGTGGGGAGAGGACCCCGGCAAGTGCGGAGCGCTCGGCAGGTGCGATCCGGCTCGAGCCCGAGCAGCCGGCTGCGACCTTGGCCTTCGATGCCGGACTCCCAGGGCCGGTCTGTCCCGCTCCCGCCACAGGGCCTGGGCCTCACCTCCCGGCCCTGGACCAGCGCACGCTTTCAAACTGTCCTTCCCGTGGTCCACGTGCCACGGCCACGCCTCGCCCCACGGTCCTGCCGTGCGGGGGGGAGGGGGGCTGCCCCAGGCCCCGGGCCGTGGAGCCGGGGTGTCCCAGGGCAGCGGCCCCCTCTTCCTCCCTGGCTCGTGCACAGGTCAGCACTTGGGAAGTGCTTTCCTCTCTGCGGGGCTGGGGGTGCTGACGGGTGTGAGCGAAGTACGGCCCCTCTGCCGCCGGGGGTGGGGTGGGCCCGGGGCCCTCTGGGAGCTCAGCCAGCCCAGGGGGCCGGGGTGCAGGGAGAAGGGGAGCGGAGGGCCATGCCGCAGTGTGCGCTGCGGTTCTTCCCCGGCTCCGACCTCAAGCCCGCCCTCACCTGCCCTGCGCATCGGGACCCCCGGGGGGGGGGGGGACGGGACTCTGTCTTTCTCTCAGGTCCCTGACAGCGCCGGGGCGGCCCGCCTTGGCCACACGACGCCCTCCGCCTCAAGAGCAAGGCAGCTGTGCAGGGGCCTAGTGATGGGCCGAACCCTGCGCTGCCCCCCAGCCCCTCCTCCGATGCTGCCTGGCGTGGGTACATGCAGGTGCCCTCTGACCCTGGGGCCAGGGGTCAGCCGCCCTCCATCTGTCATCGTGACCTAAGCCACAGGGAGGCAGGGCCCCTTCCTGAGAGGAAACCAAGTGGGGGTGGCAGTGGCCTTGGACACAGAGGCCTTTGCTCAGCACAACAGGCCCAGGCGGGCCGGGCTGGGGGTGGGCAGGGGAGCCCAGACGCCTGCCTCCGCCCTGAGTGCTCGGAAACTTCCAGAAGGCTGTGTGCTCCCTGCTAGAGCTCTCCGCAAGGGCTGCCTCCCTCCACGGGGACCAGGTGGGAACCAGAAGGCAGGAAACGCCGGCTCCTGACCCCGTCGTTGGTTCTCCTGAGAGGGCGCGGCTGGCCTCACTGTCCCCATGCCGTGGGACGGGCTGGGTCCCCCGGGTCCCCTGCCGTGGCCCTGCTCCTGCCCCGCCTCTTCCCAGGCCGGGTCCCCAAGGAGCCCTCGGTGCAGAGGTCACCTGTGGCTGGAGCGTTGGTCTCCAGCGTTCGCTTGGCCGCAGCTCCATGCAGACGTCCCCGGGGCCGTGGGGACGGCGCCCTGCTGCTTCGTCTCCGTCCCCACTCCCGGCCACCCGGGCCTCCTGCTCGCCCTCGCCGGGGGCACGCGCCCCCACCGCATCCGGGTCTGCACCCACAGCCGCCTCGCCGGCCGCCCTCACCCTGCCCCGATGCGGCTTCACAGCACCGACGCTTGGTTGAGTGCTTGCTGCCTGGGCCCAGCTGGCGGCCACGCAGAGCAGGGTTTTCTCGGTCACGTCCCTGCACGGCGCTCAGCGGGGAGCGTGGCTCAGTGTAGATGCGTGACCACAGGATGAACAGGACAGGTCACAGGTCGTCCATTAACGTTTACTTCTCTTTGAGACAGAGCATGAGCAGGGGAGGGTCAGAGAGAGGGAGACACAGGATCTGAAACAGGCTCCAGGCTCCGAGCTGTCAGCACAGAGCCTGACGCGGGGCTCGAACCCATGAACCGCGAGATCACGCCCTGAGCCGAGGTCGGACGCCTAACGGGCTGAGCCCCCGGGGTCCCCGAGACAGGTCATCTTCTAAGCGCGTGTCTGACTCTGAGCAGCTCCCAGTCACGGAGAAGGTGCGATCCCACTTGGGAGCAGCCATCGCGTTGCGTCTGCCATGATTTCGGGGAGTGAAAAGGGGGTGCAGGTCCTTCCCGACGCTCCTTCAAGAGCCCAAGTCCGGAAGACGGCTATGCCCCGTTTGACCAGCAGAGGGCAACCCATTCCCGGCAGCTTGGCGTGCCCGCGGCGCTCACAGGGGCTCCCTGCCTTTTTTTTTTTCCCCTCTTTGAACTTATTTATTTATTTATTTTTTTGTAATGGGAAATATCTTTTTTAAAAATCCCACAGTCCACACGAGGGGGAAACATAGCTGGATCTGATGCACAGGCAATTGGGAAATCGCTTCCTTCTAAGTTTCAAAGCAACTTTTCTCTTTTTAGAACGTTCAGAGAGTGGGGCTCGGGTCGGATGCTGCCCGGCTCCGTGCCTGAGCCGGGCACAAGACGTTTTCAGTCCTGCGGAGCCGTGACAGCCCCTCGCTGCCAGCCTGCCTGCCGGCGTCACGGTCACAGAGTCCTGTTGTCAGAGCTGAGCCGCCCCCTCCCCCCCGGAAATGTCTGCAGAAGAGTCCAGGAGCCGCCCAGGTCTGGTACTAATTAGCTGTGTGACCTTGGGCGAGTCACTTAACCTCTCTGGTCTGTTTACTCTTCTGTTAAATGGGGTGTCGGATTAACTCATCGGGAAGTTCCTTTGAGCAGAAAAGCCAGTGGGGAGGGGAGAGCTGTTAGCCTGGGGCCCTAGAGCCGCGTTGGAGGGCACCGCGGCAGCGGCCATGACCCGTGACCCCTGACCCCTGACCCCTGAGCCGGGGGCGGACCCAGCGCATCAGCCGTCAGTGTGTGTCCGACTTTGAGTGCAGCTTGGCCCTGCCGCTAACTCAGCGTGTGACCTCCACTGGCTCATTCCTCCGAGCCTCAGTCTACCCATCTGCAGGCTGGGGACGTGAGGCACGTGTGCAGGGGTGTTGTGAGTTTTCAGCGCGAGGAGAGATGAGAGCGTATGCGTGGGGGGGGGGGGTGCGTGACGACAGGGGACCGTGGAGAAAAGAATCCGCTACGTAATCTTCACGGGGGTGAAGATCACATAACATACAATTAGCCATTTTAAAGCGCACGGTTCTGTGAATAATCTTCTAAGTAGAGCTTAACATCGGAAAACGGCGGTGAGAACCTGCTCTCTGTCCGGGGCTGTGCCAGTCGCCTTGCCCACAATGTGCCCTTTAACGCGACCCCGCGGCGAAGGGACCTGGCGGCCGAGGAAACGGGCGCTCAGAGAGGTTGAGCGACTTGCCCCCAAACCTCCAGCCGGGCAGGGGCAGGATGCGGGGGGCGCCGTGGGGGCGACCTGGGGGCCCCCGCGCGGCCCGGAGCCCTGGGAAGGCGCGAGCGGCCTGGGCGGGGCCGGGGATGATGGGCAGGGCGGCAGGAGCCGAGGAAAGTCACTTGACCCCGTCGTCCCTTCACTTCCTGCTCTGCCAGAGAGGAAATGTTTACACAGAGTCCCACACAGACACTCCGCAGGCCCGGGCTTGCAGCAATTAGCGCAACAATGAGGGTCCCGCGGCTGTGGCGTGGCCCAGGCCTGGCCTGGGGGGTCAGGTGGCCGGGGGCCCGGCTCCCGTGACCCCGCGCAGCCCCCCCCCCCCGCCCCCTAGGCCTGGGTCTCGGGTGGGAAAGGCCGAGGCGGGCAGCCGGCCCCCAGGACCCCTCGGAGGCCCCGTCAGTGGGTGACGCACCTGGCCGCGATGCGCAGGGCGGACAGCAGGTCCCCGGGCTGGGGTGGCGGCCCCGCGGGTCCCCGGGCCAGTCCCCGCTTCCCCTCATTCAAACAAATATCGATTATGCAGCCGTCCTCCGGAACGATGGACCGCGTTCCCCGGGCGGGGGGGGGGGGGGGGGGGGTGCCGCAGGGGTCACGTGACTCGCTCTCGCCCGAAGGGGCGAGCGGGGAAGGCGGGTGCTGTTTCTTCCCAAGGTGTTCAGGAGCGGGTGGTGTGCCGCGCTCTCGGTCCCTCTCCGTGTCCCGGCGGGAGGCCGCACGCCACGCCCGGGGGACAGCAAGTGCATGCACGGGACGGAGCCTGAATGACCGTGTCGCGGGAGGGGTCGCTGACCGGGGCCTTCCTCACGCACGGGACGTGACCGTCTGTAGTTAGCGTTGCCTCAGAGTCTGTGCCCGCCCCGAATACAGCCGTGCCCCGGGCGGAGAAGGTCCCTGGCCTGGGTGGGGGTGGACCGAAGAGGCCATGTTCAGGTCAGGGGCAGTAGGATCATCCAGACCTTGCGGTTGTCGGGATCGGCCCATGTGCTTCCAGAAGCCTCTGGAATCTATGTCAGCAGGCCGGCAAGGCGGTGTCCGGGAGCCCAGGCAGCTCCAGTCCCTGGAAAGGCGGGGCCTTCTCTAAACATGGGTTATGGTATATACATCAGTCTCTTATGAGTTGAGTCACTATGAGTCAGTTCATTTAGGAAGCATGGTTTGCAAAGCTAACACCCTCATCTTAGCAAAGCTGGACACGGCCGTGTTCGGCGGTGAGCCCCCTGCTTCCCCTGGTACCAATTAGTGCGTCGGTGAGAGGCATCTCGGGCTGCATACGCCCCCCGAACCCGGGCCCATGTTCTCTGCTGTAGCCCATGCAAGGCTCCTCGGAGATCCTGTAAGGTCATTGAGGTTTCTTGGTCCCTGTCCTCGGAGCTGTGGTGTCCAGATGGGGGGAGATGGTGTGTTCGTTTTACTCCCCCAGGAGGAGACCCGGAGGCCGGGGTGTGTGTACATCACACGGCGGGATGACATTGGCAGGGCAGTGGCGGGGTTGGGGGGGGGGGACAGGGCAGCAGAGAGTCGTCGAGGTGGCCCTGTGGGCTCCCGGCGCCTGGCCCTGCTGGGTCCTCCAGGAGAGCGGGTGCCACGTGCTTCCCACCGACGTCCCACCCAGGGGACTCCCACCTGCTCCCGAGGGGCGTTGGTGCGGCGCCCGCAGCTGGCCCTCTGCCCTGGGGCCGACGCCACCGCGGGGCCCTCACACAACGGAGCTTTACTCCCTCGGGGTTTTGCCGGCCAGGAGCCCGAGATCGAGGCGTCAGCAGGGCCACGTTCTCGTGGACCCTCGGCGCCCCGTGGCCGGGGCCGCGCAGTGCGTCGCGTCCCCGTGCTCGCACGGCCTCCCGCTGGGGACCACAGCCGAGGGGCTCGCGGCCGCGCTGCCCGGGACAACCTCACTTAGCCGGTTCCCGCAGCAAAACCCCCTTTCCACGTGAGCTCACGTCCACAGGTTCCGGATGGACATGCGTTTTGAGGGGACGCTGTTCAACCGGCACGTTAGGAAGCCGCCGGGCACGGGGACGCGGGCCCCGGCGGGTGGGAGTTTGAGCACCGACAGGAAGGGTCCCTGGGGCGGCGTCCACGCACACCAGGAGCCCAGCCGCGGGGTCTCATCTGGGGGCTCGTTCTGGAACAGTCCTCCCTTCTGAGCGAACTGAGCGACTTCTCCTCTGTTGACCACATTCCCTCTTCCCTGAGGTTAATGCCAAGGGATTAGTCTCGAGGTTCTTGGGAGGATTTTAGTGTCTCACACACCGACGGCCCAGGCTCCGCCGCTCGCTGGCTGTGTGTCCTTGGGCAACTTACTCGACCTCTCTGGGCCTCAGCTTCCTCATGTGTACAATGGGATTGGCAGGGTTACCGTGCGGACGGATGAGACCCTGTACGTAAGGAGCTCGCTGCGCGGGTGCTGGCCCTCGTCTGACGGGCGTGTGCGCTCGTGCTGGGGCCGGACCTGCGGGCGGCTCGGAGCCTCCCCCGACCCCGGTCATTTCCCTCCGCCCGGTTCCTCTGCTGGGGGCCCAGCGGCCAGGGAGGGGCTTGCCGTCTCTCCAAGCTCTGCCCCCCACTTCCTGCAGGCCCCGGACACGTGCCGCGTGCGGGACAGAACGGGAAGCAAGAACCCACCCAGGTAGCGCGCTCACTGGTGAAAGTCCCCGAGCGACTCAGCGCAAGTGCCCACCCTTGGTTTCCAAGTGTCCCTGGACAGGTGACAAGATGGTTCCTGGTCACTCTGTCCCCGCATCTCCCCAGGCTGCGACGCTGGCCCCCACCTCAGGGACACTGGCCCCCACCTCAGGGACACGCTGGCCCCCACCTCGGGAACAATGGCTCCCACCTCAGGGACACTGGCCCTCACCTCGGGGAAACGCTGGCTCCCACCTCGGGGACACTGGCCCCTACCTCGGGGACGCTGGCCCCCACCTCGGGGACACGCTGGCCCCCACCTCGGGGAAATGCTGGCCCCCCACCTCGGGAAAACGCTGGCTCCCACCTCGGGGACGCTGGCCCCCACCTCGGGGACGCTGGCCCTCCACCTCGGGGACACTCTGGCCCTCCACCTCGGGGACACGCTGGCCCCCACCTCGGTGACGCTGGCCCTCCACCTCAGGGACACGCTGGCCCCCACCTCAGGGACGCTGGCCCCCACCTCAGGGACACGCTGGCCCCCACCTCGGTGACGCTGGCCCCCCACCTCAGGGACACGCTGGCCCCCACCTCGG
>NW_024080633.1:8376510-8420474 GCF_003009895.1 Hyaena hyaena
GGGGGGGGGGGGGGGTGGCCTCCCAGTGGGGGTCACAGTGGCCCGAGGTCAGATTCCACTCAGGGGTCCCGCACGGCCCCGAGCACAGGGCAGGGGTGCAGGGGAGCCGAGGGGTGGCGTGCGTCCTCGGGGGAGGGCTGGGGTCCGCGGAAGCAGAGCCTGAGGCAGGGATGCGGGTGCAGGGTGGTCTCAGGACCACCTAGAGCCGGCCCCCAAGAACGGCCCCACTTCAGTCCCCGGAACCGCAAGTATGTGACCTTACGTAGCGAAAGGGACTTTGCAGGTGGGATTAAGCTACAGGCTGTAGGGCAGGGGACTGTCCCCGCCGGGTCCCCAAGGGAGGGGGGTGGAGGCTGTCCCCCCGCCGGCCCTGAAGACGGAGCGAGAGGCCTCGGACCACAGACGCGCTTCTAGAAGCAGAGAGAGACCAGGGGCCAGATTCTCCCTACGATGGCGTCTGTAGGGAACACAGCCCGGCCGGCGCGTTGAGTCCCCGGCTTCCGGAAGCGGGTGGCCACTCGTTGCCCACGCAGGGCCCCGGGCAGGGCCGAGGGGGAGGGAGGCCACGGGTTTGTTACTAACGCCCGCTGGTAAGTGTGCCGGGCCAGGCTTGCGCGGCACGCGGGACGCGCTCGCGCCCAGGACGGCCGTCTGCACTGCCCTCCGCGGGGCTGGCGGCGTCCCCGGCCCAGGCTGAGAAGCAGGGCCCCGCGGGCGCGGTGGGGGACTCCGGTGGCAGAGGGGCCGTGGGCGGGGCGCCCCAGGGCCCCGTCTGTTCCCCGCTGCTAGTTCACAAATATTCACTTTGCGCACGACTGCAATGGACGAGCTCTAACCATGTAGGAAACCCAGGCTCCGTAGTCAGTCCTGAAAAGTGATGGATTCGATACTTACCACCCCAGGATCCAGGCTGTACGCTTTGAAACAAATTTTTATTTGTTAGAGACAGTGTAGACGCCCGCACGCACACAGGCGAGGGAGGGGTGGAGAGAGGGAGAGAGAGACCCTGAGGGCGCAGACCCTGAGATCACGACCTGAGCGGAGATCGAGTTGGACGCTCCACTGACAGAGCCCCCCAGGCACCCCCCGCCCCCGCCCATGCTGCACATTTTAAATGCTGCATTATCTTATCTGTGTCCCCAGAACAACCCATTTTTTGGATGGGGAGCTGGGGTCAGAGAGGTTAAGTGATTCTCTTAAGTTCACACAGTAGACTGAGCCAACAGATGCGTCCGTCTCCACAGCCTTTGTACTACCCCGTCCAGTGCTCGAGGAGAACGGTCACGTTGAGGCATCTAGCCGATCTTCTAAGTGTTTCAGACACAGCAGGGTGCCCGTCCCTGCCACGATGGCTCTCGTGTCATTTCACTATGGGAGCAACAGGTATCAATATCTCCACTTTTCAGAGGCGGAAAGGAAGGCACAGAGAGTTTAAGTCACTTGCCCAAGGTCACACAGCATGGCTGGTCCCTGCAGGATTTCAGGTCTATTAGCCGCTGTCCCCAAAACACAGAGTTCCAGGAAGTGGCTCTCACCTATTCGGCTCCGGGAGGACCCCAGTTTGATGTTGGAGGCACACGCACGGGGGCGCCCCGGCCTCTGCTGCGGGGCTGCCTGGGGTTGTCTGGGGTAGCCCGGCACTTGCATCCGTGTCACGGAACAACCCAGGGGCTCATCCAGCCCACGGCGCGGGCAGTGAGCACCTGGAGGTTACGGGTTCCAGCCGCAGTGAGCGCTCTTGCACGCGGAGCTTTGCGCCCACATGTACGCGATCGTGCTGGGCGTGCCCCCGACGCCTGGCCACGGGGACACGGGGCGGGCGTGCGCTCGGCCGGAGCAGAAGTGCCCCACATTCCCTGGCTGCTTCCAAGACCCCATTGCGACCCTCTGCCCGCAAAGCAACCACCCTCTGACCCATCTGCCTCACACCGGGTGTGGACGGCGGGGAAGGCGTTATTTTCAAGAGTGGTTTGGGTGGGAGAAGGTCAGACCCTTGGTACGCAGCAGGGAAAACGGGGGGGCACAGAGTGCAGGTGGGCACTTTGCCCCGGGCCTGTGTGCCACGTGTGGTGGGCGGGCACGGGAGGGGGGTCCCGGCCTGCAGCCCAGGGCACCCCCAGGTTAGTGGGGTGGGAGGAGGGCCCGGCCCCCACGCAGCCCACACGCTGGGGACGCCCCCCTCTCCACGGGCAACCTGTCAGTGTTAGTTTGTGCCAAAACGAAGGCCCCTCTGGCCCGGGTCACCCCAGTCCCGCCCCCTGCGAGGTGAGGAATTTCCGTGGCCGCAGGCCTTGTCAGGACCGGGTCATCACGGTCGCAGCGATGGCCTCAGGCTGCTGACGGACCCAGCGCTAGTTCAAATGTGTAATGACGTGTTGCCCGATGGGCCGCAGGTGTCCGAGGGGGCGGGGGGTGCGGCCAGAGGCAAGGATGCAGCTGGAGGGAAGCCGCGTCCAGTTGTGCAGGGACCGTGACACCTCTGGGGACAAGTTTGGGGCAACCTGTCTTTGTGTCTTTACTCACCGTTACTTCTCTCGTTAGAAAGGACGTGACATCAAGCGCAGGGAAGTGCAGACGAGAAGGAAGCGGGTGCACACGTGGGCAGCCCTGCCCCCCCCCCACCCCCCACGCTCCCTGCCCCGGGGTGCCCGGCGGGGTGAGCTCCATCCGGCTCCCGGAGCGCCCGAGGGGCTGGCCCAGTGGCCCACGCGGTCTCCAGTGGGGCAGGCGTCCCCCAGAATCTCGCGTCCCCACCCCCTCCTGGTGCCGCAGTGACCCCCAAACACACTGCCTGCTCCCGAGCCCAGGGTCCACCCTGGTGTGTCGCCCGGCAGTCACGACGTGCGGTCTGGCGCCCTTGACCTTGTGGGGGGGGGGGGGGCTCTGGCGCTGGAGCTCGAGGCTCCCCTGGCCCGGCGTCCTGTGTCCAGACCGGCTCCCTGGGGACAAGAGCCAGGCTGAGAGATGGAAGGAGCCGTGAAAACTTCGACGGCGTTTCTTGTTTCTTGGAGGCACGTTCGTGCGGCTGCGCGGTGACCGGGCGTCCAGAACGTGGCACGGGTCCCCGGAGGTCTCTTCAGGGCGCCGCCTCCCCTCCCGGCCCCCTTGAGTCTGCACCTTCCCTCTGTCTCTCTTGCATTTGACTATTTCACATTTCTGGTCTCGCTTCAAGGGCGAAGACAGTACCAATCGGGACGGTGACACCAACCGAGTGCTGTGACTCTCCCCACAGCCCCTGCCCTCCCTGGGCTATGGGGGGGGGGGGACACGCCCCCCACAGCCCCTGCCCTCCCTGGGCTACGGGGGGGGGGGGGGGGGGGGGGGGGGGGGGGATGGGAAGGACTCCTGCTGCCTGGCTGGCTGGACCCTGCTCCTGACCCCAGAGCCACAGGTACCTNCCTTCTGAGCTCCCAGAGGCAGGGGCAGGCATCTAGACACAGAGGGTAGATTTCAGCACGTGGAAGCTGTAAGGTCCTTACGGGCCCGGAGCTTCGGGGGGGGGGGGGGGGGGGGGGGGGGGACAGGGAGGCCTGGAGCCGGGAAGGGCGGGCGGCGCATGCCTAACGGCCCGCGTGGCAACACCACTCTTTCTGAATCCAAATCTCTGGGGCTCCGAGGCCTGTCCGAGGGGAGCCCCAGATTTGCCGGAAGGGACACGCGGAAGAGGCATTTCTTGGGAGGCCGTGCCCAGCTGTGGTGACCTGGAAGCTGGCTGGGGAGACGCGTCCCCTGCGGCCGCGCCCTCCCGAGTCACCGAGTCCCCTGGGCGAGGTGGCCCTGCCTCTGCGCCTGCGCGTCCGCGCTGGGGAGTGGCGCAGGGCGTGCCTCTTTGGTGGCGGACTGACGATGCCACGCGGCGCCTGGCCCCTGCCCGTGTGGGCTCCTCGGAGCGGAGATGGAGCGGCAAGTCGGCCCCCGCCCGGCCCTCCCCCGGCTGGGCACTGCCAGCGAGGCGGGCGCAGGGGGCGGGGAGAGGAGAGCTCCCTCTGCTATCTTAATCCCTCGAGGCGGCGAGAAAAATGACCTTGTGGGAAGGGCCTCCTGTGCACATTCCTGAGGAGGCCCCGTGCAGCCCGGGCAGGGTGGTCTCTCCCCCGGAGGCCCCACGGCCCGCCCACCCCACCCCCACGGCCCGCCGCACTGCCTGTTGGGTGAGATCCCGAATGCTGGTGGGAGAAAACAGGTCCCCAGCCACCCACCGCTTGGGAGGCGGTGCAGCTCCCAGGGGAAGGCTCTGAGACTCAGTGTTGCCATCAGTGAAATGGACAGAACAGTGCTTACCTCACGGGGCGTGGCCGAGGCTGCTCTTACGTCCCCACAAGCCCCTGCCCTTCCTCTGTGTCGTCTTCACCCTGATTTTAAGCAAGGGAAGTGACCACCCCAGATAAAGGCTCTGGGCCCGGGGATGAGACCACGCCCTCCGAGGGGACCCTGGCCCACCGCGCACTTAGGAGAGCAGAGCTGGCCGCTGTGACCGAGAGAAGGGACTCCCGTTTGTTGGGGTCCCGCTGAGACACAGCTCAACCCACTACTGCCCGGTGGGGACTCGCGAGTTTTCTGTGCGTCACCTCGCGGGTTTCCACGGCGGCCCCTCAGCGATGGCAGCACCGTGGCCACGTGCACGTTGCAGGCGAGGACAGCAGGGCAGACGGGCGCCAAGCCCCTGAAACCCCTCCCTGGGAACGAGGTCACGAAGCAGCTCTTCCGTCGGGGGCCGGTGACTTTTACCCGACGGCACCGTGCACACGCTGGGGTTTGCACCAACATCGGCTGACTTTTCCCAGGGTTGACACCCCCAGAAATTTGGTTCTTGCTAAGATGTGAGGCCAGATTCCCTCGGAGCTTCCTGGGGAGTCCCAGGACTGGCCTCCTGGCTCCCTGGTGGGTCCCCGTCTTCTGCAAGGAGCGCCTGCCTTGCCCCTCGACGGACCGCCCCGTCTGTGCTGGAGTGAAATAAGAGGCCTGCTTTAGCGGACTTGGCCGCTAACTCTCACACGGAACTTCTGTGTGTCCGTCTGCGTGGCGTGCCCATTGCTGCAGACTCAGTGTTTGCACAGACCAGCGAAGTGAACCCGGTGTGGGCGCTCGGGACCCGGTGGGCTGAGGGACAGGGCCGGGTCTCCTGTGGCGGCCGTGCCCAGCCCTACCCTTCCGCTACGCGGCGGCCCCTATTGTGCGGGCTCCCTGGCACACGGCAGGCCTTGCTTGGCCGCCATGTTCTGGAAAGGCGTTCTCACATTTTTCTTCCAGGACGGCCTCAGACATAAACAGTCCGCGATGGTGGGCATCCGGCCTCCGGGGTCCCGCCGGTTCTATCCGGTGTTTGTCATTTCCCTGGAGACGGCTGGGGCTGAGGGGCGGGAGACGGGCACGCATGTGTCCCGGGAGAGGCCGGGACCCGCGGACGGTCCCCTGTTTATCCGCCGGGGCCACGTGACTCTCGCGCGTCCATTTCGTAACAGGAGCACGTGAAGCTCTTTCCATTTCGCTTCACAGGAAGTTGACGGCTTGAAGGCAGAGGGCTTGGTAATCACCCTGCTGCCTCTGAGGGCCTGCAGGGGTTTGGGGGACAGCGGCCCCACCCAGGCCGTGGTGGCCAGCTTCTCTCGTTCCTCTGGGGCCTGAGCGGGACCGCTGTGAACCCTGAAGGGGTCAGTACGAGTCTCAAGCTACTGAGACAGCAAGTGTATCTGTGTGCGTGTGCTGTGTGGGTCGAACCGTGCGACGCTCGAATCCAGGGTGCCCCCTCTTCACCCTGGAGAGAAGCACCCTGTGGTTGGCAGGCAGGCTCGGGAGGGAGTGGGCGGCCGGCTCCCCGGGGCCATCCGTCACTCGGTGGGCTGACAGGGCGTTAGCGTGGCCTCAGCAGGCGATAGCACAGGAAAAATGGCCTGGGCAGACGGCGCGTTTATCTGGCCGGGTGTCTGCGAGCGCTGTCGGAGTGACGGGCGCCCATTAGTCAGACCAGCTGCAGCTGCCCTCCGCTGGCGCCCCGGCCGCCCCCTCGCCCCGGCACCCCACCCCCCCCCGCAACCAATCAGCTTCACTCTTGGTGAGACTCTTGTTCCAAGATGGCGACAGCACTCACATGTGCGGGGGGGGGGGCGGGGGGCGGGGCCGGGGCCGGGAGGTGGGTGTGGACGCGGTCGGTCCCGGAGCCGCCGCACGTGCCGCGCGCCGATGGGGGGGGGGGGGGGCGGGGGGGGGACAGAACAGGTGTTTCTCACGTTCTTTGGATGCAGTTAAATAAAACAAAGCAATACTGTTTTGTAGGCTAATCGCTGTTGGTGGATTGGTCCCTCCATTGATCATCGGGCAAGACCATCATCGTCATCGTCGTCGTCAGACTCCCTGTGTGTCCAGGCCGCACGGTGAACACAGGACTTGCCTCCTGGTTGGAGAAGCCCTGAGAACACAGGCGCTGGGCCACACCTTCAGGTGCAGTTCCAGGGGCCGGTGTCCTGGACAGAGGGGTGGGGGGTGGGCAAGGGGGCCCAGCATCCCTCCTCGGGCTCGGTCAGCGAGCGGGCGTCTGGAACGTCTCCTGGTGCCTGTGCTGTGGCCCCGAAGCAGGACGAGGCGGGAGCAGGACGGGGGAGGGCAGGCCCGGCTCCTGCACGGGGAGGGGTCCCTGGGGCCCCCCAGGGCTCTCTGGATTTCCGCGGTCGGGGGAGCTGGCCTCTGGCCGATGACGCCTGCCGTCACGGGGGCCACATCTGACCCATCCCGGCCTGGAGGGTCCCTGGTGGACTCCATCCCCAGCTGGAGGGGGAGGGGGCAGCGGGGGCCAGACCTCCCAGCGCCCCTGGGGGTGACCTCCACATGCCTCCAGGAGGTGATGCTTCACAGCCAAGCCGAGGAATAATAATAGTGACACGTCCCCTGCACTGCACGCCACGCCCTCTACAAAGGCCCTTCTCCACTCTAACCCCGTGAAGGTGGTTACAACCCAGAGCACGGTCTAGGGAGTCAGGGCTCCGAACACGCCCAGCACCCAGCGCCCAGCACGCTGTTAAATCACACAGCCCTGGCCCCGCCCCTGGAGTCCGCGTTCCGGGGGTGGGGGGTCTGGGCGGCCAAGAATCTGCATTTCTAGCTCGTTCCCAGGCGAGGCTGCAGCTGGTGAGGCAGGACCCCACTCTGAGCGGAGAGTCTCCAAACCATTGAAAGCCCACTGGGGGGGTGGGGGCCAAACAAGCCGCCCCCTTCCCTCCACTTTGCAACCAGAACGTGCCCAACACAACCTCGCGTGTCCGCCTCCCGCGGGTCGGGCGTCTGAGCACCTGCCGCCGCTCGGCACCCTCGTCCCCAGGCCCGGGGGCGCCGTGTGGGGCAGGCTGCCAGCTGCAGAGACGCGCGGGCGGCACGCGGGGTCAGAGGCTCTCCGTGCCCGGCACGCCGCTCGCTTCCACCTGCTTCCAACGCGCTCAGCTCCTGGCCCTCCCGCGTTGGCCCCTGAGCTCCTGAAGCCCCGCCAGCTGCCGCGCGGTCCCCAGCCTGTTCCCAGCGTCCCCGCTTGCACACCTTCAGGTACCTGTGTCTGAGAATCAGACAAGACTCTGCTGTCGACGGGCCTGGCCGTGGGGTGAGCCCCCCGCTGCCCACCACGTCCCAGGGTGATGCCCGTGCCCACGCCAGTCCTGGGGCAGCCCGGGGTCCTGGCGAGGACACTCCCGCAGCGTCCACAGGTACCTCGGGGCTTTGGGTCACTGGCGGAGCAGCTCCTTCCTCTCCGGATCTGACTTTGCCACACGTGGGGTCGTGTCAGGGAGGACACCGGGGCCACTGTGTTTACCGGGGGTCGGGGCGTGGGAGCCGGGCTCAGCTGTGGGGCTTGGCCAGGCTGGACCCACCGCGTGTGACTCCCTGCCCTCCGGGAGGAGGTTTGGGGGTGGCTAACATCGCGGCTGGGGAGACGGGGGCCGCTGCTCACGGCCTGTCACGGCCTGTCGGCAGCTGTGTGGACACTCTGGGGGCGGCATCTCCCCAGACCCCTAACCCCACCTCACAGATGAGCAGACTGAGGTCGGGGGAGATGTGTGCATTGCCCAAGGCGGCTCAGGCGTGGAGCAGGTGGGGTTTGGACCTAGGCCGGCTCCCCCGCAGGAAGCCCAGTCCTGACCCACCCCCCGGGGGACCCCTGGGCCCTCCCCACGGCACCGGGCTCCATCTCCGTAACTGGTGTCGGGGAGGTGGGAACCGCCGGGTTGCAGGGCCCAGGGGAAGCCTCGCTGGGGGTGGAGGTGGCCCCTCCAGCGGCCGGACGGGGGTCTCAGACCCCGAGCTGCTCAGCAGCCCCCTCCGGGTTTCCAGGGCGAAGGCGTGCGGAGTGCAGCGGCCGCGTCCCGAGGGGCCTCGTTTCTCCCCGGCAGCGAGGCTGTCAGCAGGGCCCCGCTAACTTGACCCCAGGAGGCGCGCGTTATCAGCCCATCTCTGCGGCCGGGGCGAGGCCAGAGTCACGGCAGGAGGTTATCGAGGAGGCAGTAGTTCTAGGCCGGGGCCTCAGGGTCTCAGGGTTAATGGGCAAAGGTCAGCGCCTACCGGGGCTCCATGTGGGATGGATTAAGTCATCACCAGGCCGGGTGGCGGGTGGCCTGTGGGCGGCCTCGGCCGCCGCTGGCCCGGCCTCTGTGGACGCCGGCTCCCTGTGATCACAGGCTCCCATCCAGGAGGGCTGACTTGATTTTCGTCTGGGAGTGAAAGGCTAACGGCCTCTGTTTGGGATCAGGATGTCCCTAATTCGAGCAGATTGCTGGAGTCCACCCTGCAGACGCCACGATTTAATGCAGCCATTAGGAGAATATCCAGCGTGCAGGCCCTTGTGGGCTCCTGATGAGCCCATTTATGAGATGAGAAAACTGAGGCCTGGGAGGCAGAGCCACCGGGCCCGGGGTCTGTCTGGTGGTGTGAGTGCCCGCAGGGGTGCGGGGGGAGGGATGACAGCCTCTTCCCTGGTTTTCTCCACCAGGTCTCGGGATCTCAAAGGCGTGCGTTGCCTGACTCTCCAGTCCAAAGGGGCGGCCTTGGATCCTACCAGCGGAGCCTGGGCCTGGCAGGGAGCCCCTGTGTCCCTCAGCCCCTGTGCTGAGATTTCATCCTCTGAGCGCGCGGCCCTGCGGAAACAGGCCCGGAAAGTTCCTTTGTGTTGGCCGCTGCAGACGCATCCCTGAATCCCAGGTCAGAGGAGCCTGCAAACCAGAGGCCCCAGGGTGGACCCGGAGGGGTGGGGGGGGAGACAGAGACGACCGGGGCTTCGGCGTCCCCTTCCCACCGCACTGGCGCGGCCGTTGGCCTTATTCTGTGTTAGGCACGGCCGGGCCGTGAGCGACTTGATGAACAGCGTAACGGGGACGATGTCCACTGCTGTGTCCCCGGACCGGGGCCCTGCGGCGGGTACTCGACATCCACTTGTCCAGCGAGAAGCACCTACCATTTCTGAGTGTGTCCCGCGGCGTCTGTCACAAAACCAGGGGCGTGAACACGGGGACCTCGTCCGTCACGGCTCGGGAGGCCAGGGCTCCGAAATCGAGGCGTCGCGGAGCCTTGCGCCCTGCCGATCCCCAGGGGAGGGCCCCTCCTGCCCTTCCAGCTCCCGGGGGGGGGGCCCAGGGGTCCCCTGGCTGTGGCCACGCCCTCCCCGTGTGCCTCCCTCCTCCCGCGAGCTGCCCTCCGTCTGGGTCCTAACTCTCGCTCGGTCATTGGACTGAGGAATATTTCAGGGTGATGTCATCTCGGGCTCTTTAACTTAATCACAGCGGCAAAGGCCCTCCTCAGAGGAGGTCACATCCACACGGTCTGGGGGCTCAGGACGACCCTCACCCTGCGGGCGAGAGGAGGCAGCCGAACCTGGGGCCGCCTGGGCTCTGCCGGGGTCACGGGCAGCAGGTGACGGCGCCCGGGTCCGGGGGAGGCCGACTCAGTTCTCACGCGCCGCCGCGCCCCCCAGATGTCTTCGTCCGCCTCCCACAGGATGTGGACAGATGTTGGGGGCGGGGGGGCTTCTCCACCTGCAGCTCTGGTTCCCCACGCGTGGCCTGGAGCAAACCTCGTTCCTCACCTTCCCCGGGTCTGTCTGCTTACATCCGCACACTGGGACTTGGTGACGGCCCCTTAGAGCACGGCCGCGGGGCCTCCCCCAAACCTTCCCGTCCCAAACGCCTCGGTGGGAAAACCGGGTTTGCAGTCAGTGTTTGGGCGAGCCGCGCCCTTTACCCTCCTCGCCGTGCTGGAGGGCCCCGCCCCTGCCCCTGCGGGTGCCGGCCGGGTCCGGGAGACCTCGAACACGTGTGGGGGACCCACAGCCTCCGCCGAGGGGGTGTTTGGGGCGGGGTGGGAGTCGGGGCGCGTCGGGGGAATCACTCTACGTTGTTTTGTGAACTCAGGAGCGACTGCCCAGATGACGGGACTCCCCGGCGGAAAGCAGGCCTGAGCCGGGTTTGCATCTCGGGGCCGTAGGAAGGGGCGCAGGGCCCAGGGGAGGCCGGCCGGCTGGAGCCTGGGGCTCAGGAGACTGTGAGCCCCTGGCCAGGCCCGTCCGTTAAGTTTCGGACCTGCTGCGGCCTCCACCAGCCTCTGGCGATGTCCGTGTCCGTCGGGCACCGCTGCGCCGCGTCCCCACGGGCCGTCCCCGTGCGCACCGCCTTCGCTGCCCGCGGGAGCCTGGGACGGGCTGAGGCACCGCCGTGTCCTGACGGGGTCACCGCGTTTCGGCCGTTGGCTGCTGACGCTCCTCTCCCTGCCCTGAACTCGCCCGGAAGGGCTCGGCCCGCCGCCCCGGTGATGAGGGAAGATGGCGTGTCGAGAGCACATCGAGTTTTCCAAGCGGATGTGACGCGCCACGTCCCTCCTTATCTTTCTGAGCTCGCACCTATGACCCCCTGCTCTTGGTAATAAGTGCCCCTCAGCTCACAGTGGGTCGCGGTGGCTTACAGTGGGGGCTCATCCCCCCCACGCACCCGACGCAGGACGGGGCCCCGCGGCACCCCTGGGTGGCAGAGCAGCCACGCCCAGACACCAGCTCCCCTGCCCGAGGGAGGTGGGGTCCTGGGTGTCACACCTGTAAGGAGATGTTCTAAAGGATGAATGACACATGTCACTTTGCTCACAATATGATGGCGGAACTGGTCATATGACCCCTCCACCCCCCAGGCGCGAGGAGGTAGAGGTGTGGGCCTAGCGTCTGCGAGCTGCAGGAGGGAGGGCGCTGGAGGGGTCCGAATCTGACCCGGCGCGTACATGCCCGCGGTGCGTGAGCACGCAGGTGGAGGAAGGGCAGCCCCAGCAGGTGCGTCCCCCTCCGTCTCTGGGCGCCCCAGCCCCTCCCCTGCAGATGGCACGAAGGGGGCCCCGTCTCTTCTGCTGCCACGTTTGGGTGAGGACAGCAGACACCACCAGGCAAGCGCGCAGAGCGCCAGGCGGACAGGATGGACGCGGGCGGTGGCCAGTGAGGGGCAGCCGAGGCGGCTCACCGGCTCAAGCACAAGCACGCGTTTTCTTTTTTTGTCCTGGACTAAGCTGAGGTTTGCAAGAAAGTTGCAAAGGTAATGCTGAGACTTCCCCTATTCTTTTCCCTCCGACTCCCCAAGTGTTGTCAGTTTTCACGACCACGGGACATGGGTCAGAACATCGGGATTCGAGCTGGGACATCATCATCAGCTAACCTACAGACTTTGGTCAGATTTAACCGTTTTCCTGTTAGCGCTTTATCTGCCCGGCGCCCAGCGCCACGCGGAACAGCCCTACCCCCCCCAGAGTCCCCGTGTGTCCCCTTCGTCCTGGGTTGCGTCCCTTCCCCGCGTCCCTGCAACCGCTGACTGGTTTTCCCTGCCATAGCTGTCCCTCTTCCAGACTGTCATCTACGTGGCCTGTGTCACAGGTCGCCTTTAGGAGCTGATTTCTTTAACCGAGCGAAATACACGCGAGCGAGTCCTGTTTCGTGAAGCAGGAACGTCCCTTTCCACCGCCGAGCGGTATCCACCGTAGGGCCGCCCCGCGCTTCGTTTCTCTACTCCTCTGTCGCAGGATGTCTTCACTGCTTCCGGGTTTGGCAAATAAAGCTGCTACGAACATTCCCAGGAGTGATTCTGAGCAAACGTGAGTTTTCGATTCAATACAGTGACGGTTTAACTTCATAGGAAACGGCCAAACTGTCTTCAAAGGCGACTCTACCATTTTGTGGCATCAGCAAGAAATGAGGATTCCCACCAGGTTTCTGGACTTCAGCCATACTAACAGACATGGATGGTATCGATTGTGGTTTTAATTTGCACCTCTCTGACGACTGATGTTGAACAGGCTTTCACAGCGGATTTGTCATCCACGTATCTTCTTGGCGAAGTGTCTGTTCAGATCTTTTGCTCATTTTTAATTGGTGTGTTTGTTTTCTCATTGTTGAGTTGTAAGAGCTCTTTATATATTTCAGATACAAGTCCTTTTTTTAAAATCAGATATCTGCTCTGGTAATATTTTTTTCCGAGTCTGTTGTTTGTATTTTCATTCTTTTAAAAAAAGGTTTTTATGTACTTATTTTGAGAAAGAGAGAAGGTGGCAGAGGGGCACAGAGCGAGGAAGAGAGAGAATCTCACGCGGGCTCCTGGCTTTCAGGATGTAGGGCTCAATCTCAGGAGCTGGGAGATCATGACCTGAACTAAAATCAGGAATTGGGTGCTGAACCCACTGAGCCCCCCAGACGCCCTTGTATTTTCATTCTTTTCACAGTGTCTTTAACAAAGTAAATTTTTTAACCTTGATAAAGTACAATTTATTAATTTTCTTCTTTAATGGATTGGCTTTTTTTTTTGGTGCCATATGTAAACACATTGCCAAATACACGGTGATGTAGATTTTAACATAATTTTTTTCTGTAGAAACTTTATAGTTTTACATCTTAGGTTTAGGCCAACGATCCTTTGTTCATGTTAAAATATGAATTTTAACTGTACAAACTGTTTTCTGTAAAGAGTTATATCAACCTCTCTGCACACAAGTTGGGTCCAGTGTAGAAAGACCTGATATGCACCGATGTTATTGGTGCCGCAGAACAAAATCGATTAAAGATACATTTACTCTTAGTTCAGCTTTCTTTAGGCCTGAAAATTATCACCACTGAAAACAGAGAGACCATATAGCTTCATGCACAGGTATTCAGGGTACCATGTATCAGCCGTCTTACTAATTTCATGGTATGAGGTAAAAGGCCTGAAACAAAAATAGATTCTGGGGACGCCAGGGTGACTCTGTCGGTTGAGTGTCCAACTTCAGTTCATGTCATGATCTCACGCTTTGAGAGTTTGAGCCCCGCATCAGGCTCTGTACTGACAGCTCGGAGCCTGGAGCTGCTTCAGATTCCGTGTCTCCCTCTCTCCATCCCTAACCTGCTCATGCTCTATCGTCTCTCGCTCTCTCTCAAAAATAAACGTTAAAAAAAGTAGATTCAGGGTCTCATCCCTATAACTCTTAGGGTGGAGTGTTCATGATCCGTTCTGAGTTACTTTTTGGGTAAAGGGTGAGCTATGTGTCAGTTCTTTATACATCTTGACCTTGTGTCTTGTGACCTTGCTGAGCTCATTTGTTCATTCTGGGACTTAAAAAAGATTCTCTGGAGGTTTTCTAAATAGAGAATCAGGTCACCTGCAAGTCCGGGACAGTTTTAGGTCTCCTTTTCCAATCTGCATGCCGTTCATTTCTTTGTCTTCCCCGATCGCATGGGCTGGGACTTGAGTGTGGTGTGAATGAGGGAGTTAAGACAGGACACCCCGGCCGTGTTTCTGCTCCCGGAGGGCTAGAAGTCAGGCTCTCGCGCCAAGTCCCATGTGAGCCGTAGGGTTTTGAGGAGCCTTTACTAGGGCCAGGAAGTGCCCTCGCATTCCTGGTTTTCTGAGAGTTTCTTTCTGGTCATGAACAGAGGATGTATTTTGTCGAATGGTTTCTCTGCATCTACTAAGATTCTCATGGTTTTTCTTATTTAATCTATTAATGCGGTAAATCACATTCACTGATTTTTCAAACTCACTGAATTTTTGATGAACTAAAAGCGACATTTTTAAATGCTTCATGTGCTCATTATTACTAAGACTCCTAGGCCTTTCTGGCCGAGTGAATTTTTTTTTTTGAAGATACTTATGTTAAAAAAATTTTTTTTTCAATGTTTATTTTTGAGAGAGAAAGAGACAGAGCGCGAGTGGGGGAGGGGCCGAGAGGGACGGAGACACAGAATCTGAAGCAGCTCCAGGCTCTGAGCTGTCAGCACAGAGCCCGACGCGGGGCTCGAACTCATGAACCGCGAGATCATGACCTGAGCCGAAGCTGGATGCACTTCCAAGTAAGCTGCCCAGGCGCCCCTGAGTGGCTTTGGATAAATAAGTCACTTACCCTCTCTGGGCCTCAGGCTGCCCCTCCCCATTTTGGGGGGCCAGGCTGGATGGCTGACTTCAAAAAGTCCCTGCCTTTTTGTGGTGGGAATGCTGGGAAAGAGACAGGAATCACCCTTTGCTGTGGCTCTGCCTCCACGCTGACAGCTCGCCAATGACCTTGCACTTGCGGGGTGGCCGCCGTTTTCCAGCCCCCGGGCGGGACTTCTGAGCCATGGAATTCTTAGAGCAACATCAGGGGGTATGCGTTAGGATCTTCACGTGATAAACGAGGAAACTAGGACCCAGAGAGGTTCAGTGGCTGGTCACCACCAAGGGCGCAGTGGGGCCCGAGAGAGAGGTAGAGACCACGCCGCCCAGCATGGTGGCCAAGTAGCCACCGGGCATCTGGGACGCGACTCACCCAAGCTGAGATGTGCTGTCAGCATAAAAATAAAGTGCGTTTTGAAGAGATGGCAGCCCCCCAAAATGTAAAATTTCTCATTGGCAATTTTTAAATATTGTTTCATGTTAGAATGATGCTTTGTATAGATTGGGTTAAATGGAGTCTGAGTGCAAGTGGCACTGTTTCTTTTTCACCTTGTCTAATGTGACTGGTGGGAAAACGGTACGTTACGCTTGTGGCTCAGACTTCATTTTGGCAGCGTGGCAGTGCTCCCGGCCGGGAGGCGGCAAATTGCGGCTTGTGGCCTCGGCGGGGCCCAGCACCTGCTTTCTGTTTTGTTTTGTTGGTGAGGTTTTATTGGGACGCAGCCATCCCTTCCTTGACACACCGTCTATGGCTGAGTTTACGCTCCGGCACCTGAGCTCAGCAGAGACGACGCGACCCCCAGGCTCCCCAACAGTCGCTAACTGTCCTTTTACGGAAAAAGTCTGTAGACCTCTGTTCCAGATGAAAGTCGGGTTCCCAGGGCGTTCATGGTCTCTGTGGACGCAGGTTATAGGAAATTTTACCTTTTCTTCTTTTTATACCTGTTTTTTCTAAAGCTTCTGAAATGAAAATGCTGCTTTTGACGATGAGGAAGAAAGACCGTCGGTGCTTTCTTATCGCAGAAGAAGGAATTATGAGACAGGGAAGCAGAGGTGTGGTGGGGGCTGCCCTGAGAACCAGTACCCCCTGGTGGCCTCCCCCGGCCCCAGGAAGACCTGGGGGGGGGCCTGGGAGGCCTTGTGCATGGGCCGCAGTACAAACACGCTCTCCCTTCGGAGGGGGCTGTGCGTGCAGGGGTGAGGAGCGGGGTGCAGGGGCTGAGGAAGCCAGTCCGCCAAGGGCGGACCCGAGGAGGCTGGGCCGTGCAGCGTGGGGGGGCTCGGGAAGCCAGGCCCATCTGGTTTGCGTTAGGTTTATAAGGTTGATAGCAAATAAGGGTATTAGAGCTAATTTACTTATTTAGAGAAAGAGGACTCAATCCCAGAAACTGATTGGGACGGAGCAGCACCCCCCGCCCCCCCCCCGCCTGCAGAGATGCCCCACGGGGGGAGGGGCCTCATGCCAACCCCCTGTGGAGACGGTGTCCCCTTAAACATAGCCCCGCGACCCTGTGTGGCTCCCGGGCCAGGCTGCAGACTAGGACCCCCTCCTGCTGCCCCCCACCCCTCCCGGCGCACTTCCCCGGGGAGAGCTCGGCCCCCTTGGAGGAGAGGTCTCACAGGTGTCCCTGGACGCAGGGAGGCTCCCGGGCGACAACGCAGAAGAGGCACCGGCGGCATCTCTCTGGGCCCAGAGCCCCTCACCCAGAGACCCTGGCCGTTTGGATCCCCAGGCCGGGTCCCCAAGACGTCACCAGAAGCCCACGGCCTGCAGGCCACACACTATGCTTTCCGGCGCCCGCGGCAGCTGCCCAACGCCCTGGCCCATTCCCCTCAGGCCAGGAGTGAAGTCCCGGTGACTTCCTGGTGGAGGCTCCAGCTTTCTGTGGGGGCAGCACTCTCTTTAGCCTGGCTTTCTGGAAAGTACCCGGGCTTCAGAATCGAAGTCCTCTGTCCCTCTCTTTCTTCCTCCCCCCTTCCTTCCATCCTTCGTTCCTTCCCTCCCTCCTTCTCCCTTTCATTACATTTATTATAATCAGGGTTTCCATGTGGCTGATTAATTCACCTTGTTCGTGGAGCAAACAGCGTATTCTCGATTTACCCCTTCCCACTTCACGGCTGAGCCTTCGGTGGGCTTCGCTAGACCCAGGAGATCCTACTAGATCCTCTGGTCCTCCTGAGAGAAATGAGTCGTTCAGTAAGTAGTCACTAAGTGCCAACCACCAAGGTCTATCTTTGGAGCTGAAGTTATAGCTGTGAACAATTACAACCAGTTTATACCCCTCCAGATGATTGATTGATAGATAGATTGATAGATAGATAGGAAAATGGACATTGAAGGAGAGGCAAAGGGCTAGAAATCTAACACTCTGGAAAGGTCTATAGCACTGGTTTTCAGCTCGAGCGACACACCTGAATGCTTGACGAGGTTTCCCCCAAATACCCACGCTGATCCCGCCCCAAAGCAGCTAGGTCGAAGTCTCAGGGGTGAGGGTGGGAGGTCTTCCTCCCGGGAGCCCTCTGGGGCTCAAGCCCTCTGCCAGCTCAGTCCGCTGGGGCGGCTTCCGAGAGGCAGCACACAGCGTTGCCCGGGCTCAGTGGGAGGGGAGTGGTGCTCAGTCGGCGGGTCCGCGGCCTGGACGGCTCTGGAGCGCGCGTTCGGGGTCGAGGCATATGCATTACGTAACACGTTTCCTCCCACATCAGAAGCCTCTATCGCTGGAAAACTCCCATGATCTTATTTGGGCGCCTTATCCACGTGTGTTTCCCGGCTGCTCTGGACCCAGCAAGAAAACCCCACGTTCACGGCCATTTTAAAGTATCATGGGCTGAGGTTCCAAAGGACAAAGAGAATGCCAGTATGTCCGCATCGTTCTTGTTTTTAATTCCTTTTTTCCTCCTTTTTTCTTTAAACTTTATCTATTTGAGAGAGAGAATCCCAAGCAGGCTCTGCACTGTGCATGTAGAGTCGGCCGTGGGGCTCGAACTCACGAACCGTGAGATCATGACCTGATCTGAAACCAAGAGTCAGATGCTCAACCAGCTGACCCCACCCAGGCGCCCCTCCTCCTCTCCTTTAAGATAAAGTTCATTTTCGGTCTGACTACAAAAGGAATCTATCTTCACCAGAGAAAAGTGGCAAAATGTTAAATAAAAAGCCGTAAGGAGTGAAACGAAAATCACGCGAAATGCCACCTCCCAGCAGTGATTCACCGTTGACAGCGGGGTCCTTTCCGATCCGTGACCCCGGGACAGGATGCTGACCGGTGTGCGGCATGTTGCCTGATTACATTCACCGAAAAATGTGATGAGAAGCTCATGGCTTCATCGGGAAAAGGAAGGGCCCGGGGTTGTTGAGAAACCCGAGGAGAGGACGGCGTGGTCCCTGCCTCACCTGAGTGCGGCCGGGGCGAGGGTGCGCTCCGCACAGCCTCTCTGCAGCGGCTCACTTCACATTTAAGTAATAAAAACAAGAGGCTTTCTGGCTCATCATACAACGTCCCCCACCCCAGGAGTTCAGGCACAGTTGGATCCAGGCACTCATTCTCTGCTGTTCTAGCAATACCCTGCGGGTGACTCTTACAGGACTGGTCATGTGACATCTCTGAAGCCACCATGGTGACCTGTGTTATCTGGGCCTGTGTTCAGGCCCGAAACTGGGGGGCGGGGTCATCCACCCCTGACTCTCATGGAGTGAGAAGAGGGAAGGGACAGTTCCCCAGAGGAGACGGAGCCGCCAGTCCCTGAAGCAGGTAATGGAGTCTGGGTGGTCAGATAAAGGCCAATCCAGAACCATGCCGGGGGGGCCCCCATTTGACATACTCCTTTCAAGACCCTCTGAAGACCAGGGTCTATTTCCTGTGTCCTAACATTCCGCTACTCGGCTGCGGGATCATTGCTAGCGTTTGGGGACCTGAGGTCCTGGAGCAGGGGACGAGGAAGCCGGGAGGGGAGGGAATTCTGGAGCTCAGGAAGCCCGAGGGGGAGGCTCTGGCATTCAGAGGATAGCGTGAGAACCCCTGGTGTGGGTGCTGGAAGTTTCCAAACAGAGAGAGTGGTTTATGGACAGGCTGCATGATTTCACAATTTTGCTCCTGGGTCAGCCCCGTCACGGCAGGACTTTTTGAGCACATTCCCCGCCACTCCCGGCCAAGCTCTGCCTTCCATGTGCAATGACAGCTCATTCCAGGTGGAGCCAATTCCACGACCAACAGATGTGTCTCTGTTTATACTCCTTGGCTCACAGCACTAATCCTCCTAGCTTTGACTTTTATGTTGTGGTCTCCTCCTATAGGCGGGAAGTTCCAAGAACACGAGGAACATGTGTGGTTTGATCATTATCAAATCTCCAGAGCCTGGCACACAGCTGGTGCTCAATGAGTGCTTGGATGGATGATGGATGGATGGTTGAGTAGATGCTTGACTGAATGGCTCCATGGATGGATGGATGGGTGGGTGGATGGATAGTTGGGTGGGTGGGTGGCTGGGTGGGTGGATGGGTGGGTGAGTGGGTGTGCAGCTGGGTGGGTACCTGGCTCGGTGGATGGGTGGGTGGTGGGTACATGGGTGGGTGGGTACCTGGGTGGATGGATGGGTGGGTGGGTACCTGGGTTGGTGGATGGGTGGGTGGGTACCTGGGTGGGTGAAAGGGTGGTTGAGTGCACAGATGAGTACTATTTGCTAGCTGACCTTGACTAAATTTTTAGCCTCACTGGGACGCATTTTCTGATCAATCAAGTGTGGATAGAACCAGTACCGTCTGGAAGGTTGTGAAGCTTATCTGAGAAGCCTATACAAGAGCACTGTGCTCAGTCCCTGGCACACAGGTGGGGCTCAGTAGGATGGCCTCCCCTGTCCTTTTTCATTTGTTTTTCGGCCAATACTTATTGGTGCCTGGGTGCTATACTGCTAGGGGCTTTCTGGGTACCAGGGCCCCAGCGGAGGATGATAGGGCATTCCCGCGGGCCGAGAGCTAACCCTCTTACGGGGTGCATTTCCCCCATTTGCTTTTCCAGCCCTTACTATAATTTACATGCATTTTTCATTGCCGTCTTTTTCTCACGAGCTTTCCCTGCACTCGGCTGTCCAGTCCAGAAGGCCAGCGCCTTTACTGTTCTGTCCACAGCTGGATATCAAAGAAGGAAGAAATGATTATTCTCCTTCCAGTCGCTCTGGCCAAAAGCCCTGGGGTCCGCCTTGTTCTCCGTCCTTCAAGGGCCACATTCAGTCTGAGGCGGATCCCGCTGGCCCCAGATCCAGCCCCCGCTGCCCCCCTCTTGCCTCTTGGGGTCTAAGCCCCCCTCCGTCCTCACCCGAATACCTGCTGGCTTCTCCCTGCTTCCGCGCTTGCCCCGCGCTACGTTCCAGTGTTGGCCAGAACGCTCAGATGGAAAAGAACACATTTACCCAGAACACCCTGCAAGGACGCCAACCAGCTTACCATGACCGCCCGGCCCCCGGTGCCCCGCTTCTCCCAGATCCCACCCATTACGCCCCAGACGCCTCTCTGCTCCAGCTGCGTGGACTGGTGACTTCTCCCGGGCTCCACGCTCGCGTCTGCTTCAGCACTGAGCACGTTCTATTCCTTCTGGAATGTTCTCCCTAGGTATCTGCAAGCTCTTTCCTCCCCTCCTTCTGGGTTTATTCAATCCCCCCCCTTTCTGGCGAGGGCTTCCCTGGCCTCCCAAGCTCAGTTTACGATCCCCGCTGCTGACCATCCTGCGCTGACGGCTTTCCTTCCTGAGCGCAGCGCCCTCGAACGCACAGGGTATTTCATGTCTGTTTCTCCGACGAGGAGGTAAGTTCCGTCGGGAACTTTCAGTTCGCAGTTCTGTCCTCAGCGCCTCGTGCGGCGCAGCCAGGAGGGAACGCTCAGCACATACTGGGCAATGTCACTCCCCCACTGCTGTGGTTATTAGTATTTCGGGGGATCTTTGCCTCTCCGGGGCCGCCCCTGCTGGGGTGCTCATCTACACCCCGTATCCCACGTACCTACGCACCTGCCTCTCGTACGAACGACTTCCTTCGCACTTGTCGTTTCCAAGGTGTAAATGCACAGGCGGCTGGCAGGAGCCCCCCCACCCGAAGGTCTTGCCCAGTTCAAATGCTCTAAGACTGTGTCATGGGCTCAAAGGAGGCTCCTGAGAGACAGGACACGCCCTGATCCCTGGGACTGTGACCTTATGTGACAAAGGAGCGACTGTTACCTTGTACGACAAAAATATGCAGGAGGCCACGGGGCTTCGCGGGAGCAGCACCCATCTGAAAGCAGGTGGTGCCTGACTAGGAGTGGCCTCAAGTGTGGCCTTGGGCTTTCTGGTCCTCAGTTTCCTCATCTGCACAGTGGGAGGCTACCCTGAAGCCCATCCTCTCCTGATTTCTGGGAAGCAGGTGGCAGGTGTTAGAGCATGGACGCCTTCTCCGTTGATTTCCCTGCGAGGCCAGGCCGGGAGGCCGGCTGACCCGGAGCAGAGCTTCCCACGGGCCCGCCACCCACAGCACCAGCATCACCTGGGAGCCGGCTGGAAATGCAGGTTCCGGGCCAGGAGGCCTGGGGTGGGGGGGGGGGCCTGCACATGAGCAGACCCTCTGGGTGATTCTGTGCCACAGTTGGAGAATGTCTAGAAGGTTCTCAGGAGCGGGGTAAAACACCCTCTTTCATCCCTGAGCGAGCCCCAGGGTGAGGGGACAGGCCCCGTGGAGACAAGGGGCCCACACGGCCCAGCGCGGGGGCCTCTCTGCCCCGTGGTTTCCAGTGAGGCAGCTGGGCCCCCTCGGGAGGGCTCAGAGGAGAAGGGAGGCGATGGGCTTGGAGAAGGGCCTCCCAGCAGAGGGGAGGGGAGGGGAGGGGGGAGGGGAGGGGGGTCCTCCCACGCCGCTGCCAAGGCCCTGGCACACACAGTCGCCCTGGCACACACAGTCGCTTTAAACCGCGGCGCTCGCACTCAGCAGGTGCTCCCACCCCCTCCCCGCGCTGCCTCCACACTACGGTCCCCACCTTGTCTGTGGGGCAAGGGGGCCTGGGGCACAGATGGTCCCTCCCGGCCGTGGGGGCTCAAGTGCCTGCCGGGCCCCTGCCCCACCGCCCGAGGGCTCATTAGGCCGCATCTGGATCTAATTAGCCGCCGAGCCTCCGCGAGCCAAGGCCTTTATCATCCGCAGGGCAGAGCCCAGACGGGAGAGAAATGGCTGTGATATGCTCTGCTTCCTGCGTGTCGGTGGCAGAATTAGTGATGGTTCAGGGTGGGGAGGGAGACCCTGGCCCGCGGCCCCCGGCGAGCAGGCCCGGAGGGTGTGGCGAGGCCCCCCCCAGGAGCCCCCAGCAGGCCTCCCCATCTTCCCGGGCCCCAGCCCCACACCCCCGGTCCGGAACCTGCATTTCCAGGTGATGCTGATGCTGTGGGTCAGGTCTGGGGGACCCCGCGGGACGCTCTGCTCCCCAGCTCAGCCTCGCGTGTGAATCGCCCAGGAGCTGTCTGGACGGCGCACACACACTCATCTCTGCGCAGGGTGGCCGGCACTCGCTGCCTTTTCTTTGGGTTGCTCAGCACCTCCTCTTTGAGGATGGAGACGGGAGAAGGGGAAACATTGCCAACATGGATCTTGTGATGCTCAAAGCAACAGCCGGCCGGGCAAAGGCCCTGAAACCCGGAGGGGAGCGGCCGGCCTCGCCGTCGTGCGGCACCTGCTCCTGTGTCTCGGCTCCAGGCTCTTGGGTCCTCCTGACGCCGGCCCCACGTGGCTTTCTTTCTGCCCCCGCCCCCCCCCGCCCCTGTGCCCTGCGGGCAGGGGGCCTGGCCGTGCTCCTGGGGGGCTGAGGGAAGGAAGAGGGCGGTGGAAGCCGGCGCACTGACCCCCGCTCACCGCCGTGGCATCTGGAGAAATCCAAAGTATGTCCCAAACCCTCTGAGAAATGTGCAAGTCATTTTGGAAAAAAAATTTCCATAAGAATGGTTGCAGCAAAACAAGTTTTGTTGATTAAAGCGGCACACACGATGTGGGGACCTGATTAAGTGGCTTGCCGAGCCGCAGTGCGGTCACGGACAGCCGTCGCCCGGGAAACCGACCTCTGGGCTTGGTGGCCCAGGTCACAGCCTGTTGCTAAGTGACACGTTGAACTTGGCACGTGTTTCTTGATAGAAAACAAGGCTCTGCGTCCTCATGGTCGACGTTGGAAATCGCTAACATGCTCAGCTCTTGTTGCCGCCTCCTCCCTGCCTCCCTCCCCGCTTCCAGCCCTTGCTAAGGGGGCTCAGGTTCCTGTCTGATCGGACGGTGCCTGTGGGGTGACCTGGCTCCATCGGGACCAGATTCGGGACCGCATCCGCACCAGCGACGATGTCACCGCAACGGCAAGTACCAGCTGGGCCCCTTTCCTGATGGGAAAAGCAGAGCGTCGAGGTGACGCCGCTCTTTTGGCTGAAGGTCACGCACCAGATTTTAGCGAGGGGGGAGAATGAAAACATTGCCCATCCAGCAGCATCAAATTGGGGATTTCCTCTGTGTATTTAAAAACATACTCTGAGGTCACGACCTTCTTGGGGGTCCGTATTTTTCTTCGCCAACCACATGTGTAATTAAAGCCCCGCACTTGTAAGGACTGAAGACCCTACAGCCACTTTCTCACACGTTCCCGCGAAGCGGCTCCTTCCTTCCCCCCTCCCCCTCCTCCCCCTGCCTCTCCCCGTCTCCCCTCTCCCTCTTCTCTACCTCCTCCTCCGTCTCCACAAGCTGAGGGCCAGGCTGAGGCTGAGAGTTTCTTTTGGGGGCTAAACGGCAGTCGCAAAAGCTGGCAGTAAGGGAGCACACGATGCTGGGTGCGCCTGGCGCACGGAGGCCTCACCCCTACTGCGGGTGCTGGACGCATTTATCATCCGCATTTCACAAATAAGGAAAATGAGACTCGCGAGGTCAGGAAGTCACGCAGCTCGGATGTGACCTGGACCCCGAAACTGGCGCATGTCAGGCAACAGGGGGAGGTGAGGCGAGCACGTTCCCGTCAGTGTCCTTCAGAGCTGGTGGTGGCTTAGACAGTCTCCTGTCCGACCACCCCGGTGACAGGTGACAGGCTGGGGTCTGGGAGGCCTGTCTGGGGCCAGGAGGTCGCGGACGGGGGCCACGCCGGCTTCCCTGAGCCCGTCTGCTCCCCCCGAGGGGAGGGGTCTCTGCGGGGGCCCCCGGGCTGCCTGTCCCCTCCCTGTGCTGCCCCTGATAGCTCTGTCGCTGTGGGCAAGCCAGGAGCACCCCCGCGCCCTGCTGCCCAGGGCGGCTGAGGAGTAAGTCAGAGGGAACGGCCTGACACACGGCACCTTCTCAAAAACAAATGTCGGCCGCGAGCATTGCCGGTTAAAGCAGGGGTTTGGTCTATACGCGGAGCGGAGTTCTGGGCCGCGCTGGCTCCTCGCATCCGCCCAAGAGAGGCGCCAACACGCGTCCACGCAAACACTGGACCCAAAGGTTCACGGCGTGACTCACAACGGCCGGAGGGTGAGCACGGCCCGGACGCCCGTGAGCTGGCGAGCGGCTACCGAAACCGTGGCCAGTGCCCACGCCGGAACGTCACTCAGCCACGGAAGGGACGGAGTGCTGACTCCCGGCTGCGACGGCACAAACCTGGGAACGCCGTGCCGAGCGAGCGAAGGCAGTCGTGGGAGACGGCGCCCCGTGCGCTCCGTCCACGGGAAAGCCCAGCGCCGGTGGATGAGGAGGCTAGAGGTTGTCCGGGGCCTGTTCCCGCCATTAGTGGTTAAAGGGGACACGCGTCCTTTTGGGGAGAGGCACACATTCCGGAATCAGATACCAGAGACAACCGCACGCACTGGGAACGCGCTCACTGCCCCTGGATCGTCCGCTTTAAAATGGGTACATGTGCCCAACCACACACGAGGGCTCACGGTCACCCCTCAGGCTCACCTGTCTCAGCGCCCCGTCTGGGTCCCGGGGTCCCCGCTGCCGCCCCAGCCGCCAGCCCTCACCCTCCTCTGCAGCGGAAGCCACCTCCCCACAAACCGTCCGCGTCTCTGGGGCGGAGCTGTCTGGTCGCCACCCTGAGCCTGCACGCAGGGACCCACTGAGCGCAGGGGAGCTGGGACCCCCGTCCCCTGGCCTGGGCTGTGCCCCGGGGATCCTGATCCGCGCGGTCTGCAGGGGGCCCGGTGCCGGGTGTCCTGAAGTTCCACCAGCGGCTCTCGGGCACGACCGGGGCTCAGAGTCACGCTCTGAAAACACCGAGTGTCATGAGGATGTTGGGTACGACGGGGACCTCATTCCCACACTTGCAAGATGCTGGTGCCCTTTTCTGTACATAGAAAGTAGTTTAAATTCTAACGTTTAGATTTAAATGGTAATATATCTTTTTAGAGTTCTTTTTGTCTTTATTATTATTTGAATATAGTTTATTGTCAAGTTGGCTAACGTACATTTGTACAGTTTCCTCTTGGTTTTGGGGTAGATTCCTGTGATTCACTGCTTACACACAACACCCAGGGCTCATCCCAACAAGTGCCCTCCTCACTGCCCATCCTCCGTTTTCCCCTCCCCCCACCCGCCATCGACCCTCAGTTTGTTCTCTGTATTTAAGAGTCTGGGGAAGAAAATACTTACTAACCACAAATAGTAGTATTTTTAAGTAGAACTACTTTAAACGTCTCATCTGAGACCTGACCCTGACCACATGCCTCCTACGTGTCGGCCTGGAGGCCAGGCAGCGACCAGCTGAGTCCCATCACGGGGGCGTGGGGGCTCGAGGCAGGGGTCTGAGGCCGCCCGGCCGGTGCAGGGCTGGGCCTGGACCCAGGTGGGCGGCCAGAGGCGCGTGGGCGTAACCGACCCGTCCGGCTCCCGGTGCCCCATCAGCCCCACCCGAGCAGTGTGACAGGTGCCCGGCGGCTTATACGTCCCCACCCATGACGTGATGAACGTGTGACTGCAGGCGCAGACTGGCGTTCTCGCCGCGCCCCCTGGAGCCCCGCACAGAGGCAGGAAGCAGTCGCGCCTGTGGCGGGAAATTCCGGGCTAGAGAAACAGCGGCTGCTTCGGCATCCACTTCAGGTTTAAAGTCCAGCCGGGACCTCGGCAAAGATCCGTCACCCCTGAGCCCCAGGGTGTCACGGTGCCTGTCAGAGGGGACACAGCCCACGGCAGGGGCGGGAGGAGGCGGGTGTGGGGGTGCCGAACGGAGGAGGCGCAGTAGTGCTCGGCAAGGGGGGCTCCCAGCAGAGCCCGAGTTCCCGCTCTGGGCCTGGACCCGAAAGCCACGGGGCCTGGGGGTCCCGCTGTCACCGAGTGCTGGTAGGAGCCGTTAGGACGGGGCAAAGGAGACCTAAAAGAGTTTTGTGGGACTGTAACCCCTCCTCCAAAGAATCTTCGAGGCGACACACTCTGGCCGCAGATCAAGGGTTCTTAGTGTCGTTTTACCGCCAGACGCCAGTTTGGTCGAGTCCCGCGTGGCCCCCAGGCCCCGGCTGCGGTCGGTGCCTGTCACGCAGCTGCGTTCTCTGCGCCGGCACCGTCTGTGGCCCCAGAGGAAGGGTGGACGTTTGCCTGATACGATAGCGGTCCAATCAGGTGTGTGGGGAAAGGAAGGGCCATGTGCATCGAACCGTGCCTGCTGGAACCGCGGAGGGGGCTGCCCCGTAGTGTCTTCCTGTCCCCGGAGTCGGGCAGCTCCTGCACACACCTTAACGGGGTTGGCGCCTTACAGCGAAAACACAAAACTCTGCTCCCTGGGAAGTGCGCCCGTACGAAGGGGAGCGGGGGGTGGGGCACGGGCCCGCAGGAGCGCCCCCCTCCTCCCCGACGGCTCTGGGCCCCGTCACATGGTCACCTCGCAGCCGCCCTCTGCCAGCCTCCCTGCCTCCCTGTCCGGGAGTCCTCAGGGGGTGACATCCGTCCGGGAGCAGGTGACGTCTGTCACGCCCTCACAGCAGCCCCTCCAGCCTCGTGGGCGCTGGCGTTTGCCAGTGTTTTCATAGCACAGGTCAGTAGAAGCCTCGTGAAGAAGCCGGCAGCTCGGAAGAGGACCTAACGGGACGGGAGGCGAGCGCGGGAGAGGAGCCAGGTGTTCACGCGCCGAGCAAGGGCGCGTGTGCTCGCCGCTAGACGGGAATGCGGCCGCTTCAACCACAAGTGGCTTTCATCCTCGGGGCAGAGGCCCCGGCCCTGCCGACGCGGCCGGACCCTCCCTCGGGGCCGGCATGACACGGCGTGGGGGGCGTTCCCGGTGACAGTCTGTCTGCCGGTCAGAGCGGCCGGCCCCCCGCGCGACGGGAGAGGGGCTGCCCCAGGAGCTCTCCGTCCGCAAACTCCAAAAACACACTTTGGAGCAACACTTAAAAGCTCCCAAAGGAAAGGTCAATCTGACGCTTTTAACACCTCTTTAAAAAATGCAAAACGAAGCTACCGGTGGTTCTCGGGTGTGCGTGAGGGTCACCGGGAGGCGCAAACATTGGAATCCGAGAGCTTCTGGGGAGCACGGCGGCGGGAGGCGGTGGGGGGCTGAATGGGAAGCCGCCGTGAGCAGCTTCTGGAATGCTCACCCCTGCACCGCGCGCTGACGGGTGCTTGCGCTCAGGCCCGCGAAGGGGGTGCTCCCCTGCCCCCCCCCCCTGCTGTGCTGTGTGTCCGCGGGTGGGTGTGGGAGCCGCCCCGCGGCACCGGCCAGGCTTGGGCGCCCAAACCTGCGGCGGGTGGCCCCTCCTCACAGAGACCTCGCCAAGCCCCGGCGGTCAAGGTGGGGGCGGGCGGCCACCAACCTGGAAAGGGGCCGTGTTCTCCCAGAAATGGTCTCCAATGGGGCGTAAATAGCCAAATATTAGCCTGCCACATAACAGGGAGGAGAAAATGTCGGTCTGTTTCTTGTATTTGATGCAGAAAAACTATTTAAATCTATGAAACTTTGAAGAAAAAAAAAAGGCCGCGTGTGTGAGCGGGGAGGGAGGGGCCGCGTTGTGCGGGGGCCGCGTGTGTCTGATGACCAGACTGCTGTGCGCTGCCTTATTGTGGTGACTTGAATTCCTTCCAAATGGGCCTTTCTTTCCTTTTTTCTCCCCATCCTCCCCACCCCCCCCCACGGAAAAGGGCCCCCTTTTTCATATTTTACATGTTGTGATTTCACTGAGCCCCTTCCAATTGGTCGTCAACAGTTCATTTGTGCCAGGCCCTTCTGTAAACTCTGCACATGGGTCCCCCGGCCTGACCACCCACCAAAACAGGCTGTCTAAACAGCGTGTGTCTGGGCCTCAGACACAGCAAGTGAGTTAAAGATGGATCCTGTCCAAGGATTTTTTTTCCCCCTCGGAGCAGAGGTGGGGGTTGGGCGGGATACCCCGATAGCACCGGGCCCTGCTCAGAGGCGGCCTTTTGAAGTCGGAGGGAAATGGCCCCTGTCTTCTGTCATTTTTCTCCGTGGTAATCCTTGAGCTTAGAAGGATCTCTCTCACCCTCTCCAGTTTGGGGAGTGGGGTCCCTCTCTGTGTCAGGAAGAAACATGTTCATGCAGACTGGAGCAGCCTCATCCCACGTACCTTAGGACCAGGGTTTGACACCCCCAATCCCCCACCCCAACTCCTGATTGTCCAGGCTCTAACCTTCAGGACGCACTTCTCTCTGGGTCCTGAGTGGTCCCTGGTCTCTGGCTGGCAGCATCAGACGTCGCCTGGTGACACTGAGGCAGGCCCTGCATGTGTCAAGGCCCTGTGGCCAGTACCCACACGTGATCATGTTCGACCCTCCCAGCAGCCGTAGGAGCTCGGCCCTGTTAGCACCTATTTTGCAAAGGAGGAGAAGCAAAGAGCTGAGAAACAAAGAGGCTCATGTAGGTTGATGCCACTCCGCACGGAGGAGGGGTCAGGGTCCGGGTGTGCCTGCATCAGGGACTGTGCTCCACACTTGTCACTACGTTCTCCTGGAGGACCTTCTGCTCTCCAGGCCGCCGGAAGAACAGGGAAAGGGGTCCACGATCATTTCCATGCGAGCGCCGTGTGCGGGTGTCCGTGCAGACATCTCTGTTAAGGGATAACGCACACACCCTACGATCCGTCCATTCGAAGTGCACGATTCTAGTGGCATTTGGTATATGCACAGAGTTGTTCAGTCGTCACCAAATTAGCTTTAGAGTATTTCCATCACCGCAAAAAGAAGCCCTGCACCCACTAACGGTCACCTTCCCCTCTTCCCCTCCCTCCCTCCCCTGCATCATCACCACGAAACCTGCTTTCAGTCTCCATGGACCTGTCTGCTCTGAACGTTGTGTGTAAAGGGAACCCAAGGCCTTCTTGGACTCCACACAGGGCTTTCCAAGTCCCTCTGTATCGTGGCACGTGTGACTTCGTGTGGCCCAGGAGTATTCCGCTGTGTCGATGAGCTGCCTTCGGCTTATCCATTTCCTCAGTTGGAGGACATTTGGGTTGTTTCCACTTTTGTCTATAAATATAAGCTACGAAAACATATATAAATAACACTGCTGTGAGCATTTATGGACAAGCTCTGGTGTTTTCATTCCCCTTGGGCATATACACTTACGGGTAGAGTTTCTGAGTCATGTGGGAACTCCGTGGTCCACTTTGATCATCTTCCAAAGCCGCTGCCCCGTTCCGCACCCCCCCTCGAGTGTGTGAGGGTTCTGCTTCCTCCCCATCTTCACCGTCACTTGCAGTTATCGGCTTTTTTGATTCTGGCCATTCAAGGGGGGGGCTCGGGTGTTAGTCACCTCACTGTGCTTCAAATGTGCGTTTCCCTAACAACTAATGACGTGGAACATCTTTTCATGTGCAGATCGGCCATTTGTATGTCTTCTTTGGCGAGGTGCCTGTTCAGATCTTTTGCCCATTTTTAAACTGGGCTGCTTGTGACTTTCTGTTGATGTCCTTCCGCCTGCTTGCTGAGGGGGCCCGTGGGGCTCAGGTGTACCTCCCTTACCTGTCACTCGTACCTTCCCTCGCCCCGTTCATGCCTGCAGTGGCCCAGTGCGTCTGGGGTGGGGCCAAAGAATTTGCATTTCTAACAAGTTCCCAGGAGATTGTGAGCTGCTGGCCTGAGGACCCCCCTCGGAGAAACACTTCGTAGAGAAAATCCCCCAAATGTGAACAAGAAAACTAGTTCAAGCATTTTTAGAGGACAACTTGTAACAGCAAACGAGAGGTCCCAGCCTAGATGCCCCTCAACAAACGGAGAAATAAGCTGTCATACGTTCAAAGCACAGCAGTGAAAAGTGAATGAATTTTAGCTACACACCAACAGGGGTGAATAATCCCTAAGCAGACGGAGACACCCAGAATAATACTATTTATAAAAAGCAGAGAACGGTGTTGGACTTGGCTCTGTGTTATTAGTAGACACACGTCTCTGCAGCAGAATGCACAGACATGAATGAGACTTCCAGGTGCAGTTCCCGGGGGGCCACCCAGGGGCCCTGCTGTGTGTACACGACCTTCTCTCTCCAGCTGCGGGCAGGTGGGCGTCGCTGGAGTCAGTCCCTGTCTCTGCGCCTGTGCGTACGTGACCCTGTGGCTGGCGTGCACCTGGCCCTCCCCTGGCTGTCGCACGGAAGCACGCGTGCTCAGCTCCTACCTGCACTTTCCTGCGGCCCCGAATGACGGCCCAAGAGGCAGCCGGCTCGGCAAAGAGCGGTTTGGTTTTGGCTTGTCAGCAGGATGCTTCTCGATGTCTGATTTGGGCCACAAAACCTACCCTAAGGTCTAGTTACCACCCAGGCCTGTAGACTTATCTAACCTACTTTTGAGACTAAAGCTTCCTGACTGTGAAAGTCCCTGACAAGATTGAATTCCTTTCCACAGGACAGATGGGGAGCAGGAAGCAGAGCTTGGAAGAATCATTGCCAGCCGAGGACGAAAAGGCCTGGCTGCCTGGGGGCGGGGGCTCAGGGTGAAGGTCCCCTGGGTGGGCAGCTCTGGTGTGGGAAAGGTGCAGTGTGCACGTGTGTGCATGAGTGCATGTGCGTGCACGAGTGTATGTGCATGCAAGCACGTGTACACGTGTGTATGAGCATGTGTGTGCATGCACTGCACATGTGCATGTATGTGCATGCATGTATTGCGCACATGTGGGTTCATGTGTGCATACACGTGCACGTAAGTGTGCATATGCGTGCATGCATATGTTTGCGTGTGCATGGGCGTGCATGTGTGTGGGCACGTGTGCACAAATGTGGGTGCATGCACTGCATGTGCGCATGTATGTGCATGCATGTGTTGCGCACATGTGGGTTCATGTGTGCATACACGTGCATGTAAGTGTGCGTATGCGTGCATGCATATGTTTGCACGTGCATGTGTGTGGACACGTGTGAATGTGTGTGCATGCACTGCATGTGTGCATGTATGTGCATGCATGTGTTGCGCACAGTGCATGTGTGCACATATATGTATGTGTGCAAGTGCATTGTGTGCACACGTGGGTGTGTATGCATGCGTTTGCATGTGCATGGGCGTGCACGTGTGTGGGCACGTGTGCGTGAATGTGTGTGCATGCACTGCATGTGTGCATGTATGTGCATTCATGTGTTGCGCACAGTGCATGCGTGCACATATATGTATGTGTGCAAGTGCATTGTGTGCACACGTGGGTGTGCACGCATGCATGTGTTTGCATGTGCATGGGCATGCATGTGTGTGGGCATGTGTGCGTGCATGTGTGTGCGTGTGCATGAATGGGAGCGCCAGCCCGCTGCTGCCAGCCAAGGCCACCGGGTGAGCTGCAGGGAGTGGGGGCTGAGAACTTGGGCTTTGGCAGTGGGTCTTTGGATCCAGCCATCAAGAATTGGAAATAAAAAGACCTGGCCCTTCACCAAAGATAGTCTGGGGACATCGATGTCACGGCCACGTCACATTGCTGTAAACGTTCCTAAGCAGACCAGCACTGGTGCCCGGAACGCACACTGAGTGAGTGACCCCTGTCCGGAGAAGCCGGGAGGAGCTGGTACGTGGGACTGTGTCCTGTACAAAGATGTGTCCTGTGTCCTGACCCCTGGCACTTCCTTTGGACACAGGGTGTTAGCAAACGTAATTAAGGTCAGGTGAGGTCATGCTGGATTGGGCTGGGCCCCCCCCGGTGACGGGCACCCGGGCACAGAGACAGGAAGGTCGTGTGCAGACAGGCGGAGAGGCCCGTGTCCCCAAGCTAGGGACACCGAGGGTGGCCGGCAATAGCAGAGGCTGGAAGAGGCGGGAAGGACCCTCCCCGAGAGCCTTTGGAGGGAGCCTGGCCCTGTCCACCCCTCGACTGTGGACTCGCGGTCCCCGGGACAAACTTCTGTTCTTTCGCGCTCCCTCCTCCGCCCTAGTTTGGGGCATTTGTTATGTGAGCCCCAGGAAGACAACTCGTTAGTGACGAACGCACGTCTCACAGGCTCCTGGGCCCTCCCTTCTCCCTCAGCCGCAAGGCCCCTGCGGGCAGTTAGGACAGATGGCCCGGGGGATGGGTGGGCTCCGCCACAGCCCTCTGGTCCCTTTCTGAAGGTCTCACGTGGGCCTGGCTCTTAGATCATATTCTCCCTTTGCCTCGAGCTCTGTGGGTTCGAAGCCAAACCATGAGCAGCTTAATTACGGTCTGTCCTGGAATTACCCCAAGCAGCCGAGCCAGGACCGTGCTGGGCGTCCAGCCGGCTCCCGCTTTGTCCCTCGCTCAGCGCAGTCCCGGGGAGCAGGGCGGAGGCCTTCCCTGCTCCCTGCGCACCGGCCCCACGAGGCTGCTATTCTGGACCGAGTCACCGTGGCATTCTTCGTAGAATTCTGTTTTCTGCCGCGCCCCCCCCCCCCCCCCCCCCCCCCATCGCACACGTCGGCAGGGGCTCCGTGAGCGGGGGCAGCGCGCGGCCTGGCAGCGGCGGCCTGCTCGGATGCGCCACGGCTCTGGGACTAAGGTTGTGAGCACCTGCGCGTGCACAGCGAGCACCACAGTACTGGGGGCTGAGAGCCGGAGGCCAGAGACAGCCACTCTACAGAGGCTGTGGCTCAAATGTTGGGCAGAGACATGACAGTGAGAAGAATTCAGGGAATAACGGACAACATTTAAACAGCAGCTAATGACAGCAAAGAAAGCACAAATTCACGAACCCGGAGGCCAGCCCACATTTCCAGGGAGCCGAACATGGTGAGGCTGAGCGAAGCTCGCAGACATGAACGTCGGCGAGAATTCATCGGGAGATGGTCGGGAGGGTCCCAGGGTTCCTTACTTTATGTGACAAGTTCCCCTTGAAACTGCACCCGCCTTGTGACTTTTTTTTTTGTTGCCTGTTCTGACTAAATACCCCTCAAGGGGATAATATTTCATGTCTTTGAGTCCACTTCACTCCTAGTTATATATGCCTTTGATTTTCTAATTTGTGTTACTCAATTATAATCTAACAAAGTTAGTTTCTTCATGTAAGAGAGGCCTTTCCCATATGTGCTTGAGTGGGAAAATAGCAAAAGATGTCTTTTATATTTAAGGCAAATATTGGAGCCCAGTGATTCAACCCGACATCCCTGTTTTACGGAAGAGGAAAACCGCCCAGAGTGGTTAAGTGGTTTGCTTCCGGTCACACAGCCAGACGACAGAATGAGTGTGGAAGGAGAGGAAGCCGTGTAATGGCATGTACGAATGAGCATTTATCCACTTATCTATTTCTTGCTCGTGCATCTCTGGGGTCGGCGGAGGTTGGCCTGGGTTTGGCTGATAGAGAGTGGGCTCCTCCACGCTAGGCTCTGGCCAGGGCGTGTCCTGCTCACGGCCAAGGGCAGTCGCAAGAAGGGAAACCCAACTGCGTGAGCACACGTCGTTGCACGTCTGCTGGTGTGATGTCTGCTTCATGCCTCAGCCCGAGCAAGCCGCATGGCCAAGCGTGAAGTCAAGTGGAGAAGTACGTTCTCTGGGGAGCGTGGGGCTCAGGAGGGAGTGGGTGTCTGTTGAACAATGATCTGATCTATCACAGGGGATGAATCGCACGAGTTGAGAGGCAGCATGGGGGGCACACACTTAGCCAGCATGCATCATTGCAGGGGCGGCCCGGCTCTCCGTCCAGAAGCTTAAGGGAGGCGTCCTGACCCCGGGTCTCCTCGGTCACCAGCTTCCTGCAGCGGCGATGGCCCCTCTCCTGATGGGAAGTCTGCGAGGGTCCTTACCTTTGTGCCTCTGAACTCGCTCTGTCTTGTTTTCTTTAAATTTAAAATGCACCTGGGGGGGCGCCTGGGTGGCTTAGTCGGTTAAGCGTCCGACTTTCGCTCAGGTCATGATCTCGCGGTTCGTGGGCTCGAGCCCCGCGTCGGGCTCTGTGCTGACTGCCAGCTCAGAGCCTGGAGCCTGCTTCAGCCTGTGACTCCCTCTCTCTCTGACCCTCCCCTGATCATGCTGTCAATCTCTCTGTCTCAGAAATAAATAAAAAATTAAAAAAAATTTTTTTTAATTTAAAAAATTAAAATTTTACTCTCTGTCACCTGTTTTTCGGCAGCTTCATCACGATGTGCCTCGGCGTGGCTTTCTCTGTGTTCATCCTGCTCGGGCCGCGCTAACCTTCCTGGATCAGTAGGTTTATAGTCTTCATCAAATATGAAAAAATGTTGGCCATTACTTCTTCGAAAAATTTCCTACTCCTTCCTCTCTCTCCGTCCTCTCTTCCTGAGACTACAATTAAAATTACCTGCGTATCATTCCGTCTGATGTCACCCCATGAAATGTTTCGGTGTATGTGGCCGCCTTGCCGTGGCCACGAGGCCCCTGATCCCTTCTTCTGCACTGAGCAGCCTTCCGGGAGGCCCACCCGGCGGAAATCTCATCTCACAGTCAGTGTTCTCCACTCTCCACTTCCCGTCCAGCTCTTTCTCATGCCTTCCAGTTCTTTCTCCATTATGTTCATGCTTTTCTTTAAATCCTTGAGCCTCTTTTATGAAAAGCAGCTTGAAGTGCTTCCATGCTAATTCTAACATTGCTGTCACTGCTGGCTCTGTTTCTTTAGACCGATTTTTATTCCGGTTACGGGTCACATTTTACTGCTTTTCACATGTCTAGTGATTTTTGATTGGATGCCAAACATTACAAACGCTCGATACTGAGTTGTTGGGTTTGGTTGTCTTCCTTTAAAGAGGGTTGGAATTTATTTTGGCAGGTACAGGTCAAGTTATGTGAAAGGCAGCCTGATCCCTTGGAGGCTTGGTTTTCATTGCTGTCAGGGAAGGTCTGGACTAGCCTTACCTCGAGGGTCACTTTAGCCCTACGGCAAAGGCATGGCCCTTCTGGAATCTTTGCTGAGCCTTCTGGTTTACCTACGGCTCCGGAAGGCAGCCTAGAGTTAAGAGAGCTGGACTCTGACCTGTGTCAGCCTGTAGATCTGCTCGGTTGTGTTAACCCAAATGACTTTACATCGCCTGGTCTTACTTTCCTCATGCGTCCGGTGTCGCGTGTACAATGTGGTCTGGATTAGTCATTTCCATGTGGGTTTACTTAGTACTTGGGGGGGTGCACGGAGGTACAGAGGCAAACCCTCTGCTGGGGGAGGGGACCTAGGAGATCCAACCAGAACTCCTCACCCGGTTTCTATCCAAACAGCTTCATGGTTATCTGCCTCATATGCTGAAGTTCTACCTGAGTCTTCACAGGAAGAATCGCCATTAAGCGAAAAACTTGAGACACCACCAGGTACATGCGTTTCGTTACAGCTTTATGAGACATCAGCAAAATCAGTATTGGTCTATGTGAACATTATTAGCAAATGACTCTGAGGGTTGGGGCTCTCTTTTGAGCTTATTAATATCAAAAAAATGGTGAGGGTAAGCTCTTATATAAGCTAAATTTATCATCTGCAGAAGAGAAATGTTATGTCTTTTGAAAAATGTAAAATAATCTCGCTGTGAAAACAAATAGGAGTGTAACACTCTCCTATTTCCCTGGATAAATGGGTATGAACCATTTTTAATCCACCCCTCACCCCTAGATTTGCAATATCTTTATTGGTACCATGAGTGGGTTCTCTCTCAATTCCAGGTCAGAAGAAATTGCCTTAATTCATCAATATTTTAGGAGGTCAGAGGCACTCCACGCACATCTGCATGAGCAAGTGCTCAGTCCAACCCAAGATCCGTGCAGACATTCAGTAAAAACTAGTCTCCACAGCTCTCTAACAGTCATAGTTTTTTGAGTGTAAAATCCGCCTTGGCATAGACTTCTGGCGAAACTGGGCATGGCTTGGATAGTCCCAGTGGAAGTTGGCTCTACTCACTTTAAGGGTAACATTAACCTTTGGGGTCGGAGTATTTGCAATGTAGCGTATGAGAAATCTATCCAAATAAAATACGTGTCTCTTATAGGAAACCAGGAAACTTTCACGGTTCGTGGGCGTTCATTTGAATTGATAATGGACGAACGGAAGCCAAAGTGTGGTTTGCAGGGAGGGCTCTGCGCCAAACAGACCAGGTTTCGTGTTTGATAAGGGAGGCAGCAGGGTGAGGGGTGTGAACGTTCAAGGGCACTAGGCTTGGGTCCGTCTCATCCTTTGTATGTAAGTGGCCTTAGTTCCCGGTGCCCATCCCCACTGCTCACCCTCACTATTCAAGCAAACGCCAGTCTTCCAACTGCCCACACTCGTGTTTCTTTGCCTGAGGGCTCTGTCCCGCCCTCAGAGCTGGTTGCGTTCATGTGGACAGTGGGCCACGTGGGTGCATCCCTCAGCCAGTGACGGCGGGAGCCAGTGAGTAGGTGGGGAGCCCCCCGGGTACCAGGCTGCTCGGTACGGGAAGGTCTGAGGTGCATGTTGTCCACTGCTCCGCGGAACTCCCCCGAGGGAGCCCTCTGTAGGGACCCCCAGGGGTAACTTGCTTGATAAGCTGTTTGCAGCCTCCTTCCTTTCCCTGCCTCACATCCTCACCCCTCTTGCTAGCGTTCCCGGGATTGCATCCCGGATCGTCTACTTGTGTGAGAATCCTTGCCTCAGGCTCCGCTTGACAGACCCCCAAACCGACCCGGGGTAAAGACATACCCACACGAACAAGTCGCTGGCACGTAGCCTATGCGCCAAACACACGACCAAGCTCTTTGTGTCTCTGAGGAGGGTCCCGGAGCCCGGGGTGCACCTAGCTTGTGGGGGTGGCAAAAAAGTGCCCCCAGCCCCAGGGCGAGAAGAGATGTGAAGACAGGGTCGGAGAGCGCCTTGGTTTTACGCGCCTGCGCCACCAGCCGGCTCACCCTGGCTTCCCTGAGGGAGGTCGTGTGCGCGCACGGCTCGGGCCGCGGAGGTCTGGCCTCGGGAGGAGAGTCAGTGGGAGGGCGCCGAGCCGAATCCCAGCGTCCCGGCTCAGGTGGAGGGTGGAGGGGGAGCGGGCTCTGGAAATGAACCACCGCTGGCGCTGCCTCCTTCATCCTCTGCCCAAAACGGTGTTATTTCCTCCCTTGCAAACGTCTTCAAGCAACGAAGATAAAACGTGAGTGTTACTTATTATATGACATTCCTTCCCCGCTATCAGGCCGGCTCTGGCTACCAAGATTCCGTATCACTTAATGCTGCCCGTGTACCGGCTTCCCCTCCTCCCGTGTCCCCTCCCACGGACCAGAGCCCTGAGAGGCTGCCAAAGCCTGGGCTGGGCCGGCCCCGGGGAGAGCCGTGCTGTACACATCGGTGCCCCAGCACTTAAAATAAAACCGCCCCCCGCCGCGGAGCGCCTGCTTGGCCGGCGGGAGACGTGCTTCGGTGGTGAGTGGGCCCCCGGCCGCCCGGCCCGCAGCGCCCAGGCCTTCCCGGTCACTTTGGGGGGTTCGGCCGCAGACCCGAGGGGCGCCTGGGGAAGCGGAGATGCGTCTTCGAGAGGGCCGGTCCTGTTCGGGGCCAGTGGATTAGCGGGATCCGTAGAATTTCCAAATTTAGCATTCAGGAATTGCTTCTTATAAACAAGGCCTGCCTTCGCCGGGAGATGCGAAGGAGATAATGCCAAAAAAGTCCCCCTTTGCGACTGAATTCTGCGATTCTGCAGCCGGCCTCTAAGTCGACTGTTGGTGCAAATGAAGGGCCGCTTCCTGCCTGTCCCTCTGCGTGGGTGGTCGGGCTTAAAATGAAATATCCAGGCTGACAAATGCTTTTACAAAGGCCAGATTATAAACTGTAAACCCACTGTCAGCTGGGCAGGAGAGAAATCTAAATGCCTCTCTACCATTTCGAGGCTCAGTTTGGCTGCAAGAGTAAAGCCCTGTTGGAAGGAGCGAGCAGACCGGCCTCGCCTTATGAACTGTCCCCGGGTGCAGGGAGCACGGATACGGGGGCCCCGCAGCCAGGAAGCAAACGGCCCTCCCGGGACCCTGGGAGACCCCGGTACTGTGATGGGGACAAAGTGCTCCGAACAAAGGAAAGGAAAACGGCATTTCTAGAAGGGACGGGGTGTAGGGGGCGTCTGTGCCGCCTCAGGTCCCTAGAGAGTTTCGAGAGAAGCGAGACCCGACATGTAGACCGGGAAACACACACGACGGGGCAGGAGGGGAAGTCGCTTCTTGTCTCCCTTTGCCACATGTGTGGGAACGCAAACCCGCGGCGGCTCACGAATACGCCAGCCTTCCCCCCCCCCCCAGACGTGAGGAGGGCGGGGAAGGGAGCCGAAGGAGCCGGCGGAGCCCGGGAAGTGCCCGCAGGGGGAGAGGGGGCGGGTGGGGTGGGGGGGGCCCCTCCTCCCACCGGCCAGCCTAGTCCAGCCGGGCCAACAGCGCAAGCATCCTTGCGAGCCGCGTGAAGCCAGGATGCCTGGGAACAGGCGGCCTGCTCGCTCCGTCCAAAGCCTTCCGTCTGCTCTGACACGGGCAAGTTAGGGAATCCGGGGTCCTGTGAGCCAGGGGGAACCAGGGGAGCTTGCATGTGGCGCACTGATGGGTCAGGCCATCCTTCTCCACGAGAAAAACCAGAGCAGGAGACTTGGTTCAAATTTTCTATTCAACGAATATTTGTTGAGCATTTGCTATGTGTCAAGCACTATTCTAAGAGCTTGGGAAGCAGGGATGTACAGAACGGGCAGGGGTCCCTGTTTTCAAGGGACCAGGCTTCCAGGCCATGAGCGGGAACTGTAATAAGGAAGTTGCACAGAGGGGACAGCTGGTGCAAAGGCCCTGAGGCAGAAGAGGGGGAAGGGCAGTGAGAATGAGGGGAAAATCAGGGGCTGGGGAGGAAGAAGGGGAAGACGGACAGTCTAGGGGTTCAAGACTCACTATTGCACATGGCCACTTACACTTACTCTATGTATTAAAATAAAATCAACTCCTCGGCCACACTCGATGCATTTCCAGTGCTCTGTGGCTGCTGGCTACCACTCCGGATGGCACGGTTCTAGAACATTCCATCTGCTGGGTACTGCTAATCTTGTAAGGACCCATGGAGATCATTGTAAGAACCATGGGAACCTGTTGGGTTTTGACCAGAGGACTGTCGTTCTCAAAGGGTCGCTCTGGGTGTCATTTGAGAAACATGCCCGGAGAGAAGGGGGAGGGGGAGACCGCCATGGCCCAGAGAGGGCGAGGGGCCGCACGTGAGTGGAGAGGCCAGGCCTCGACACGGGCCACCTGCCCTCGGTCTGGGGGCTCTCCCAATCACGAAGGGTCTCTCTTCTTTACGCATTAAATTACAAACACATTCACATACACACGTGTGTACGTATCCACACGTACGCATGCGTGTGTCCATATCTGCACATGGAATTTTCCCAATGACATAACTTTTAAATGGCCTTACGGAGGTCAGATGGACAAACCGCAGAGTCCGCCCGGTTTGAGCGTGAGCCTCACTGACCGCTAGCTGGCCGGGCTGTGCCCCGCGTGTCCTTGGAGAAGGGACTCCAACAGAGGGGTCCGTGGCCCCAGCCGGGCTCAGGTCGGTCCGAGCAGCGACCCCGGCTGCAAGCCGTCCCCCCTGGGGCCGTGGAAGCACAGGCGCTTGTCACTGAGAATCACGCACACGGACCCAGCACACCCGCACACACAGCCCCTCGAGAAGAGACGTGTCACATCTGTCATTGTCCCCCCGGACGCCCCTCTTCCTTCCTTGGCAGGAGGGAGGGTTTTCTCTCCATCTTTTCTTGGAATCTCTAAGCATCTTGCTTTAGTGCTGGACTTTCCAGCCTTTTGGCCAAAAGTATACACAGAGAAAAATATACAGAGAGGTTAGGCTCCTTTCCCCGCTGAGCTAATATTTAGGGGAAAGAAGATTAAACAGATAGTCCAGGGCTGGCTTGTGTTACCGCATTATCCGTTAAAAAGTAAAGAATTTTAGAAAAAAATCCAACTAAGAGGGAAAAAGTTCAAAGCTCTTTAAGAGAAATGACCATGGTTTATGCCTAAGTTGCAAGCTAGAATTAATTGAACACCTACTGTGTGCAGGGTATTGGGGTTACAGAGATGAGCAAGGTCAGGTCTCTGCTTTCTAGGTGTTTCTATTTGGCAAGACAGTGCTTCCTTCCTTCCTCCCTCCCTCCTCCCCCCTCCTCCCTTCCCCCCGTCATCAGATACTAACTGAGGACCACTGTGCCAGGTCTCCTCTATAGGATGAGCAGGGCTTTGTTCTTGTCTTTAAGGTGCCCATAACCCAGTTGTGGACACGGTGTATTCTGACTGAATTTTCATGAACGTTCATGCGTCTGGAGGCCTGGGGTGTTACCCGGAGAGCAGACAGCACAGGAGTTTGAAGGAGAAAGGGACGGAAAGCTGACACTCGGTGACTCCTCCTTCATCAGGCTCTTCCACCCGAGTCTGGTGTGGTTCCTCCCTTCCACACCCTCCTGCAGTGGCCATTCTGGGGAACAACCCCCCCAAACTCAGTGGCCTGAGCCAGCAACGGACTTACTAGGCTCATGGCCTCTGTGGGTCAGGAGGTTGGACAGGGCTCAGCGGAGGTGGGGTTCCAGCTGGGAGGACTCTGGCTGGGGACGGGGCGGGGGCTGGAATCTTCTAAAGGTCCCCCTGGGCCGAGAGGCCCCCGAGGCTCAGATGCTCCTCGCAGGCCTTGGGCTTCCTCGCAGCATGGCGGCCAGTGTCCCAGGCCCAAGAGCTCCCGAGGCAGCACCCGTTCTGAGAAGCCTCGGGAGTCACGGAGTGTCCCCTGTGCCCACTTCCCTGTGGTTATCAGTGAGTCACAAGCCCCCCACCCAGGCTCAGAGGGAGGGGACACGGACCCCGGCTCCCCCTCCGAGGAGGGTCGGGCCATAGTTACACACGATGCATGACTACTGTTGTGGATGACAAACAAGGAAGCTGGGGTAGAGAGAAGGGAAGCAAATAGCCCAAGACACGCAGCTGCAAGTGACTCAGTTAGTGCCCAGACTTCCCCCTCCCTTTATCCAGATCACTGTGGGCAAGGGCAGTCAGGGAAGCTTCCTGAAGGAGGCGGCACACATCTCCCCATGTAGGGCTCTTGCCTGACCACCCTGCCTTGTCTTGGCTGCAGTTTCTCTGACCCCCACATTCTGTGTTCCTCATCCCGTTTCCCTCCCAAAGACTGACGGCGGCAGTACAGGCGGCGGGCTCAGTGGAGAGCAAGGCCCCCAAATGTCTGACCATTGTTATTAATATTGTCCACCCGCCGCACGTGGGGCCCTTTCCCAGGTGGCCGCTCAACTTGCCTGGACTGGAAGCCACAGCCAAAGGTGAGCCGTGAGCAGCCCCGTCTGGGAATCCCGCACGGAGGGGACCTGGGGCCGAGGTCCCAGCTGGTGGCCCCACAGCAGACGGAACGTAGGAAGCGGTGGGGCCGGGAGGCGCTGGGCAAACGCGTCATGGATTTGCTATTTTCACTGCTGCCGTGGAAAATCTGTGGCTCGAGGAAATCGGGGGAACGCTTCACCTGGGGGAGTATTAGACGGCGGGTGAAGGAACAAGACGTGGGCGGCCGTGAAGGTTCGAACCTTGAAAACGTTTCGCTAAGTGAAAGGACCCAGTCCTTTGCGTGTGATCCGCCCGCACAACAGGCGGACGCCCGGTCGCAGGAAGCAGACATGTGGCTGCTCCGGGCCACGGGGAAATGGGTGATGACCGTGAGGGCACGCGCTCCCTTCGAGGTGAGGAGACGCTCCAGGGTCGCACGGATTGCCAAGCACACTGAAAAGCAGCGTGGCTCGTGTGCGACGGGAGTTCTGTCTCAACACGGCTGCTAAGAAATAAATTTCCCTGCTTTTCCCTCCGGGAAAACCGCAAACTACAGATCACCGGAGAGAAGCAGCCTGAAATCCCATCTCCAACTCAAACACAAGCCCTGCGGGCGCCTTGGCCCAAACTGCCCCAAACACGCCCGTTTTAGGGATTTATTTCTGTCGTTCTGGTTTCTTATTTGTCTCTGTCTCTGTTGAGTTTTAGTGGAGTCGCAGGTGTGTTACAACCGCCGAGGCCTGACGCCGCCGCCGCCGGGAAAGAAACGTGCCCGGGACCTGGGAGGCTCACGGGCAGCTGCCACCCGGGTTTCCTAAGCCCGATGGTCACCACGGTGCCTCCCAGAGCCGGGCAGCAGTCTCGGCGGGGGGCCCTGGCTGGCCACGGGGGGCGGGGGGGCTCTGGTGGTGAACCTGCGGGGTCCAGGTCACCCCCGCGGGAGGCCCCGTGGACACAGAAGCTCTCGCCCTCGCGAATCGTTAAACCCACTGCCTACCTAGTCATTTATCTGTCAGGTTTTCAATCAGACAAGCTGACTTGGGCACAAGGTTACAAAATCCACACGTACAGACTCCGGATCCCCGCCTGGAGCCACCACTCGTGCCTTGCGTGGTGTTACAACGGGCCACGTACACGCGAGCACGTGTCCTCCGTGCTTACCTCTCCCCACACCTGACCTCATGCACGCAGATGTGCGTTTGCTCTCTTCCCTACCTGGCTCTGTGTGTGTGTGTGTGTGTGTGTGTGTTGTGTGTGTGTGTGAATAGATGTATGTGCAACATAGACACACATGCATACATAATACATATGTATGCATGTATTACATACCATCTGTATGCATATATATATAAATTCATATATGTATATACATATATGTGTATATATGTATTAGTATTACATGTTATTAGTATGTATATTAGTATATACATATATATTAATAATACATATATATGCATATATGAAGTAGATATATATTAAAAATATTGTGATACATAGATATAACACATAAATATACATCAAATACATATTAAAATATAAATAAATTAAACATAATATATCCATATATAATATGTAAATAATACATAAATAGTATATGTTATACATTTTATATATATATTTTTTAATGTTTTTTTTCCTTTTTATTTCTAGGGGGGAGAGAGAGACAGCGTGAGCAGGGGAGGGTCAGAGAGAGAGGGAGTCACAGACTGAAGCAGGCTCCAGGCTCTGAGCTGGCAGTCAGCACAGAGCCCGACGCGGGGCTTGAACCCACGAACCGCGAGATCATGACCCAAGCGAAAGTCGGACGCTTAACCGACTAAGCCACCCAGGCGCCCCGATACATTTTATATATTAAACATATAATAACACATAAATGTTGCATATGTATATTAAAATATGTAGTAATATGCAAATATGCACATTAAATAAACATATATGAGAATTAAAATTTAACAGTGTACATATGCACTTTGAAGGCTGTTCTGTGTCGGTCCACACAGATAAACTTTACTCCTCAGACACTGTGCAGTGTTTTATTGTGTACACGTAGCACGGCTCATCACGCCGGCCCCCTACCGATGGAGTCTGGGGTTAGGTTCTAGGCTTGCTCTAAAGAGGATACTGCAGTGAGCGTTTTTGAAAAAACATCTTTGCCTCTTATGTGAGTATAGCTGTAGAATATATTCTCAGAAATTTAAGTTGCTAGATCAAATAATCTTATATTTAAGTTTTTGATGGGACTTTCTGGATCGTATAGTTTGTTGCAAACTGCAGCCTGCCAACAGTGTATAAGATCACTTGCTCCCACCTAATCTTAGGCATAAAAACATTTTTTAAAATGTCAGCACAGAGCCCGACGCGGGGCTCGAACCCACGAACTGCAAGATCATGACCTGAGCCAACATCAGACGCTTGACCGGCGGAGCTCCCCAGGCGCCCCATAATTTTAGGCATTTGTCAATGACTCCCTAAAGGGGACAGCACGCAGAGGTCTCCTCCCTTTCCCAGAACCAGAGGCAAGGGAGTTGACCACCTCTGTGTGCATTTACCCCTGTCACTCCGCGGGCTCCCCACGCGGTCCTGTGCGCTGTCTCCGCAAAGCCCCTGCTGGTCAGGCCGGTCTGCCCAGGACGATGTTACCCGCTCTTGCATCCTTCCCGCTTTCTTCCTTTATTAGTAAGGCCCCCCAGTTTGTTTCTTTGACTGGAGTATAGTTGACACACAATGTTATATTAGTTTCAGGAAAGCCCCTGGGTTTTAACCCGCCTTTGGCCACCCACCTGCAGCCTCCTTGAAGGCAGCTGAGTCCCCGCGCCCGCGCCCCCCCGTCCAGGACGCGGGCCCGAGTCCCCGGCGCCCCCACCTCCAGGACGCGGGCCTGAGTCCCCGCGGCCCCCCCCTCCAGGACGCGGGCCTGAGTCCCCGGTGCCCCCCACCTCCAGGACGCGGGCCTGAGTCCCCACGACCCCCCAC
>NW_024080633.1:8421954-8458180 GCF_003009895.1 Hyaena hyaena
CCCCGGCGCCCCCCCCTCCAGGACGCGGGCCCGAGTCCCCGGCGCCCCCCCCTCCAGGACGCGGGCCCGAGTCCCCGGCGCCCCCCCCTCCAGGACGCGAGTGGAGGTAACCGCGGGGCGTCTGCATCTTCTCCTGCGGAAGCTGCCTTCCTGACACTTCGTGTCTTTCCAGCAACCAGGAGACGGAGACCACGCTGGGTGCGGGTGAGCCGGGGCCCCTGGAGGATGGAGGGGCGTCCCCGCCTCTGCACGGAGCACGGCCGGGGCAGGCTCACGGGGCAGGCTCCCCTCAGGGCTCATCAGCTCCGGGAGCCTCAGGAGACAGGCCTTGGGCGGGGGATGGGGGTCAGTGACAGGCCAGAGTAGGACCGAGTGACGTCAGAGAATCGGTCCCCCCCCGCAGAAAGAACCCAGAGCCCTCGGGGTCCTCAGGAATCCGGCGGCTCCACGGGCCAGCAAGAGGCTGGTATCGGCTCTCCGGCGCCTGCCAGTGGCCCCGGCGCGGAGGGCTGGGCCACCCCGTCTACAGGCCGGGCCGCATCGGCAGGTTGGAACCCGGGGCCGAGCTGCCCGTTCCAGCTGCCCCAGGCGCCCGACCGCCGGCCCACGGCCGGAGCATCCTTCCCAAGACGCCCCCCGGCCCATCTGCTTCCCGGAGCAGCTTGCGGCTCTCCGTCCACACCCCCACGCACCGCCGACCTCTCCCGTCAAGCTCCTCCGCGGCCCAGCCGTGGGTTCCGGAGACGCACCGAATCACCTGGCCGTGGCTTAGAGAGTTTCTGGGGCCAAAGGAAGCGGGGCGGCCGCTAAAACCACCGAGATGCCTCCCTTTGCTCCTGGCTCCTCGAGCGAACGGCTGCGACATGGGGTCGGCCGGGCCGCGGGAGGAGGGCTTGGGAGACGCCCGCCCCGTCCTGGGTCACTTACGTCTGGACCTCTGCTTGGAGCTCCTGACGACCGGGCTCGCGCGAGCGGCCGACGGCACAGAAGGAAGACGGCCTCGCTCCCGGGGAGGGGACCGTCACCCGGGGCAGACACGCGGGAATCGCCGTAGTCCCCCCGCCCCCGCCCCCGATGTCCATCCTGAACCTCCAAATGGGACTTCTGTGGAAATAAGGTCTTTGCAGGTGTGCAGGTGAGGATGGAGGGGAGACCATGCCGGTGGGGGTGGGGGGGCTCTAATCCCCCGGAAACATCTTTACAAGAGACAGAAAAGCGCTCACAGACAGACATGGGGGCGAGGCCATGGGGTGAGGCGGCAGGAGGCTTGAGGGGCACCACTAGCCAAGGAACACCAAGGACTGACACACACACCAGACGCTAAGGGACAGGCATGGACCCGACGGTCCCCTTGAGCCTCTGGGGAGATCACAGCCCTGCTGGCACTTTGGTTTTGGGCTTCTGGCCTCTGAAACCATATGACAGAATAAATTTACTTTGTTTTAAGCCGCCCAGTGTGCGGTCGTTTGTTCAGGTGGCTGCAGGAAATGAATACACATGCACGAGGAGGGGAGGTGAGGGAGGGGAGGAGTGGCCCCTCCTCCCTGGTGAATCAGGGCATGCTTCAAGGAGGAGGTGACCGTTGAACTGAGCCCCGATGATGATGAATTTGTTGCACAGACAGGGAGGAGAGATGGGTTCTAGACAGAAGGAACAGCCCATGAAGGCACACGGAGACACGGGCGGGCACAGCCTGTCTGGAAAACTGATGGAATGTGTGTGACGAAGACAAGTGGGGGGGGGGAGGGTGAAGTCCTGAAACACTTTAGTGCCTTGCTAAAGGCAGTGGCCTTTCTCCTGGAGGCGACAGGAGCCACTGATGGTGGTGGAACAGGGAGACACGTTATTTATCATTTTTAACTGAAGATTACAGGCATACAATGAGGTGACCGGTTCAGAAGGGCACAGCTCGGTGAATTCTGAAATATGCATACGGCCAGGTCGAGGCTCAGAATATTTCTAGCACCCAGAAGGGGCTCCCCGGGGTCCCTCTTCAGCCAATGCTCAACTCCCCAGAGGTAACTGCTACTCTGACTTCCGCCAAAATCATAGATTCATTTTGGCTGTTCTCGAACTTCATACAGTGTGTTCTTGGCTTCTTTCATTCGACACCCAGACGTTACTGTGCGTATTAGTGCTTGGCTCATCTTGCTCCTAGAATGCTGTTCTGTTGGATGAACGTGCCTATTATTTATTCATTCTCCCATGGGCGGAGGTCTCTAGTTTGGGTTATCATGAACAGACATGCCATGAGCATTCTTGGATGTCTTTCGGTGAACATACGCTTTCATTTCTTTGGATATGTACTTAGGAGTGGAAGCAATGGACCCTAAGATGGTCGTATAGTCACTTTGGTATGTATCATGGAGACATTTTTTTTCTTCTAGTAAGAGTTCAGATTTTTATTTTTTAATTTTTTTGATTTACTTATTTTTAACTTAAATTTTGGTTAGCGAATGTACATTATTGGTTTCAGGAGTCGAATTTGGTGATTCATCACTTGAGTACAATACCCAGTGCTCATCATGACAAGTGCCCTTCTTAGTACCCATCCCCCATCTAGCCCATCCCCCACCCACCTCCCTCTGTCAACCCATCATTTGTTCTCTACCATTAAGAGTCTCTTGTGGTTTATTTTCCTCTTTTCTCTCCGCCCCCCACCCCCCCCGTCCCCACACTTCCCATACATTCATCTGTTTTGTTTCTTAAATTCTGTGAATGAGTGAAATCATATGTATTTGCCTGTCTCCGATTGACTTATTTCACTTAGTGGAATACATTCTAGCTCCATCCGCGTCATTGTAAATGGCAAGATTCATTCCTGTTGATGGCTGACTAATATCCCATTGTGTATGTGTGCACCACATCTTCTTTACCCACTCACCAGTCGATGGAGATGGACACTTACGCTGCTTCCATAGTTTGGCTGTGGTCCTGGAGAGATTTTTAAGTGGCATTATCAGGGGTGGTGATCACTGATAAGCCTTACAGATGGCGTACGGTGGGTGTCTGTTCTCACCAGCTGTCCCATCCGGATGGGGGTGGCTTCTGCTGTGCTGAGGGCTACACGACTCCGTCATCACCTCCCAGACTCGATCATGGTTGAAGATGGGTTCAAGGAGGGAGGGAGGGGACCTGTTAAGAGAGTTTTGCTGAGTGACAGGGACCTTGCAGATGCACTGAATTGGGCAGGCATTGGTGTAGTTGTTCTTGGTGCTGAGTCAGCTGCAGGGATGGAGGGAGACGGGTGAGGTGGGCTCTGAGCATCCAGCCCCTTGGCAGGTTGGCCGGTGATAAAATCTCAGGAGATGGAGGGAGAGCACAGAGGGAAGAACAGATTTGGGGGGAAGAAAAAGATTTACTTGAACATCTTTTTTCCTGGGAATTTGTAGCTCTGAACCCAGAGTGGCAGAATCTGAAAGTATGGAGCAGAGCCACATTCATGGAACATTCTAGAACTCTTGTGGGGCAGGTTCTCAGATGCCCACATCCTGCCTTTCCTGATACTTGTTTGCTTCAACAACAGAATTCCTTCAGATCGGTGTCACTCGCTGCCTGTATCAGTCAGAGCCGATCGAGTCCCGTACCCCAAGGTGTCAGGGCTTTATCCTGACATGGTCCATTTCTTCCTCACTCAAGCCACGGGGTGCTCAGCTCCGTGCCGGTGCTCAGGGAACAGGCTGAATGCGCCTGTGGTTGAGGCCCCTTGGGGCCCCTGGATGGAAAGGGCAGGACACAGAGGATTTGATAGTCCAGGTGTGGAAGTGGACGCATCACTTCTGCCCATTGCCACAGACCACGTCTATCTGCAAGGGATTCTAGAAAACGTGGCCCTGCTGTGCGCCCAGGAGGAAGGGGAGAACTGATGTCTATGCTGCCCCATCACGCCTGCCCGACACTGTCCAGAGTGTCCAACACGTACACTGAGAACATTCTCAGGAAGCACAGACCTCAGCTACCTGAGGCCTCGGCTCTCAGCGAAGCAGCATTCACTGTTTTGGATCATTTTAGGACTGTTTGCTTGTGTATCTGTCCGAGCCCTAGGCGTCAGGCCTGCTAACCAGATTCCTGGAAATTCCTCAAACAGTAAAATAAAGTGGATTTGGGTGGGATCCTGCTGAGCGACTCCAGTTCTCTCCATGTCTTCACCCCGTCCCTTGTTGACGATGAGGGCACTGCGGCTGAGCACGGTCCTCAGTCTCTCTCTGTCGTTCCTCCACCTTCCGTGTCACTGAGTCGCTGCCAGAGGCAGGAGTGGTGGGACGTGAGCTGTGCCCTGGCAGCTGTGCTCAGGACAAATGTGTCCTCAGGGCGTGAGTCAGAAACTTGCCTTCTTGGATCAGCATTCGGCAAGATGGCCGCCCGCCTGACACGCCCGCGCTGCTCAAAGTGGGAGGGCTTCCTATTAGGGAGCCTTACAAAGGTTGCCTAATAAGTTCTGGAAGCCTAATGGAGAAACAGAGGGGGTTTCCTCCTCAGCCGGGGGGAAATTACTTCTCTTTCCAGACAGAGGCCTAGGCAATACCCTGCTGCAACCTTACAGTCAAAGGGAGCGGACCAGCCCACGAGGCCGGGAGCCGTCACCGAGGAGGTGGGTGGCTGGGGGACAGACACTAGTGGCTCAGATGCTTGGACGTCAGTCAGGACCCACTCCTTCTCTACACCTGAGCCAACTGACTCGCAAAAGGGACTTGCCCATGTGTCAACACACATCGCGTCCCTACAAAGTCATCATAATCACAATTAAACATGGCCACTACCAATGCCACCCAGGGAGCCGTGGCGGTTTTAGGGTCTAGTTACCCCTGGTCGGGAGCTGGCGGAAACCTCAGCCTGATGACTGTGTTCTTGTCTGACCTGCAGGCCTCCCCGCCTCCCCCTTGGTGTGTTCTGCAGGCAGTTTTCTGGGGTCCCACACTTCCTTCTTTCACACTGGATAAATTACTATCCACTGAGGCCTCAGTGTCTTCATCCATAAAATGGTAATTTCTTTTCAGAACGGTTATGAAAAGTAAATGCAGAGAATATTGGTAAAGTGTCTAGACTGTGATGAGCCCTCAGCGGTCCTAACTATTGGATGACGATGATAAGGATGATGGTGATGGTGATGGTGGTGATGGTGGTGATGATGACGATGGTGATGGTGGTGATGGTGGTGATGGTGATGATGACGGTGGTGATGGTGATGATGGTGACGATGGTGGTGATGGTGGTGACGATGGTGGTGATGATAGTGGTGATGATGACGGTGGTGGTGGTGACGATGGTGGTGATGGTGGTGATGATGACGGTGGTGATGGTTGTGATGGTGATGGTGATGATAGTGGTGATGATGATGGTGGTGGTGGTGACGATGGTGGTGATGGTGGTGATGATGATGGTGATGATGGTGATGATGGTGGTGGTGATGGTGGTGATGATGACGATGGTGATGGTGGTGATGGTGGTGATGATGCTTTGTTTCCATCCAGAGGATTCTGTCCTTACCAACCTGAGCCACATTGGAGCCTGTGGCAATGAGAAAAATCAGAAATACTGATCTTCCACTTATGATGTTGATTTTTTCTCATTATGGAATCATCTGCGTTACTTTTAATTTTTTGAAATCTGGCATTGAAATATTTCTTCTTTGAGTACTGAGGTTTTTAGCTGTGCCTTAAACGGTGCAGGCGGGGCAAATCCCTCGGCGGCCCCTCCCGGGTCCTGGCTCTGGGCTCTGACAGCGATGCTGACATCTCCTGCTGTCCATGTCGTTGCGGCTCCGAGCTGCCGTTCCTCTGCGTGCCCCTGACTCTGTCCTGGGGACTCTGGTCCTGTTCCCACAGGACATTCTCACCTTGCACTTCGGGCCTAGAATGGGGATTTCCTGACGGGGGTCCGACTTCCGCTACAAGTTCCACAACGAGTCTGGAAAACGGGCTCCCTGTGTTTCCCGTGGACACACATAAACTGCCCCCCACATGCCAGCTGTGTGGTTCCAGGGTCATTTCCAGGCCACTGTTCCTTGTCCGCCGTCACGTGACCACAGCACGTTGGCTCTCTCCTCTTGGTCTCTGAGAGGGACGGACCCAGGCGCCCCATGGCTGGCAAGCACACCTGCATGGTGTCCCAACTGCCCAGCGCTGGCCCCTGGGTCTACAACCAGACACGATATAGGGCAAAACGCCGCTTCATCGCGCTGACAGGTTTGTGACGATATTTATGATCCAGATACCTGCTCCAGGTGCTGACCGTTCTCACGTGAATGCAGAATGCTAGCTCTTTAAATAATCTTGGACGCTGTCTCTTTTCCAGCAGTTTTTAAGCCGTGCTCAGCAGAACATTCCGGTTCCAGGGCCTGGAGGGGGTCACCAGGGCTGCGAGGGGTCCCAGGGCTGGGTTCCAGGGTCGGAAGGTGGAGGGAGGAGAGGCTGGGTGGGCAGAACTTTGGACCCCTCTCTACTTTCCGGCTTCAAACAGAACAACTGCATGCGATTTGTTCTACACGTGGGGCCTCGAGTGTGTTTGTTTAAAGAAACGAATCTCTGATTAAAAATAGTTTTCAAACTGTGAACCCAGTTCAGAGGTTCTCTATCCTGGCAGCACACTGGGAATCACTTAAGGAATTTTTTTTGGTAAATTCCAAGGCCCAGGCCCTACACCCAGAAATTCAGACTTAATGGGTCCATGGTGGGGTGTAGACATCAGGATTAAAAAAAAAAATCTTCCCAGATGACTGGAATGTACCAGCAAGGTGGAGAACCACTAATCTGGGCCAGCATTCTCTGTATACTTGGAAAACGGGGGCCCAGGGAGGTCAAGAGGCTTGGGTAAAGCCACGTATCAGTTCACCCACGGGCTGGATTAGAACCCTGATCATCCAGCTAATGAGTCACTGCCCCTTGGACTCCCCAGCACACACACAGGAAGAGAATCCGGGCATCCTGTATGCATGGGATTTTCTATGGTTTCATTTTCACATTCGAGCAAATATTTTTAGTCCAACATTTGAGTTTCTGGGGAAGAAAAGCTTCAAGCAGGAAAGGACATCGGTATTTATACTTTGCTGGGAAACAGAGGCCATAGAGGTCACAGGCGAGGAGCCCCTGGACCACACAGAGCCACGGAGCGACAGACGGGCCCAGAGCTCTGGCTCCCAGGCTCACGGTTTAGCCTAACCGCTTCGGGCGCAGAGTTCTGTGTTCCCCCGGGAATCATCCCATTGCTAACCGGTTGATGAAGACAAATTGTCAATTCTGGGGAAGTGTTTTCTGTTTCCAAGGTCAAGTTCACAAAGTCAAGTTCGGTTCCCCTCCCGCCAAGAGTTGAAGAGAGAGCAAAAGGAGAGAAATAGGCATATGGAGTCTGCAGCTAACTTGGCCTCTCAGAGTTATAGCCTTTATAACTAACCATTTTTTAAAATTTATTTCTAAGAGAGAGAGAGAAAGAGACAGAGTGTGAGCAGGAGAGGGTCAAAGGGAGAGGGAGACACAGAATCTGAAGCAGCTCTAGGCTCTGAGCTGTCAGCACAGAGCCCGACGCGGGGCTCGAACCCACAACCGTGAGACCATGACCTGAGCCGAAGTCGGATGCTCAACCGACTGAGCCCCCCAGGCGCCCCTAAAATTAACTATTTTAAGAGGCATGTCCATGGTGGTGGTGGGAGGGCGCTAAGAGGCTCACTGAAGAGGCAGCTGAGAGCCGTGGGATGGCTCTGTCCCTGCTCACAGTGGGGACGGCCAGTCCAGGGAACCCGTACCGAGGCCTCACAGCCAACGGGAGGGGGTCCGCTAAGCAGAAGCAGAAGGACGTGTGAAGTGAAGACTGCGCACTGACGTCTGGAGTTACAAATGCTTGGGGGTCCCGGGGAAATGGCCACACAGAGTGGGGTACACGCGGGGCTTCTGTCCTCACACTGAGAAGCTGCTGTCCCGCAGAGACAAGTCCGGGCCACCTTCCAGCGGGAAAACTGCGCCCTGGGAGAGTTTCTTCTACCACCTTCCGCACAGCCCCACAACCCTGTTCTTTCCACCCAGGCGGCCCACGTGCCAGCAGCCGTGGGGGGCACACAGCTCGTCCCCCGGACTGCTCCACGGCCGCCCGGACACACGGCGCTCTCCCCGGCCCGGCGCCATCTTCCCTGGAGAATCCCTTCCATGCTGTTAGCTCCAATTCTCCGGAGCCTGTGTGAATCAAATAACCTTTGTGAGCATTTTTGAGGTCAGAGACTTCTGGCCAGCTCGTGAATTATTTTTCCTACGGGTTAAGTGCTAAGCCCCGACGAAGTCAGCTGTGACCAGGGTGAGGGAGCGGGAGGGGGGAGAGGTGGGGTCCCAGAGAGGGAGCGGGACACGCCGCAGTTTACAGCTGCGTCACACACACACGTCTGCGTCAGGTCTCTCTCTACCTGTACACACGCCTCTACCTGTCCCCGCACCTGAGCCTCCTCCCTGCCCTCCCTGCCTCGCGCCTCTCTCGGAGACGGTTGCGGTATCCGAGCCGGCTTATCGGTTTGTGTGTTTCTCCCTCCCTGCCCTCCCCACTTTCTGCTGACAATCATTCTGATGCATTCAGTGCAACAGCTTCATTGCCGCATGGAGCCAAAAAGCTGCACTTCCTGGTTGTGAATCCCAGATCTGGTATCTATTAGCGGTGTGGTGTGGAGCCTCCGTGTATAATAAAGGTCCCTGCCTTACAGGGTTGCGCGCACCTAGCAGGTAGATCGCCGCGTCCTTAGGACGCCACCCTGCGCACGTGCTGCAGAGAGTTGGCTCTCTCGCTCTTGCCGAAAGTACGCGGCGTTCTCCATGCGCCGACACGTACGAGGGCGTAAGTAGTGGTACGCGCTTACACACCTCGTTCTACGACTCGTTTCACGCAGCACGTTTCATTCCCGTATACGGATTATTATTATTCACTTTTCTTGGCATTTAACTGTTCTTCACGAACTTGCTTCTTAGAGGCTGCACACTGTTTTGGGTCGCAAATCGATTGATTTAACAATTCTGTATGGTTGACTGCGTGCATCCACGCCTACGTACGTACACTGTGGTGTGGCCTCCAGGTTTCCCCTGGACAGCGGACCAGTGGGCCACACATGGCGGGGGGGGAGGGGGGCCCACCCCCCGGCCGCTGCACTAACTCACACAAACAGAAGATGCTTGTTTGCTCTTTGCCCTTCACCGTGCCCCACAAAGTGCATGTTCACAGAGAACTAGAAAATCTTTGGCTCTGAGATCTTGACTTGCAGTCCCACCAAAGGCAGAGTGAGTCTCCATCAGAAAGGCACACGTTAGCGTCAGAGAAGAGGAAAACGCCCGGAGAAAGACAGCTTCTCCCCGGCGGGAGGCAGAACCACACAGAAGGGACAGAGAGGTGCCAGGTGTCTGATGTCACGGGGACCTCTGCCGAGCACGGAACCGAGAACGGGCGATGGAGGGAGGCTAGCAGGGGGCTGGGGGCTGGGGCGGGCTCAGCCGCCTTTCCTGGAAGCGAGTGCCCTCCTGGTCACATATTACGTTCATTGTGATTGTAAGTACGGGTTTGCCTTCCCTAATGGCAGGGTTGGGTAATGATGTGGTGACGGGCCTGCTTTACCCAGGAGGATCTGGGCTGCAGATTCCTGCTTCAGATGGAATGCTTGGCTGTTTGATTTCCATCTCCCATCATTTGATTGTATTTATTGAGCCGGGAATGTGGGGAGGCTCACTCTCTCTGATTTTTTTTTTTTTTTTGGTTGTTTTTAATTTGGGGATGCAGCTACAGAACAGACAGTGGCTATTATTCCTACTGGATAAGAATCCCTTGACAGTGCATGAGTTGGAATTTGCAGTGGGGTTTTGTAGAGAGAGGCAAAGGGTATCGGGTGGCTTGCCTAAGATGATCTGTGGCGGGGGGTTCAGAGGTTTGGGTTCCGGGGGCCTTGGATGTAAGCCAAGGAGCTAGCTCTCCCCCCTTGTCCCACCAACAGCCATGGGAGGGACTGGGCATGTCACAGGTGGTTTGTGGCTTAAGTTGTGTGTCAGTTAGGAATGTTGTCAGCGGCAAGTAACTCACTTAAGCGGGCGTCCGTGGGAGGTTGTTTGTCCCACAGGTGGAGAAGGTTGGACGGGGCAGTTCTAAGCAACATCAACGTTCTGAGATGGCATCTTGGAGATTTTCGTAGCGTCTGCCCCAAGATGTCGCAGCTCCTCTGAGCATCCCACTTCCTGACCTCTCTAATCTCTATTAAACAGCCTCTTCATCTAAGAAAAAACTGCTTCATCCCCATTTCAGAGAGCTCTATGGTGGTCTTGGGGGCGGGCGTTGGCTTCAAGTTGAGGGTTGCTGGAGTGGATGGTTGTGAGCCGAGGAGGTCCCCAGGTGTGTCTCACTGCTCATCCCTGCCTCCCCCCCCCCACCCCCGCCCAGACCAGGGAAGCCACTGGGCAGCCAGCCTGCTTGGTTTTGATGTAGTGTCTGACATCCCATCTAGCCCCCGCCACCGGTCGTTATTGGACAGGCGGCCAGAAGTAGAACACATTCTCTGTCTCAGGGGCTCAGGTCTGGGTTTGAATCTCTCAGACCGGCCACTCTTGCTTGTGTGACCTTGGGCAAGGGTGGGCATGCCTCTGAGCCTCAGTTTCTCCTCCTGTCAAACGGAGACAAGAATGCCTACTCGAGAATGGCGAGCTACAGAGGGAGAGCATCAACTGCTCCCGGCACAGCAGGTTCAATACCTGGTCACCTCTTGTCGTGATTCCTGCCGTTGGAGGGGGGTGGTGGGTGAGGCAGTGACTCTACCCTGAGGACATGAACAAAAAGGATAAAGTAAATGTGATGTGTTTTTCTTGGGCTTTGGTCCCGCTGGGGGTGATAATGAGTGTGGGTGTTGGGGGTTTAACACACAATGTGCGTGCAGTGGATTCTAGAACAGCTTTCCACGTGCCACCAGGTGCTCAGGGTTAAACCCCTGCAGCACCCGCTATGCGGATGTAAAGGCCCATTATAGGCACTGCAGGAAATCGCACTGGTTGAGATCTTTCGTGTGCAAAGATGGGCTCCTCTTATGCCCCATGTGAGTGATGATGAACAGATGCCCTGGAATGGAGGCAAACAGGTACGGCCTCCTCGGACAATTACTACCAACCCCCTGGAACTCCTGCCTTCCCGTCACAGGACAAGGGACTTGGCAACACAGAGAAACCTCCAGATGCTGCTCCCTCCCCATGTCTGTAAACCGCTGCACCCAGCATCTTGGGGGTAGTCAAGGTGACCAGCTCCAATTGTCTTCCATGGGCTCTTTTTTTTGGAATGAGCTTCTGGAACAATTGCAGGGTCATTAGCAGTGGTGGAATGTAAATGGGTAGATGGGGGGAGGGCCAATTTTAAAAAGCCACATCTGAGCATCTGGAGTGAATTTGATGAAGAGTTGACAGTGGATGGACTCTCAGAATCCATTGAGGTCAGATCTCTTATGTGACAGATGAGAAAACTACAGCCTAGGAGGGAAGTGACTTGCCTAAGATCATGCAGCAAGTTGCTGATAATGCAATTCCTTCCATCCATCCATCCATCCATCCATCCATCCATCCATCCATCTACCCATCCATCCATCCACCAATCCTTCCTTTCATCCACCAATCCATCCTTCCTTCTATATATTCTTCCTTCCACCCACCCATTCATTCACCTACCCATCTACCCATGTGTCCATCCATCCATGTATCCTTCCTTCCTTCCTTCCTTCCTTCCTTCCTTCCTTCCTTCCTTCCATCCATCCATCCACTCATCTACCCTTCCATCCACTTACTTCCCTACTGCCTCTCCCTCCATCCATTTCCCTACCCATCAATCCCCCACCTATCCATCCATCCATCCACCCACCCACCCGGCACCCTCTTCACACCCATCCATCCATCCACCTACTTGTCCACCTCTCCATCAATCCATTAAGCCATCCATCATTCAACCAATCAGATACATACCGAAGCTTTCCGATGTGCTAAGGCCATAGTGAGGGCATCAACAAGCAGATCAGATCCCCATCATCAGAGAGCTGATGTCCAGTGGGGGAGACAGGTTACAGCAAATCACGTATTTAATTTCAAGTGGGGTCACTGTTATGAGGACAAATTCAGGGTTCTAGGAGGGGGTCCTGGGGGCTCTGGAAGTACCCTCTAAGGAAGTAATCTTTAAACACAGACCTGAAGAATGAGTATGGCTTGCCAGACAAGGGAAAGCGTGAAGGTAGAAGTGAGTATTTCAGGCAGAGGAAAGTCTTGAACCAGGGAAGGAGCATGGGGCACTGAGAAAATGAAGGAAGCCCAGAAAGGCTGGGGAGCCTGGCAGCCTTAGAACTCAGGCTCGCAACTTCCAGGCTGAGCAGTTTTTCCACTATGCTCTGCAGGCCCCATTCTCTGGCTGGTACCTTGTGGACTCCGTCTCTCCTCTGGTTCTCACATTTGGAAAGAGCTGGTAACGAAAATATATGGCTGATTCATTCTGGACTGGACTGGGACTTAGGGGTTGGAGGAGAAGCCTATATGGCTTATAAATATTAAAATACCAACTGATTTGGCACACCTAAAAAATAAATTATCTGCCAAAATTAGATGTCTGGGGTTCTCCATCCTATGGTGGAATGGGTTTCCTAGTGACATCAGGGCTCTGGGTGGCATCTCTGAAATCTTCCTGACCTTCTAGGATAGTCTCAGGTGGAAGACGTTTATTTAGGCATCGTACTATTTGTAGAATGGCTTCCAAAGGCAGGTAGAAAGAGAAACAAACTCTCCTCTTTTATCAGGGAGAAAAACTCTTTTCCAGGGGTCTTACTCTTTCTTTTATGGCTCATTGGCCCAAACTGGGTCATGTGTTCCCTGTAAGAGAGGCTAAAAAAGTGATTTCCAGGGTAGATAAGGAAAAGAGATTTGCAAATGGGCCACCAAGTGACACATGCCTCTTGTTGTTGGGGCAATAGAGTCCCCCGAAAGAATGAGTCCTCTTCCGTTCCTAATTATGTAGTCCTGGTGATTATTACCTATTTCTGCAGTTCATGTTTGTCAGTATTTCAGTGTGTGATGTGACACAGAAGAAGCTTTTGACACAATTCAATACTTAGCCAATAAGAACAAGGAGGGAACTTCCTGAACCTGGTGAAGAGCAACTTGATCATCAAATGGGGAGAAAAACACCCCAATCCCTACCTCACACCAGATACAAACATCAATTTACAATGTATCAAAGATCTCAGTGCAAGAGCTGAAACTCCCAAGCTCCTAACCTTCACAAACCTGGGGCAGGCAAAGATTTCGTAGATGTGATGGAAAACACACTAATAAAAAAAACTAATAAATTGAAATTCAAAATTAAAAACGTTTGCTCTTTAAAAAATTCTATTAAAAATGAAAAAGCAAGCATCAGATGGAGGAAATGGTTACAGTACACATACTTAGATATTGGCTTGTATCCAGGATACGTAAGAACTCTCACAACATGATACTAAAAAGACAATTGGCCCAATTTTACAAATGATTGAGACCCTTCACCAAGAAGGAGAATGTCTGATGGACACACAAGATGCTCTCCCATCATTAGTCATCGGGAAACACAAATCAAAGCTATCGTGTGGAAACATTACACGCCCACCACAATGGCTAAAATTAAAAACACTGACACTACCAAGTGTTGACGAGGAAAAGGAGCAACCGGAACTCTCTCATATCATTGGTGGGTGCATAAAACGGAGAGTCACTTGGAAAGGCGGCTTGCGATTTCTTTTCTTAAAATTTTTTTTACATTTATTTACTTCCAAGGGACAGAGAGAGAGCACAAGTGAGGGAGGTGCAGAGAGAGAATGAAGACACAGAATCCGAAGCAGCTCCAAGCTCTGAGCTGTCAGCACAGAGCCCAGTGTGGGGCTCAAACTCACAAACTGAGTGATCACGACCTGAGCCGAAGTCGGACACTCAACCGACTGAGCCACCCAGGCGCCCCTGCAATTTCTGATAAAGTGAAACATACACTTCCTGAAAGATATGGCGATGATGTCCCTAGGAATTCTTCTCAAGAGAAGGTAAAACACGTTCCACAAAAGGATGAGTATGCCAGTGATCAGAGCAGTTTTATTTATAGGGGTCAAAAGCTGCATGAAGCCCTAAAGTTCACCAACAGGCTAGTGGACACACAGTGATAAATCTATATGATGGAACACTACTCACTAATGAAAAGGACCAGGTTTCTGATATAAGAAGCAATATTGATGAAGCTTAAAATACTATTCTGTGTGGAGGAAGCGAGACACAGAAGAGCACCTCCTGCATGATTCCATTGAAATCAAGTTCTGGAACAGGCGGACGTAATCTCTAGCTGCACACACCTGAGGAGTGGTTGTCTGGCGCAGGAGGACTGACTGGGGGGGCGCGGTGGGGACGATATAGATGAACGAAGTAAACTGTGTCTTTGTCGAGGTTCTGGTCGCATTGTGTATAAGGCAAAACTTGAAATGGACGCATTTTATTGTAAATAAATTTTGCCTCAATGAGACTGATTTCAAAAAACCTGTCCCGAAGCCGAAAAATGTGTGTTCATGTGACCCTCAGGCTAATGGAAAGGTCTATTGGGCTCTTCAAATATCGGCCACATTTTAGTCTTTGTGGGAGCCGTAGGGAGAGTTGAGATCCTCCCAGAGGCAGCTGTGGTTTCAAAGCTGCGTGTTGGGCAAGAGCTCGAGTGTGGTTGTTACTGGGGAAATGTGTCTGCATAATGCAATCAGGGCTTGCTGCAGCCTCAGCCTCATTACCAGCTCCACTAAAGCAAGAGTTGGGTAACCTGGTCTCTCTCTCTCTCTCTCTCTTTCTCTCTCTCTCTCTCTCTCTCTCTCACACACACACACACACACACACACACACACGCATGCACGCATGCACTCCAACTCTCTCTACTCCAAAGAGAGAGCATACACTTCTCTGTTCTCTGTAGAGAGAAAGAATAGGCAGAGTCAGTTTCCTGGGGCTGGAATATGAGACCCACCATCAGCCTTAATTATTACCGCCATTAAAGTGAGGGCTGCCATTTACGGAGACGCCCTTTGTACAGGCACTCAGCCGTCTGCTCCAACTGCGCCGTCGGATGCAAGCCTCTCCCGGGTGCTGTGAGGTGGAGCACTGTCTCCCACCACCTGAGTATCTGAAAGTGTCCCACAGCTAGGGGCGCCCCTCCTCACGTCCACGCCTCTGCGTGTGACTGCGAAGGGCCCTCCCACTGTGGGCTGGGAGCGCTGCCCCGACCCTTGACTTTGGCCTCAACCGCATGACTTGTTTGGCCAGTGGGACACTAGCCACCACGAGGGAAGGAGCCGCACCGGGATGACCTCTCCTGCGTCTCTGCCATGAGGACGTGCCTGAGCTGACCAGCCAGACGTCAGAAACAGCGCAGCCAGGTTGACCTCCTGACTGTCTTGCTTGGGGCCGGCCCAGACCAGCCACCCCCACCATCCCAGACATGTGAGCAAACCCAGCCCAGACCAGCAGAGCTGCCCAGCTCACCCCCAGGTCCCCCCAAGATACATGAGCAAAAATACATTTACTGTCTTAGGACACTGAGGTTTTGTGGTTGACCGTTAGACAGCGCTGTTACATCACGAGGCAGCCATCCGCCTTCATCTTTCTGAGCATATTGAAGGCCCATCTGGGCACCTCCCGAGCTCAGAGCTGTGGGCAAACATCAGCTTCTTCTCCCATCAGAGCCACCTGAAGCCCTAAGAATCCTGGCTCCGGTATACCAAAGTAGGCTACTTAAACCCCGGGTCACGGAGCACAGAGGGCGGTTGGTCTATTTAGAGAGGAGCAATCAACTCACAAAAAGAGACAGAGCTTCAACAGTGGAAACACTACCCGGGGGCTTGTCAGGCTGGTGACGCTGCAGACTGTCATTGCCCAGCCCCGGGCGGGTCCTCACTTCCATACTGGTCCCTCTCAGGTGAGGCTGGTGCGGGGACCGCACTTGGAGCAGCAAAGGACGAGACCTCTAGCTAGACTAGACTAGAGCCAGACGCCAGGGCCCGACGCAGGGCGGAGGAAGAGTACCCCCGCTTCTGTGGACGTTGATTTCCGATAGTGTGTTGGCAGGGGTGCGCTCACGATGAAATGGGACTCAAGAGAGGGAGGCCTCTGCCCCCGAACCAGAGGCGGGGCTCGCGTCCAGGGACAAAAATACATTCAGGTGGGGTTTGGCCATGGATCATTCTGACTCTATTCCAAACACGAGAACGTCGCCGTAAGGGACATAGGCCTTATCTAGTCCCGCGGCGCTTCCATCACGAGAACTTGAACCCGTGCCATTTCCTGGGGCGCGGGCTTACGCAGAGGGGTGAGAAGGGCGCATCTATTTTGAATTCTCATTTCAAAACCTCCCAATATCACTGAAATCAACCGGCACAAACAGTTGGGAGTTTCTTTCACAGAAACGCGAGGCGCGCCTATCAATGAATCGCATACGACCCGGCGGAAGAGTCCACCAATGGCCGCTCCATCAACTTTGGCAGATGTATACATTACGCCTTTTGATCTCCGAGGACGCTGTATTTAGATGACATAATGCGCGTTCGGTTATCTTCCTCTAAGGTAGAAGGGACGTAAGCAGATATCCACTCTTGCAAGATAAAATTAGCACCTCTTTGCTGGAAGATAAACATTTTCGGCAGGAAAGCACTGATTAAAGTACAAAGCGGCCGAGGGGTATGAGGCTGTACCCCTGAGCAAGATCCTATTTATAATAAAAGGAAATAGCACTGGTATGACATCGGGGCAGTGGGGGGCAGGGGCTGGTCTGGGTGCACAAGCGCCTTCGACTGCCGCCGTCCTGTGGGTCCCACAAACTGGGGCTCAGGGCAGGAAACGGGGGAGGGGCTCCATGCGGACCCCTAAGTCAGAGCGAGGCCTCCATGGGGTGCTTGCTCTCTGTCGCACCTCCCGGGACCGCTGCGGGCAGCCGTGCGGTTCGCTCCCTGCGCCGCTGCCCTTGGCCGAGGGGGTGAGTGGGGCTGGCACCAAACCACGTGCCCCGGTGCGGCTCCGGGTCTCCCCAGAGGGCGGCGCTGCCCGGACAGTCCTCACAGAGGCGCCGTGTGGCCCAGCTATGGCAGCCCTGGCCGTGCCTCCTGGCGCGTTTTGCCAATTCCCACTTGAGCGCTTTGCCCACGAAGACCAGGTCCCAGACTGTCTTTCCCTCTCCGCACTTCCCGCTTTAGGAGCCGCCACGGGTTGTGAGTGGGAAGAGTCTGGGGCTGCTCGCGGCCGAGAAAGCTACTGAGTTGTCCACGTTCTAGACCGTTCATTTTTCTCCACGGGATGGGTGTCTTTCACGTCAGGAAACGGGGCGCGAAGGCTTCGCCAAGCTGCATCTGCTCGCGGAGAGTCCCAGTGGATGGGCGGCTACCTCCCTCTGCTGGAGGGGCATCCGGAGCCTCCTGCACTCAATCGACACTTATCTGTGGTGGCAGACACCAGTGGGGACCAGGTAGGGGTGGCCCCGTCCCTGCTGCCCCGCAGAAATGACCGACCACAGTGTGGTGGGGGCGACCGGAAGGAGGCATCACCGTAGAGAGGCCCAAGCAACTCTTGGGCTCGCGGTTCAGAGGCAGCCAGAGGAGAAGGGAAGGCAGGTAAGGAGGAACCTGCATGCACAGCGGCTCGGAGGCGCGGTGGGCAGAGGGCGGCCTGCGCGGCTGGGCTACGGAGTCGGGGCAAGACGCGTGTGGGGCCGAGACTCAACACCCGCAGCACTGAGTCACTCGGATGCTTCCGGCTGCTGTCCGTGGGTGACGGGTGGCCACACGTCCCGCTCTGTCCGTCCCTAGTGGTGGCTGGTGTCCCACATACGCTCAGAAGTGCCCCAGTTGAACAGGAGATGCTACAACCCTCTCTGAAGGGGCGCCCCAGCTGCCGCGTGAGGGCGGCTCAGAGGGCCAGGCCCGGACGGGGCAAGAGCAGCCGCCGGCCAAGGCGACTGGATCGGGGAAAGCGAGCCATCAGGTCCCTTGGTGGATTCCTAGAGACACTGGCTCTGACCGGATATCAATCTGGGAGCCCCGCCAGTCCCAGAAGGGGCTCACGGAGGTCAGGGGATTAGCGGGTTGTAGCTCAGATAGGTCCCAAGTGGGTCCACTGGGTCCCCAAACCCTCCTGTGGTCATTCCCCAGCTCTGGAGGGTGGACGCAGAGTAGACATGCTCTGCCGCAGGCAGCACCCCAGCGGAGGGGGCACGGGGGCGAGGAGGGGTCTGTCAGAGGGGATTCGCACAGCGCAGGACGGCCATTCTGAGTCACTGGATGCTGCTCACCGGCCCCTGTCCTGGGGAGCCCAAGTGTACACGCTGTCTGGAGGAGGGCTCCCTCCTCCCTGACGATGGCCCCCCAGGTCGGGCTCACCCTCCACAGGACCCGTGCCGACTGTTTGCAATGACTTGGGCGCCGTGCGGAATCGGCCACAGGCCCTCAGCACCCAGCGGAGAAGGACTCCACACTTGTAAGGATGCACAAAGTCACTGACGTCTTCAGTGACAATAACAACAAACAACATTGACCCTGGGGTCCCTCTGTGCTCTCTTCTCCCAAGGGTCTGCAGCAATTCTGGCTTGGGGAAGGGGTGTGCAGGCAGTCACTCACACCTTGGTATGAATTTCTGTCCCTACCTCTCAATCCATCTTGGGAAACACATTTTATAAATCCTATCTCGTTGTGAATGAGTCAGACTTGTTCCCGGGAGCAACATTCAGGGAGAAGAGGCAGGGTCAGGGGGGCTAGGTGCACCTCTGCTGACATTCTGACCACCCTTGGTGCCCTTCTCTGAGCAGCGCTGAGTTCTTTATCCTCTGCTCTCTGGGCTCCCAGGCCTATGGAGCTGTAGCTGCTTCTCCAGTGAGAGTTCCTGGAGACCTGCTCGCCCACACCTAACACCCACCTCTACTCCGAGCCTCTTCCATGGCAGGCAAGTGTGTGGAGGGTCTTGTGCTGTAAAGACAAGTGGTGCTGGACTCTCTATTACCTGGAAAAGCCAGCCCCTCCCTGAGTTTCCTCCTCCAAAAATCCTTTTTTTTAATAAAAAAAAAGTATTTGATATTCAAAACATCGACGATGTACTTTTGATTTTACAGTTTAGTATTGCTTTTATTTTATTTTGTTTTAAATCTTTTTTAACATTGATTCATTTTTTGAGTGACAGAGAGAGGCTGAGTGTGAGTGGGGGTAGGGCAGAGAGAGAGGGAGACACAGAATCTGCAGAAGGCTCTAGACTCTGAGCTGTTAGCACAGAGCACAACTCAGGGCTTAAACTCATGGACCCATGACCTGATCTGAATTTGGATGCTTAACTGACTGAGCCACCCAGGTGCCCCAGTATTGGTTTTATTTTTATTCTTAGTTATATCTTGGTTAGCCTTATTTGGGGCTTTGGCTTAATCCATCCCTGGCTACTTCATGGATTCTCCTTGCGTAAAACCTCTGAGAGCTCGTGTCATTAGAAGAAATATTCCCTCTGAGTTACAGGTATTAGCTAATCAATGTCAACATTTAAGCCAACCCAGAGCAGATTAAGACAAGCCCTGAAAAGATTATGGAGCTGTTCCCATATCCATATGACATTCCACATAAAAGCAATACTAAACGATGCGGGGGGAAGTAAGGAAATCCAGCAAAGAGCTGATGGTTCTGAATATATTTTACAGTAACCGTATTAAAAGTGATTTGCCTCATTGGTTCATCTTTTGTTAGGTGCTCCTCTGACTTTTTTCCTACTTTTTTATATTTTTTACTTTATTAAATTTTTTTTAAATGTTTATTTATTTTTGAGAGAGAGAAAGACAGAACATGAGCAGGGGAGGGGCAGAGAGAGGGAGACACAGAATCTGAAGCAGCTCCAGGCTCTGAGCTGTCAGCACAGAGCCTGACGCGGGGCTCGAACCCACAAACCGTGAGACCATGACCTGAGCTGAAGTCAGACATACAACAGACTGAGCCCCCCAGGCACCCCTCAGCTATCTTACTTATTATATAGGTTTACCTTTCTTGGCTTTTAATGTTTTTCCTTCAAGTTTAACTTACATCCAGAAAGTCTATGGAGTACACGAATCTTACATGGACAGCGTGGTGAGGGTTACGGACATGCATACCTCAGCGGAGACACGCAAAGGCCAGAACCTGGGGTTCCCGCATCAGCCCCGCCCCTTCTCAGCACATACTCTCCCCAGGGGTGGCCTTTGTTCTGACTGCCACCCTCAGTGTGTCGGGGAAAACAGCAGACTCCTCAACATTGCCCTTCCTTTGGGGGTCCTGATTTGCTGGGGTCTGTCAACTCTGCCCTCTGAGCAGACCACCATGGCCTTCACCCTTCCTGCCAGCTTCCAGCACCCTAAATGGTGGGGCTCACTTGTGCACTGATCAGTGTTCCCGCTCCCCTTACCCGGCTCAGGGAAAGGAAGCATCAAAATCAGGTGCACGTCGGAGAGCCGGGGATGTGTGAAAACCTCCTGATGCCTGGGCCCCACGTGTGAGGATTTTGGGTTAGTCTGGGATGCGGCCGAGGCACTGGGTCTTTAAAAATCTCCCCTGGTGATTCTAAAGTCTAGTCTGACTTGAGAACTCTTGCTCCGGATCAAGGAGCTTGGGAAGCTACTCCCAGCAACTAGGTTAAAGTCAATGGCCACTTGGGTGCTGGTTAAAGATGGACAATCTCAGCCCCACCGGCACCTGCTGAGCTTGAGCCTTCACTTCAGCAGAAGCCAGGGACTCGTGTGCGTTTGCGTGGAAGGGCCACGGACGCGATGACGTGAATTCTGAGGGGCTTGCAGGACTGGCAGTCTGTGGTTTGGCTCCGCCCACCTCCCTTCACAGCGTGCGTTTGGATTTTAAGAGACGACAAGGTTCCAGGACTGTTCTTATATCAGCATGACGATTTGGGTTTTTCATTTTTCTTTATTTCTTTTAGATATGTTCCTAATCAGCAGAAATGGTTTCTCCAGAGTCCCTGTAAATAATTCTCTTAATGCTAATCTCATCTCTAAAGCTATTCTCCCCCAGAGAACTTGGGACAATTAAAAAAGAAGTCTTCCCCCACCGAGTCTGCTTCTCAGTTCATGCAGGTTCTTTCGATTCAGAGGCAAAGGCCCTGGGGTCACTTCCAGCGAACTTTGACCTATGGGTTGCTGCTTGGCATAGGTGTCTTATGTCCCCCTGTGCCTACTTGGTGCCATTAAAATGAATCAAGGGTCATCAAAGGCTGGTAGCCTTTGACTCTGTTTTATTACTACTGTAAATCCATCCCTCCAAATGAACTGAAATATGGTAAAAAGTTTTCTGGGTAAAATATACAGTTACAGAGATAAACATATAACACAAACGGGAATAGGGAGGGATGTGGTCCCGTTAGAATACCGTGCCCACGCAATGGGGTGCATGTTAGGGCCGCAGGGCTGTGTGGAGCATATAGCTACATCTATCATTACAACCATGTGCCTGTCAGGAGAAATCCATAGAGGGGTTAGGGAGAGAAGATATAAGACTTTAATTGAAGACATGTTACAGAACACATTAAGGTAAAAAGCTTCTGCACAGAGAAGGAAACAGTCAACACACTAAAAGGCCCCCTATGGAATGGGAGGAGATATTTGCAAATGACATATCTGATAAAGAGTTAGTAATCCAAAACCTATCAAGAACTGGGGCGCCTGGGGGCTCAGTTGGTTAAGTCTCCAACTCTTGGTTTCTCGCTCAGATCATGATCTCACAGTTCTTGAGTTCAAGCCCCGCATCAGGCTCTGCACTGACAGCCTGCAGACTGCTTGGGATTCTCTCTCCCTCTCTCTCTGCCCCTCCCCTGCTCTCTCAAAACAAATAAACATTTAAAACCCACAAAATATATAAAGAACTTACCAAACTCGACACCCAAAAAATAAATAACCCAATAAAATGGGCAGAAGACACGAACAGACATTTCTCAAAAGAAGACATCCAGATGACCAACAGACACACGAAAAGATGCTCACATCACTCATCATCAGGGAAATGCAAATCCAAACCATAATGAGATACCACCTCACGCCCGTCAGAGTGGCTAAAATCAGGGTGCCCAGGTGGCTCATTCGGACGATCCCAGGGTTGGGGGGTGAAGCCCTGAGTAGGGCTCCATGTTGAGTGTGGAGCCTGCTTAAGATATTCTCTCTCTCTCTCTCTCCATCCCCCACTCGCATCCTCTCTTTCTCTAAGAAAAAACAACGAATAAGGGCGCCTGGGTGGCGTAGTCGGTTAAGCGTCCGACTTTCACTTGGGTCATGATCTCACAGTTCGTGGGTTCGAGCCCCGCGTCGGGCTCTGTGCTGACTGCCAGCTCAGAGCCTGGAGCCTGTTTCAGAGTCTGTGACTCCCTCTCTCTCTGACCCTCCCCTGCTCACGCTGTCTCTCTCTCTCTCTCTCCTAGAAATAAATAAAAAATATTTAAAAAAAAAAAAAAAGAAAAAACAACGAATGGCTAAAATCAACAACACGAGAAACAAGGGGTGTTGGCAAGGACACGGGGAAAGGGAATCCTCGAGCGCTGCTGCAGGGAATGCCAGCTGGGGCGGCCACTCTGGGAAACAGTACGAAGGGCCTCGGACAGCTGAAGACAGGTCCGCCCTATGGTCCCGTAACTGTGCTCCTGGGTTTTTACCCGAAGAACACAAAACACCAATCCAGGGGGCTACACACACCCCTATGATTCCAGGGCGTTATTTACAATCGCCGAACTGCGGAAACAGCCCAAGTGTCCGCCAACCGATGAATGGATACGGGAGACGTGGTATCTATATAAAAAGGAATATTACTCAGCCATCAAAAGGATGGAATCTTTTCTGCAATGACATGCACGGAACTAGAGAGTCTGAGTCGGTCAGAGAAGGACAAGGGCCATTTGATGTCACTCATACGTGGAGTGTAAGAAAGCGTATAAACAAAGAAAAACAAGAGACAAATCAAGAAAGAGACTCTTAAGCGTAGGGAAGATGTGGATGGCGGCCGGAGGGGCGTGGGGGGCGTGGGAGCAGTAGGGACGAGAGTCGGGAACACTCCTCGTGATGAGCCCCGAGTGGCGCGTCCAACTGCAGCGTCGCTACACGGCGCACCTGACACTGCAACTAACATCCTGCGTTAATATACTTTATTAAAAAGGTACGTTATGGTTGTAGGATAACTTTGTAATTATATATTATAATCTATTACAAATATACGTCTCTGTAATTATAATAACTTGATACTTTATAAAATTAAAAAAAAAAAACCTTAATTTAAAAGGAGCGAAAAGAAAAGCGTTACAGAAAAGGGAAGGGCCACCCGTTATCCTTCACCTCCGAGTTTCCTCACATTTGCGAGAAGCCAGTACTCTTCGCGCCGCGGCTGAGAGCGCCGCGGGAGCCGTGCGTCTGTGCTGGGGTGATGGCTTACGGAAGGTTTTACTGGGGAGGCGGGAGGAGGTGGGGGGAGAGCGTGGGCAGACGGGGGAAGGGTCCAGAAATAAGGAGAGAGACGCCCAGGTCACGCAGGAAGCACGCACTAACCAGGCCACGCCACACCCAGGTTTCCCGGCCGGGCCAGACCACCGTGCGCCTTCGCCCCGGCCCCTCTGGCGACGGGACGCAGCCTGCGTTTAGGAAGGAGTTCCTGCTCTCAACACATTCCGGCACTTTCCTTTCATGTCTCGGTGAACCGGCAACACGATAATTGGCATTTATTGCCAACCTCTGTGTCCACATCTCCGGTGCCCTTTTCTGGCCCGGGAAACTGGGATCCAGAGAGGGCAAGCCGCTTGCCCGAGCAAACACAGCTCCAAGAAGGCAAAAGTGGGGTCTGGACCTGGTCTGCCCAACAACGCCCCAGGCCCCGGCAGCCACGCGGGCTGGTCCCCGCGGCTGGGAAGGCGCCTGCGGCCCGGAGCGGCCCGGCTGCAGGACGCAGGCCTGTTTACTGTTCCTGCGGCTCCTGATGCCACCAGCAACACTTGGTTTGAAGGGCGAGGCCGGCGGACTTTGAAGGGACCACAGAGGAGGGGTCCCTCGGGGGCTTGCCGTCCAGACAGATGCAACAGAAGCCAGAGGGCAGCCAGGGCGGCCGAGAGGCTGGGGGGCGGGCCGCCAGCCTGCGGGGTCCCCTGCGCCGTCTTTGATGACATGTCATGTGACTCCCAAAGCCAGGCCTGGGGCCTCCGCACGGTCCCTCCCTGCAGGGGCCAGAGCCCACCTTCCCTGCAGGGACGAGGGTGTCCGCCGCCCGCCCGGGCTTTCGTGGGGGGACCGCACTGTGTGCCCCCATCCGCTCCGCTATCCCGTCTTCAAGAACACGGCCCTAGATCCCAGGTGGATTCGTGAACCAGACCTGTGGCCCGTGACCCACTCAGGGAGCGGACAGGGGGCTTGGTCCAGCGGCTGAGGCCCCAGACCCGGCGCCCCGTGTCCCGCCCTCTTCTGTGACCCTGAGCGGCTCTGTGAGGTGGGACCAGTACTCCCCACTCTGCAGGCACTGGGAGGCTCGAGACGGTGGGGTGACATGCCCAGGGGACGGGCCAGGGCCTGACCCCGGGCCGTGTGGCCTGGGCTTTCGCCCTGTTGTCACAGCACAGAGGCTACGCCCGGGACCTGCGGGCGGACGGCGCAGCTTTGGCTCCTGACCCTGTGACTTGGCCCCTGCCCGGCTGTCTGGGCTTCAGAGGCCAACCTCCCTGCGCCTCCACCAAGTGCAGGCAGTGAGAGTCTGCGCCCTGGGCTGCCGCTCCCGTAGCCGATGCAGCGCCGCGCAATGTCTGGCACCCGGCATGGCCTCCGGGAGGCTGGCCGGCAGCCCCGCCGCCATCTCTGGGGACCCGCAGCCCACCCTGGGGGCACAGCTGCGTCTCCCTTTACCGCTATTTCCTCGTGTTGGAGGTGATGCTGGCGGACGTGGGTGCCGCTGGGGAGAGGGGGCGTGTGGACAGAGGGCAGGCGGCTCCTCTGCGCGGGCCCAGCACCCACGCTGTCCTCGGATGCCCTTCCCAGGCCCCACTCCTCCCCGACGGCCGGCCAGGGGCCAGCACCCGACTCCACAGGCTGGGCCTGCTGCCCTGCTCGGTGCCCGTTTCTGTGGGAAAACTGGGGAGGGCACCGAGCGGGGCTGGGAGGGAAGGAAGGAAGGAACGGAAGACGCCTGGGCCTGAGCCCGCAGCAAGTCTCCAACGGAGGAGAGGGGGAGAGGCTTCAGAAGCCACTGCGCAACGTCATGTTGGCTCGGGGGCCTCCAGCCCTGACCTAAGAACGAGGAACTGAAGCGTGAGCTTTGGCGAGTTTAAGCCGGTGGCTTCCAGAGGGTTTTGTTCGTCCCCGTGGCCTCCGTCCGGATGACCGTTCCCGCCACCACCCAGCGGGGCTCTTCTCATTAACCCGGTCACAGCGGCCCCGATAAAGTCAGACAAGGGCGGGGGCGGGGTTGACCCGTAGGGGCGGGGGCGGAGTGGGGTGGGGGGACTCTGGGCTTTGCTAATTGGGGTTCTCTGCTCCTCTCCATCGGGCTCTGCTCTTTGTCTGAGCAGACAAGATAAGAAGGGAGCTGGGCTTTTCCAACAAGCGCGCCTGGCAGCGCCACGTGGTCGTTTCCGAGCGGCCGGCGTCAGCCAGCGCCCCGGCGGTGTGGCTGCCCAGCCGCTCCGCTCGGAAAGCATCGGGCGCGCTGTCGCCCGGAGAGCAGGGAGGCGACCCTGAGCCCCGCTGACATCCAGCTAACGGGAGGCCGCCGCGTCGGGTTCCAGGGCCCGGAGCGAGTCCCCTTCCGAGCGGCTGACCGTCTGCTCATGGGAATTAACACGTTCCGGCTGCCCGTTACCCCCCGGGGTGACGGCCACGTTCAGACAGCCAGGGGGGCGTCAGCGCATGTGGCCGGCCAGCGCCCGTGTTCCGTGCCGTGGAGATTGTAAAAATCAAATCAAACAGCCTGGCGTTGGGCGCTTCTTTTGTGTCTTTCCCCCAGACGGCCATGAAAAAACAAATAATGATTCATCAGCGCATGCTTTTTTAAAAGAAATAATGTCCACCCCCCGCCCCCCAAGCCACTCCGTGAATGTATAAGTTAAAGCACGAAGACGCTTACTTTAACTTTCTAAAGGCCCCACATATCCAGGACTCCAAAAAAATATAATATGCGGTCCTGATAGGGATTTTCTCCGTATCTGAATATACAAAGTATTATACGTTGTATCGACATTCAGTCTAAATCTTTCCCTTATAAGGTGCTTGACATACATAGTTTTATTATGTAACTCTTAAATAGAAGGGATCCTCGCATTTCTTAAAGGTCCCAGCTGCTATTGTTATCATTCGAGACGTAAAATTGGAATCCCAACTTCCAATATCAAATTTTCGCACAAACCCTATAAAATCTGTCTTGTCAGAAAGTGCCAGAACCCTTAAGCCCTTCTCAGCTGAACAAATTGCAGCTGGCGCCGCACCCTTAAGGTAGAGAATCGACTCTGCGTGTGGCGCGGACGCAGCAAGCTGGTCCTGGGTTTCGCCCTGCTGCGGGGGCTGGCTGGGGACGGCGTGGGTTTAGATTAGCCGTGTCCTCCGCCGCTTGACGGGGTGACACGGGTCTACAGGGCCGAGCCCGGGGCCTGGAGATAGGACCCGCCAGCAGGAATGCAGGGAATGTTTTCCTTCGGACTCTATCGAAGCACACAGACCATGGGGATTCTGTCTGCAGTGACAGCCTTAACATTTGCCAGAGCCCGGACGCCGCTGTAGAAATGGCATTGCCCACCCCGAAAGTGAGAAGGTAACGTTTATTTTTCTATTTTTTTCTCTCTCTCCCATATACAGACTGTAGAAAGACCACCAAGCGTGGGCCATTTTTTTTTCCACCGTGATGTACAATTCACATTTGTTAATCAAAAAAAAGTGCCCGAGGTCATCCACCTAGACTTTTTTTTTTCCTTCTTCTTCTTAAACAGGAAACGGGTTTCAGATGTTTATATGTTAAAAAGTAAGGCTACTAATCTGTTTAGCCATTTACCAGATCCTGGCGAACTCCCTCTTACGTTTTAACGCTCAGACCTCATAGAATGGCATTCGTTTCATCCCTCTTGTAATTTAGAATGAAAAAAAATGCAAAATCTTTCAAGAGTCACCTGCTTCTCTGGGACGGTTCCAGGAGAGGTTAAAATAAATGAATCTGGTAGTTTAGTGACATCGTGCTAGTGGTGGCTTTGCTGTCGCGCGGTGCGTTTGGAAATTCAACCTTCTCAGGCGATTCTTGAAACCCGCGGTCACATGCATTTTCATGTGTCCCTGGGGTTGTCCTAGTTAGAATCAGGATAGAGGTTTACAGAGGCACACGGCTAGGAAATCTACGGCAAAGGCAAAAACTGTACTTTTTCAACGTCGGGTCTTTTTCTTCGAATCAATGTGTTATTTTCCACGGGGCTTCTCGATATCAGGCTGTAAAAGGTAACAGAGAAAAACCACCGGAGTCCACGATCCCTTGAAAGGACTCGGCCTGGTGTTGAGGAATCAAGATTTTTATTTTATTGCCGGAATTTTTTTTTCTTGCCCCGGGGCTGATACTTTCAAACAGCCTCGCTGCGAGTCTCATAGAGGCAAATATCTCTGTTTGTGATATTTTTTTCTGGGGTGGGAGGTTTCTGTATTTATAATCTGGGAGAAAGGAGCACAAACAAGGGAGGTTCGAATGCTTTTCTGGTGAATTTGTTAGCGTTCGAGTCACGGGCTGAAAAGGCTGTTGTACATGTGGGACTCAGAGCAGAAGGAATTCTAGCATTTGCGAAACCTGGGTCTGACGGCCCCTACCCTTTACCCGCCTGTGTCTGACCCGGTGCTTTCTGTCTGCAGATTGGGTAAGGAGGCAAACTCTGGCTTTTGGAGAACATTTTGTCAAGGAGAGAGAAATAGCTAAGTTGAAAAGAGCTCTTAAAAGCAGCCCAGGATTCCCTGAATCCGTGAAAAAGATATTTGTAAAAATTAAAACACAAAGAGTCATTCTCAATTCCTCTACAGGCACCCTCGCCTGACTCCACCTCAATATATACGCTGATACAATAATATTCTACGAGGCAAAAATACAGTTGCTTTCTTTTCCCCCCAGACTTATCAGAAGTGGCTGGAGAAAAGATGAGTATAAGTGTAAAAATAGCTGTGCAATTGATGTCCAAGCTCCTTTAAATGCGGATGGGATGGATAGCATTAGACACAAAATATGTATTTTTTTTGGCAAACGGAGAAGCCATTTTGACTGCTTGGGGCACGTTTGAATTCGGTGTTTGGATGACCCACGGCCGCCCCGGGAGGGCCATTAGGACCTCCCAGCACAAACCCAGTGACCAACAGTGACAGTCTCGCCGGCACCGAATGTAAGCAGAAGCCGCGGACAGTGGTTCTACTGCAGCAGAAGCTTCTGGAGAGCTGGGGGCCCCCGAAGCGCAAGCACCCAGCACCCCAGTGGAGGCTGGTGCACGCGGAGCACAGGCCCACCCGCCCCGGCTCGCTCTCCGGAACGTGTCCCCGTACCTGAGGACCCCGAATCTCGCCCAAGGAAAGAACAGCTTCGGGGGCCCTTGGGGAAGCATCCAGGGGCTAAAAGAGCGGAGGGGAGGCCGGGTGCAGCATCTACACAGCCACCAAGACGCCGAACAGCAAACCGACAGGAGACACTACTGTGATGAGGGGCACGGACTGAGGCCGGTGAATCTCCTGCCGGGGGCAGGACGCGGGGCGTTGGGTTGGGGCCTCCTCGGGCCTCCTGTGTGAAGATCACAGGAGGAGCACGTGTGTGTGTGTGTGTGTGTGTGTGTGTGTGTGTGTGTGTTGACCATCTCTCTGGGCCCTGGATTGTCCGGAGCAGAAAAATGCCGAAGTCTGCAAACGCTGGGCAATCGCCGTGTCAGCTCGGAGCCGAGATGTTTCCCAAACGAACACCTGGACGGTGTAAATCACCCCGGCGGTAAACACTTCAGGCCGGCGCAGGCCGCAGGCTGTCGGGGCCGCACCCTCCCACCCGGCCGGGCTCCATAAACCAGGCGCTGGACCGCAGTCATAAACGCCCCTCTCGCCGAGACAGACCCCTCCCAGGATGGGAGCAGAGCCCCTTGCTAGAGGCCACTCAGATAACGGCCTGCCCTCGCTGCTGGCCGGCTTACCCTGAGCTGGTGTCCGGCGCGGGCGTCAGAGGTCTGTGTCCTTACAGATGGCTTCGCGAGCCCCAGACAGAGGACCAGGCCCACGGGCTTTGAGGTGGCTATTTTCGAAGGCAAAACCTAAAAAAAAAAAAAAAAAAAAAAGTTTTGTTTTTTTCAACATCGACAGTAAAGTCTTAATAATTACAATAAGCAAAACATCTCTGTGGAGTGTCCCCAGTTAGTAGAAACCTAAGTGTCACTCCCCGCTTTATAACACGGTGAGTTGAGATATGAAAAGGACTCTTCTTCTCCGAGCCGACCCCTGATGGATGGCCCTACATGTGGGGTAGGGCCGCTCGAGTGTTACAGAAATCCCCGAATGGGGGAAAGCGGGTGGCAGAGGACAGAAGACATCGCCCGGAAGGTCACCTCCTTGGGAATTTCTTTTAAAACACTCTCTCCTTTAAAAAGAGAAACCCCTCCTTATAATTATCTGGTTAGGAGGAGTCTTTTAAACGACACTTTCCGCCTTCAACTGGGCAGTTTTCCGCAGTGTGGACTGTCCGTGGCCCTGTTCCTTTCACGGCACAGATTAGAGAGATGGCGGGGACCTGAGAGCGGCTGCCCTGCTCCGGGATCAGCCTTGCACGAAAGAAAAGTAACGCGGAGAAATCATCCCGTGGCCAGGGACGAAGGAAGCCGGCATCGAGTGGTTGCTGATCAGAGCAAATATTTAAACTGGATAAGTCGAGTCGAGTATTGTTAAATAAAGCTTAATATGTTCTCAAACAGAAAATGTCTTTTGAGGAGCATTTTAGACGTGGGACCAGGGTGCACATCCTGAGGCTTAGCTGGTATGCACAGGATCTGTGTTCTTGGGGCAGAAGTGTGCGTTCCTCCTTCATGAAAGTCTCCCCCCACCCTCGGCCCCCCGTGTTCTAAAACTAAAGCAGAAAAGTTTCTAGGTAGCTATTGAAAACTGTTAACGAGGCCACTGACCCAGGCTTTCATGTTTATGCATCTGACAAAGTGTAGCCTGGCCACCCTGGTGACGGGGGGACGGGCTACGGGCGAGAACACCCATGTGTGGGGCCACGTTTTCCCACCGCCGTGCGGTGGGGCAGCCGCTGACCCATGCTCTCGCCAAACCTGAAAACCACTCTCTAATGGGTTTTACAATATTTACGTTTTCTATTTTATTTATAGGACGCCAGATGTCTACGTTCAAATGAAAAAAAAATCATTGGGAATATAAAGTCCCACCCCTTCCCTGCATTTGCTCGCTTATTACAGATGCCGTGTGTGCGCGCGTGTGTCGGCCGATGCAGGGCAGGGTCTGGAGTCTCCACGGAGGGTCAGGAGGGGGAAGCGGCTCTGTGTGGGCACAGGCACGGGCACGGCTTTCGTTCTGGGCCACGTTTTCTCCTTCTGTAAAAAGGGAGGCGGCCGGTAACGCGCGGAGGCTTGCCGCGGCGCTGAGTGTTCGCAGGTCTCGGTGGCCACCCTCTAGCTCGTGAACCTGTCCTGACCCATGGGAAGGAGCATCCGGAACCATCTGGAAGCCGGACCTCAGACACCAGGCTGAATCCCCCCTACAGTGTACGTGTGCGCTTGGGTGGAGGGGGGGTTAACACATGCCTTTCTTCCTTCACCCCGAAAGTGATCTTTTTGTCACGGAAGTGTTTTCGTTGTCAATGGCCTTGACACGCAGATGGGACGGGGGACCCAGGACCCACAGCGCCCGTCTGACGTATCCGCCTGAAACGCAGCCACGCGGCTCCCGTGAGCGCTGTAAGACCCTGCAGATTCCCTTCCTAAAACCGCGTCTCGCCCTCCTCGGGAGACCGTGCCCCCCTCCCCAACACGGACAGACCCACGGCCTGACTCCTTCCCGTTAGGCCAGCCCGGGCAGCGTGTGCGCAGCGAGGGAACGCGACCCCTCGCGTGCTGGCAGAGCCCCGGTGCTGCGACCGCGGGTGCGGCCCCGAGGGACGGCGGCCCTGGCGATGGCCACGGAGCCGGCAGGCAGGACGGCAGGCAGCCCTCCGCCTCCTGGGCATCGAAGCAGGAAGGCCGAGGGTCCGAGAGGCGCAGCCTGCAGGCTGATGTGTGGCCTGCCTGGGACACGGCGCGGGGGCGGGGGGGGGGGGGGGGGGGAGCTGCAGGGTTAGGGACGTGTGGCGAGGAGCAGAAGCAGGGAAGTCCACAATGGGCCCCGCGTCACCCTCCCCTTCGCCGTCTGGCCGCCCGCTCAGCCGGCCGCAGCCGGTCTCATGCTGGTCCCGCCCTGAGCTTCCCACCGCCCGCCCGGTGGCTCTCAGCCTTGACAGTCCCTGATGGTCCCTTAGAAACCTTCGACAGTGCGGATACCTGGCATCACCCCCAGAGATCGGGGAGGCGTTGGGCCGAGTGGGGGCCCCCCCCCCGGATTTTTACCAGCTCCCAGGGGTTCCGTGGACAGTCAGGGACTGAGACCCACTGCCCTGACCTTAACCTTCTAGGTGCGGACTTCTGTGAGCTGCCACAGCCGAGGCTCGGCTGTTCGTAACCCATGTACTGGAGACACTGAGTGGGTGGTGGGCCAGCCCTGGTCCGGGGCCGCGGCAGCTGTAAGGATGCCCGTGTTGTGCATGCCGGGCTGGCATCTGGGTGAAGCAGAGACACTGTGAGCAGGGGATCATTTCCCGATGCTCTGCAGCGGCTCTGCCCACTCGCCGGGCAGGTCTGAGGGCATCGGAAGGGCCCCTCGTGAACGTGCACACCCCTTCCCAGCCCAGGGCCTGACGTCCAGACTGAGAGAACAGGTACGCTCCGCGCCCAGGACGGGACTTCCACAAAGCTCCCTCCTCTCCGTGCGGCTCTCTCTCCCTTGGCAAAGGTAGGACAAAACAAAAACAAAACTTTAAATATTTCTGGAAAACACAAAAAGCAAACCCTTGAGGAACTGGAAAATACACCCCAGTTACTCGTTCCAAGGAAGTGATGTTCCGACAGCTCCTTTCTTGTGAGCTGCAAGCCTACATCGTTGGGAATTCACATGTAGAGTTTCTAGAACTCCAAGCACCATCAGGGAGCCTCACATGGCCTCATTCATGGCAACCCCCTATGGGGTACATGTTCTTTTTGTGCCCATTTTGCAGATGGGGTAAGTGGGGGGGGGGGAGGTGACTTTCCCGAAGCGCACAGATAGCACGTGCTAGGGCAGAGGTGGCAACCCCGGGGGCCGTGCAGGAAGAGGCTGGCGCTGGCGAGCCAGAAGATGTGAGGTTATTAGGAGAACCTCCCGGATGGTGTCAGAGCGGCGGGCCGGCCCCACCCACCCTGCTCCTCTCCCCGGGGCGCCCCTGCCTCCGAGGGCCTCCGTTTGCTCCCCCGCAAAGCAGGGCCGGGCCGGGGTGGCCATGCAGATGCGCAGCCCGCCTGCCTTCCTCCTCCGTCTGCCCTCCCGTTGGGATGGTGACCAGCCGGGGTCTGTTTGTTCTCAGGGAAGAGAAGCCCTTTCTGGAAACACCAACCCTCTCTTCGCCGAGACAAACCTCGGGGCTCGAGACAGAAAGAGAGCGAGGCAGGCTCGGGAAGGAGGCAGGAGGTCGGGCTGGCCCAGCGGACCCCCCGCCGCTCCAACACAGCTGTGGCCTCCGCGCAAGCAGGGGGAGGGCACACTGTCCCCCACTCCCCGCGGAGACGTGACTGAGTCCTGTCAGTCTGTCTCCGTGGGGCCAAACTCCCTCCCGCAGCCTTTGACCCCAGGGGCCAGGCACCCCCTTCTCAGTGGAGCCAGGAGCTTTTCCCATGCCCTCTGAGCCCTGCTCACCTGACCTCCGTTCCGGGAGCCCCCTCTCCGGGCTGTAAAACGGATCCTAGTCCTGCCTCTAAAGTGTGGCTGTGAGGATTATGTGAGGCAATGATCCACGCTCGTAAAGGGCCAGCCCAGAGCCTTCCAGACCCTTCCAGAACCTTCCAGAGCCTTCCAGAACCTTCTACAGAGTCATAACAATAAGAAGCAAACAAACAGCCCAAATGGGGCAGTGGCCCAGAAACATCTCATCCTGGCACCAACCAGAGGACGTAGGGACCACCCTGGATGCATTTTTCAGATGCAAATACTGAGGCACTGAGCCATTAGGAGTTTATCCCCACATGCACCGGGCATTTGGACCCAGGTGGCCCGGCTGAAGGGCCGTCAGCCTCTACGATCTCTCCACACACTTGACAGATGGGAGCTATTATTATTATCGGGGCGGGGGGAAGTTGATAATTTTTTGGTGTTTAAAAAACTTTTAATCTGGAGGTCACTATAGCCGCACACACGGTTGTGAGACGACTGGGGAAGCTCCCTGTATACCTTCCGCCCAGCTTCCCACAGTGGGGACATCCGCATAGCTTCAGCGTGAGGTCACCACCGGATGCGACGTCAGCACCGCCCACGTGTCCCTCAGGCAGCTAGGTGTCTGCTCAGACCTGGCGGCCCTTCGCTGGGTGCTCCTAGCCCTGCCCTCCCTTTCCTCCGCGTGACCTGAATGCTTACGCTCCCCGAGAGATGCGAGTTCCAGGGGTCAGAGGTTTGCCCATTGGGTTCGCTATTGTATCCCCTGCATCGAGAACAGTGCCTATCACCCACGCCTTCAGTACATATTTTTTAACAGACGGGTGAGCGAATGATGCTTTCTCACGGGGCCACGTAACCTTTCAAGACATCTATAAACTGGGCTCAATGCTCCTCACCTGCAGGGCGTGGTGAGAATCAGGGCAACCTGAGTCCAGAGTCCGGCCCTTGGTGTCCAGGGCGGTCTCGGCGCAGTAGGTGGGGCTGTGTGCCCTCTCGAACCCGGGGAAGCTCCCCCTGCCCCTCCAGCCTGTGTGGCTGCTGCTCTCCGGGGTCTGTGGGGTTTGTCAGACCCTGTAAAGGGCCTGTGATCTTTCAACAGTTAGAGCTTCGCTGATAAGAGGTTTGCTTTGCTGCACTTGAAGGAGGAGGGCTTTCTGGAGGGTGGCACGGGCCTTAAGTGCCCTGAAAGTGCTCTCCTGGAATAACATCCACTTAACACCCTCCATTGTTCTGGCCCGCGGGCCCCAGGGCCTTGCTGGGACTGTGGGGTTTCCTCCACTTCACAGGGGGTGTCTTCCTGAGCACCAGCGCCCACCTCCCGAGCCCGAGCCGGCCGGGCGGAGGGTTCTCCACGCCACACCTGCCTCCTCCTCCTCCGAGGGGGCTCCACGTGGGATCTATCACGTCAACAGTGTGATGGTGATAATCCAAGATGCATTTGCCCTTCGTGCCTTTCCCTGTATTTGCCACTTCAGTTCACAGCGGGGGGGGGGGGGGGGATCTGAAACCCGCCACGTTTCTTCCTAGTGTAAAATAAGTGTCTTATGTTTATTCTAAAACAAAACATTCAGCATAGAAAGTTGATTAAGAAAGGGAAACATTAAGGACTAATTTACTGATTATCCATAATCCTGCCATTTGGGGATTAGCCGCTATATGCGTCTTCCTCTGTTTTCTCTCTTATCATGAAATGTTTCTGTTTCTTTAAATGTCATTTGGGAACATGTATATGAAAAAGAAATTTTTTTTTGTTTATTTTTGAGAGAGAGAGAGCAGGAGCAGGGGAGGGTCAGAGAGAGAGGGAGGCACAGAATCCAAAGCAGGCTTCAGGCTCCGAGCTGTCAGCACAGAGCCCGACGCGAGGCTCAAACCCATGGACCACGAGATCATGACCTGAGCCGAAATCGGAGCTGAACCGACTGAGCCCCCCAGGTGCCCCGGAACACGTACATTTTAAAATGGAAAAATTGGATCCTGTTGCAAACCACAGACAAGGCTCTTCTGCAGAGAACGGGAAACCAAGCCAGGACGCAGTGTGGACGTGAGGCCGGCGCCTGGATGGAGTTGGCCGCGTGCACCTGCTGTTCTACTCCTGACCGGCATGCAGGCTGCTCCGGGACCGGCCCCTTCGAACGCGAGGCTGTGGATGCAGATCCCTGGACGTGAGCTGTGTGGGCCTGGCTGTGTGCTTCCTGCAGCCGGGTCCCGGTGAAGGGGTTATGGCTCAGGGGGTGTGGACACCTCTAAGCTCGTTTACACTGACAGATCGCCACGTGGAGAGGTGGTAAATTCACCCACCGGACCCTCGGCCGTGCCCACCCACGCCTGTCTGGGTCCACCTTTGTCAACACCGGGTGTTCAGACCTTTCCCTTGTTCTTGTGGTTTGGTTTTGCTAACTTAAGGAGCAAGGACTTCGAGTCACCGCTCTGGCTCTGATATACCCGACTTCACGTCTTACACCTTCATCCCAGACTGGCCTCCGACTCGGAAGGGAGCTCTAAACCCGTTAGCCACCGTGCCGGGGGAGGGCAACACCTGGGTGTTATGGAAACGGAGAGGCCGGCTCGCGGTCTGTGAGAACATCCAATTCCCTTTGCAGAGCCCAGGCATGGGGCCAGGGGCCACGCCACCTCTCTGAGCAGCCCTCGGTCTTGGCTGCCTGTGGGGAGTCTGCCGGCAAGGCCGCCCGGGAACCGGAGCTGGGGGAAGGGGGCACGGAGACTCGTCATGAGATTGTAGGTGGGGAGGGGGCTTGCCAAGTCACCCCGCGTCACAGAGGCTGGAGCGAAGGAGCCTGTGCCTTTTAAAGAGCAAAGGTCCCAGGTGAGAACCTTCTGGAGGATCACACGTCGTGGGCGAGGGCCGCACTCCCGGCTTGGGCGGCTTAGCCATTGGTGAGGCCGGTGGAGGCTTCCCTGTCTGAGCCTGTGCGACGGACCGCAATGCCCCTCACTCAGGATGCCCCACCGCCGTGGCCTGGCGGGCTCTGTACACAGCCCTTCAAGGGATAAATGACGGCAGTGATAGCAGAGAACAGGCCTTCCAGACCCACCTCGGGCACCAAGGCCTGAGGACAAAGCCAGCATCCGTCTTCCCGGGTGATGCGCACCTGTCAACAGTCACCCTAACGGGAGCAGGACCCGCAGGGCCGTGTGGCAGCCTCCCTTCCCGCCACAGAGCCCTGCACTTCTTGGGTAGTGAAGGGGAGGGGAGAGCTGCAGGGCTGCAGGGCAGGGGGAGGGCCGGGGGAGGGGAGGGGAGGGC
>NW_024080633.1:8458607-8520874 GCF_003009895.1 Hyaena hyaena
GGGGAGGGGAGGGCAGGGAGCGCTCAGCCAAGCCCCCTGAAGTCCAGACTCCCTCCGGGACGCAGGGCTGAGTGCAGCGCAAAGCCTCGTAGGCCCGGACCGGGAAGGGTGGGCTCCCTGGACCTGGAGTCCAGGCAGGTGGGCTTCCAAGGGGCGCGGGGCACGCCCTGGCCCTGGACGGAGGCCTGGTCGGAGAGCACGCGCTTGTCAGCATGCTGTGATCTCGGGCAGGCCTCTCATCTCTCCAAAGGGTACATTTGTCTTACTTTTATTTTTTTATTTGAGGGAGGGAGGGCGAGCGAGCACGCACTAGCAGGGGAGGGGGAGGGGGAGAGGGGGAGAGAGAGAATCTTAAGCAGGGTCCACGCTGAGCAGGGCTCAATCCCACGACTCTGGGATCATGACCTGAGCCAAAATCAAAAGTCAGATGCTCAACCCACTGAGCCCCCCAAGTGCCCCAAGGGAGAGAGCTTTACCTATAAGACGAAGATGGGCGATTTTCACCGTCCAGGGTGGTGAGGTCACACGAAACAAACAAACGCTCGTTGACAGGCATAAATAATTTGGGACGTGAAAAAGGGGGGTGTTTTGGCCAGAGGTGTCCAATACCACCAAGAATTCAAACCACAGGCGTAATTTAAAATTTTCAAGCAACCACGTTAAAAAAGATGTAGAAAGAAACAGGTGGAACTGATTTTAAAATATTTTAACCCAAGATAGCCGCAATATTATCCTGCAATTAATGTAAAGGTTGAGATATTTAAAATCCCTTTGTACTAATTATTTAAAACATAGCAGCACATTTCAGTTCAGAGCAGCCACACTGCCAGGGCTTGGTAGCCACGTGCGGCCGGCGGCCACCATGCCGCGCAGGGCGGGTCTGGAACCATCTTCTTTCCTGGCCGAGCGGAGTCCCACCGGGGTTTGTCTGCCGGCAGTTTGTCGGGATCGGGCACTGGCTTCCTGAGGTGGGAGACGGTGCACAGGTGGCGATCGGGTAGGTCCTTGCTGTTTCCGTAGCTTTCGGGCTTCACACCTCTGGGGGTGGGGGTTCACCGACAAATCTGCTTGTCTATAAAAAGATGCGTGGCGAATTTTAGCAAGAACGATGCTCGCTGCAGTGTCATCACGATAGTGTGGCCGTGACATCAGCCGAGCCGCCGTGGAAATTGTCACCGCGAGGTAACTGGGGACGAGGAGGGTCAGTGACGTGGTGACGGGGGAAGCCAGACTGGAGTGGGTTAGAAATGCCTACTAAATGCCTGGCCCTGTTTATCTTTATTTTAGAGACGAAGACACTGAAGCTCAGAGGGGGCAAGATGGCGGGAGGCCCGGGAGCTGAACTCAGCCTCCGGGTCGAGGACGCAGGTGACTGATGAAGACAGGAAACTCGGGTGGGGCTTGCTTTGTGCTGGGCTCTGTCACCAGCACGGGACTGAGCCGTGAGTATTCATCCTTTCTCCCACAGCCATAAACGGGAAGGCGCCCTCCCTGTCCCCAGGTGACAGATGAGGAGGCCGAGCAGGCACGGCTTTAGGAAGTGCCCGGGTTCACGCTTCTGGTGGACAGCGGCGCCTGGGTGTCCAGAAGGTCCCCTTCTCCTCTGCTACACAGACCATGGCTCCTTCCTCTGCATCAACTGCTGGCTCCTTGCAGGGTGGACTCCATCCACATCTCACTCTTCTGTGCCTCCCTGGGGTCCCAGCTGGGTGGGAGCCCGGTGCTGCACTGTCCCCCACCCCCACCCCGACCCGCGGCGAGGGAGCACGTGTGTGCCTCCAGTGCACTGCTCTGGGCTCTGAACGAAATCAAGTGAGTCTTAGGATCAGGACTGGAGGACTGTGAAAGGAGAAGTGTGAACAGCAGAGAAAATAAACACGTGTGTGTGTGCGTGGAGGGCTGTGCGGATGTGCTTTCGTGGGGGTGGGAGCTGGAGAGGGGGCTGTTCAATTTCGGCAAGGGCCCGAGCTGGTCCTTGCTGTTAGCAGGAAGCCCGAATGAGGAGCCAGGAAGGACCCCAGGGATGCCGCCTGCCTCGGACGCGACGTTCCTCCCTTCTCGGACGCAGGCCTTGTGCACTCACGAGAATTTCCAGGGGCACCTGGGGGGCTCGGTCGGTTAAGCATCCGACTTCGGCTCAGGTCATGATCTCACGGTTTGTGGGTTCGAGCCCTGTGTCGGGCTCTGTGCTGACAGCTCAGAGCCTGGAGGCTGTTTCAGAGTCTGTGTCTCCCTCTCTCTCTGCCCCTCCCCTGCTCACGCTGTCTCTCTCTCTCTCTCTCAGGGAAAAAAAAAAAAAAAAAAAAGAATTTCCAGGACACTGTGCTGCGTGGGCGCTGTGCTGGCCCAGGGAGCCCGGTAAGGACAGCCAACACCGAGAGGGGCCCCTGGGAGCCATCAGGAGCAGGGGGTGTCTCAAGAATGTCACCTCCATTAACCGCTGCAATGCCTTCGTGTCCCACCAGCTCCCGGCTCTGGCTGTCCCCACTTCCCAGACGACAGCGGGGGGCGCGGAGGCACGTGACCTGAGTCCCACCTCAAGCACGCACTGACTGACCTGTGAGCACTGCTCCCCCCCAGCTCCGCCGACTGCTTCCCGGGGGAGAAGCAGGCCTTTGTGGGACAGGATGGGTTCCCGTTAAATCCCATTAAGGAAGAGACGCAGGAGCCTTAAAACGTGCTCTGCCGGGGCCGCCTGTGCTTTGATTTCCCTGGTCTGCGTGGGACCCGGGATCAGCCTTGGTTTTGTGTTTGTTTTTGTATCAGCTCCGGGGATGCTCTGACCCTTTGCCACTCAGCGTGCGTCCCTGTCGGAAGAGCCCCACTGGGTTTAACGCCCAGTGTCACCGTCTTCAAATTCGTGAGTGCTGAGCGAGGGGCCCGGCGTCTCCTTCCAGCCCTGGGCCCCCGGGGTAAGCAGCCCCGCGTGCAGAGGCCGCCCCCCCAGCCCCGGCCCCCGACGCGGCACCTGAAGCCGGCCTGGGCTTTCTGGATGTTGTAAACTACAGACGGCCTGTGGCCGCCCAGGTAATCGATCCGACGAGTAAACATGGTGCAGAGAATCAAAACCAGCCGCGGCGCAAAACCCGGGCGGACGGCTGAGGGCGTGAGAGGTGGGGGCAGGACCCGGGACGGGGCCTCACCTGGGGCCTGAACCCCGCCCTCCCTCAGGTTTGCTCCTTCGCGGGGCTGACAGCCGTGTGCCTCCCGGACGCCTCCCCTCGCCTCTCCCTGCCCCGATGGCCTCTCTCCCTCCTCTGCTCCGCCAGGCCCCCCATTCCCTGTGTCCCCACCATGGGGGCTGCTGGTGGCCCCGCACCCTGTGGACGGGGCCTTATTTGGAGAAAGGGTCTTCGCGGATGTGATCAGCTTAAGAATTCGCAGAGGAGAGCATCGTGAATCCTCTCCTGAGACCAGAGGGGAGGAGGGACCGTGGAGGACAGGGACAGAAGAGGAGGGACTCGGTCACGAGCCGAGGGACGCCTGGGCCCCTAGGAACTGCAAGAGGCAGGGAGCATCCTCCCCTCCAGCCTCTGGAGAGAGCGAGGCCCTGTGACCCCATGATTTGGGGGCTTCTGGCCTCCGGAGCCGGGAGAGAATAAATCGCTGCTGTTCTGATCAGCCGGTTGGCGGCGGTCGTTTGTGGGAGCCCCAGGACCGGATGCGCCATCCAACTTCCCCTCTGCCACGGGCTTTCTCCTAGGGGAGGCTCTGTCCCGGGGGCGGGGGTGGGGGCTGCTCCTCTGAGTCACACCCGGAGACCCTCGCCCCCATCGCGGCGCCACGAACCCCTGCCCTCCCGGCGGTCCAGCGTGCTCCCCCTTATTGGTGCCCCAGGACGTGATGGGCAGGCAGATGGCCACGCGGGGTCTGCGCCTTAACTGGGACCCGCGTGCCCGATGGGCGGTTTCCCGCGGGCCGTCTTCTTCACACCCCTCCTGACTCAGTCCCACCTGCTCCGCCCTCGCGCTGGCCCCAGAGGCGGCCACCCCGGACTGCGTCTTCCTACCCCCACCACACTTCTGGTCGGAGCTGGCAGTGGGGGCTCTGGGAACCCAAGACAGCGAGGGTCCCCGCGGGGCCAGCGCCACCAGCTTGGCTGCGGCCCCCGCCTAAGGTCACAGGTCCGGTGGGGGTCCTCTTCACGTGGACACACTACCTGCACACTGTCACCTCTCTGTCCCCTCGCCCCGCAGTCCCCCGCTGCTGCCCCTCCCCCTCCCCAGGGCCACAGACCGTGCCCACACCTGGCAAATATTGCTCTTATTAAAGCCCCTTCGATTTGTTTTTTTTTTTTAAGCTTATTTATTTGAGACAGACAGACAGACAGAGAGAATCCTAAGCAGGCTTCTCGCCGTTGGCACAGAACCCGACGTGGGGCTCAAAGATCATGACCTGAGCCAAAATCAAGAGTCAGACGCTTCACCGACCACTTAACTGAACCCCCCAGGACACTGTACCCCCTTTAATTTAAAACCCAGTTTGAGTGGCTATTTATTTCCAGCCCAGCAGGGCCCGGAATGATCCTGTGTCCCTAACCAGGTTATTACGGGCAACCCGCTGTCCACACACCTAACGCCTAATGGGTTAGGGGCCCAAGTCCACCTCACAGCTCATCCCCACTGGAGCACAGGGTCGGGGAGCCTAGGGGCTTTGTGTTATTTTTACTGGAATTCCTGTCGGGATCATGGTAGAGTCACCCGTAGTTGAACGAGATGGGCCTGCACAATCCCCCAGGGGTTACATCTGGCAAAACTGAAGTACGATGTTATCGGCGGTGCATTAATGCTGACACGGCCCGGCCCACACTTTTACCCACAGTGATGTCAGATTTACCTGTAGCCGAGCACATGCGCGCGCGCGTGTGTGTGCATGTGCTTGCAAGCTCACGTGCGCACATGACACGGGCCACACCACCTCCAGTCGTGGCGCAGAACGTGTCTGTCACCACAAGGATGCTGTTATGCTGATTGCTCTGGAAGCTTTTAGTTTCACCTGATTTCTTCAAGAGCCTTTTAAGACCTTATTTTGCAGCCTTTCCTCCCGTGCCCAGGACTGCGCCTGGCACACGGCACAGAACCTCTTCCCTGGCTGAGCACTGGGCGCATTTCATCCTCAGGGCACCCCTCGGCGCGGGCGAGGAAGTGGGGCTCGGACTTGGGGTCTTCCTGGCTCCGGGGGCTGCAGCCGGGCTCCCGCTCCCCCTGCTATGCCCACCCCCCAGGGGCGGCGCGGAGGGCGTCTAAATGCAGGGGGTCCCGGCACCTCTGATGAACCTCAGCGTCTTCCCCTCCGTCACAGCTGTGCCGGGCGGCCATCCTCCCTGCCCATCCAAGGCCGATAAAAGCCCCGGGCAGGACGCAGCGGAGCCTGGAGCCCGGCCGGCCTGATAACTGGCTTCACTTTGATGTTTCCAAGTTCAGAACGGACCCCGGGCCCCTTGGCCAGCGTCGTACGCTTGTTTATTTTTGTCGCCGCGCAGGCTTTTGTGATTTCCCCTTCCCAAGTGGGACAGCTGTCATTATCGCTGTCATTACCCCATTGGAAATGTTGCTAAACGCTCCCTCCCACCCGTCCTTCCCAGCGCCTGAGGAAGACCACCCACAACGTCAGACCTTCCCTCCATTTAATTTTCGTCTCAGGATGTAAGTTTGCAATTTCATCACAATTAAAAAAAAAAAACAACACCAAAACCAAAACGAGACCGGCTTTCCTGCCCCAGACCTGCGGACCGCCCCTCCCTGACAGGCGGGCTCAGGGGCTGCCGGGGACTCCCCAAAAATGGCGAGCTTTTGGGGGACCAGGGAATGGTTTCGCAAGAAAGCACAGAATACTGTCCCGAGCTGCGTTCCAAATGCGTTAGATCAGAAAACGACCGCTAAGCTGTGTTCGTCTCATAAATACCAGCGAATTAGTCAGAGGGCACAGAGAACCACACCACTTCCTCTCCAAGAGCACAGATGCACACTGGATCGGAATGTTCTAGATGTTAAGGACACACCTGCAAAGACCCTCACAACTGCTTTGAGACCCCCTGGAAGTGCTTCCCTGCACAGTGCCCACCTGAACATGACGTCTGTGTTTTATTTTCTTGCTTTCTGTCCTTCCTTATTCTTTGTCTTCGTAAGTCCGCATCTGAAACACACACGGAGTCCATCTGCACGCACGCACACATGCACACACACACATGCACACACGCAGGCACACGCGCTCACGCTCACACTCCCTGTGTGTTCCCCTCCCTCAGCTCCCAGCAGATTTCCCTTTCTCAGCCTTTTGGAAACTCTTGCAATGGGGTTTGACCAGAATGAGATTCAAATGGGTGATTTCACCCAGGGGTCTCACAGGCTCGCACAACCCAGGCTTCTTTACTTGGTCATGTTCCCTGTCTCCTTTTATAGTCAGTTTCTTCCACCAGAGCAGCAAAATAAACATTTTCTCATCCACCTTCGGTGAGAACATTGGGAGAGACTGGGGGTGACAATGTTTTCGTTAAAGGCAAGGCAGTAGGAAGGAGTTTAAACCCGTAAAACAATGCTCTACCTCATCGTCATTGAAGGAAAACCGAAGTCCAGCCACACTGAGGTTGCTTTTCCAGTATCTCAGGGGTGTGAGGTGTGACCGCACATGCTGCACCCCGCACGTTCACATGGGCGCAGCGCTGTGTCGTGGACTAAATGAGCAGCGTGTGTGCTAGAGTGAGGTCAGGGGCTCTCACTTGTAGCTGGCTGCAGCGGGATTCGGGACAAGCTGTTTGGAAAGACCTATGACGTCACCACCGAAGTTATGCACGCACGTTCTCTGGGACCCTGCAATTCCGCTCCTGGGGGTCTGCCCCACCTTGAGAGGGCACATGCGTTTTCCATCCAGCCATCCGTTGCAGGCTGCTTCGTCCCCTGCGGCACTGCGTGCGGGAGCAGAAGCCTGGGCACAGCCCAGATGCTCGTGCCCGGGAAGGGGGGTGAACCAATGAACTAGGATCTATCCCGAAATGGGAAGGGAGCAGCCTTCAGAATAAAGAGGCAGATTCACAAAGGCAGTGATTCCTGGGACACGTCGTTCAGTGGTGGCCTTTGAGTGTGGAAGAGTCTGCATGCCCTCTGCTCCCCGCCTCCATGAGCTGGGTGGTGTCAGGCAAGTTGTTCAGTCTCCTTTGCCTCACTTTGTCCATCTGCAAAATGGGGGTGATCACAGCACCCACCCTGCAGGACTCTGGAGAAGATTTTGCAAATCAACATGTGTCGAACATTTAGGACGGTGCTTGCATAGAGCACGGGCTGTACGATCATTAGTTATTATTACTTTATCATCACCATCAGCACATATGTGCTGAGATAGGCATCAAAAGCCCCTGGAAGGTACCCAAAGCCACAGGTGCCAGAGAAACTGAGAGACTGAGGGCAGGGTGAGGTGGGGGAATACTTAACATCAACACGTGCCTTTTGAATTTCTATCAAGAATGTTTACTCTCTATTTTTTTCAGTATTTTTTTTTCAGTTTAATTATTTAAGAGACTGAGTGAGAGAGCAGGAAGGACAGAGAGAGAGAGAGAATCCTATGCAGGCTCCACGCTGTCAGCACAGAGCCCAATGTGGGGCTCAAACTCATAAACTGTGAGATTATAACCCGAGTTAAAGTCGGATGTTTAACCAACCACCCAGGCACCCCTATTTTTTTCAATATTTTTGATGAAAATTTGTAAACATGCAGAAAGTTTGAAGAATTGTACAGTGAGCTCTGAAGTCAGCATGTTCCTGTGGTTGATCATCTATTCATCCACCCACCCACCCATCCACCCACCCACCGATCCATCATCCATCTATTCATCCATCTAGTCATCCATCCATCCAACCATCTATCTGTCCATCCATCTATCCATCCATCCGTCCATCCATCTATCCATCCTTTCAAAGTAAACTGAAGATATGAGTGCCCCTCCCCCCAGTTTCTTTTGCACAGGTTATCAATTAGCTAGAGTTCAGTATTTGTCTACGGGTTTTTTTTTTTTTTTGATAAAACATACAGAGAATCAAATGCACAGGTCTGAAGTGTCCTGTTGGATAATTTTGACAATGCATTATCGATTTAAAAAAATAAATTATCTACAAATAAAATATGGCCGACCGGGAGAGAGAGACGGAGACAGAGAGAAATGGAGACGAACCAAAATACGGCACTTTAAACCCACAGAGAGGGGAAAAAACCCACGTGATAGCTTATCTAGTGGAGAGGGATTCATGAGCGATAATGCTTGTTACAGATGAGTTTCGGTTGTGGACCACTTCTATTCCCAAGAAAGCATGCGTCCTCTGGAACCTCATAGCTAGATCCCCGGCAGGAAGCAGGCATTAGCCTCCTGGGGTTTCAATCTCAGTCTCGCCCCTGACTAGCCCTGTGGCCTCGGAGAAGGCGCCTAGCTTGACCGGATCCCAGCAGCTGGGAAGGGTGCTGCCTTGGCTTCCTGGGTCTGTGGGGAGGACTCTGAACCGATACACGCAGCGTGTTTCGAAGGGCCCCTGGCATCTATGGGTGCTCCGTGGCTGCCGTCTCTCACGATAAATCACCCGTCCCTCTATCTTCGCTTTCTATTTGTTCAAAATGGAACTGGAAAAAACCAAACAATTCAAGTGTTCAGTTTTTCATCCTTAGGGGGAAATCGTCATCCCTCCCTACAGCTTCGCCGCCCTCCCATTCTCTGCAAAAATCCAGGGAAATGAATCAGCCCGCAGCCTTTTGCCCTCTAATTCTTTGATTACTACATGATTGCAGCATCCACTCAGGCCAGGGCTAAAAATCGAAAGAAAACAAGAATTCTTGAGCTATTTCCAGATCCTGAATCTGACACCACGATTCCTCTCTCAGTTTTGGCAAAAGCTACAAAATGAGTGACCAAGAAGGATAAACAAGTTTGGGTAAACACTCTATATACTGATTCATGATTTAAGTACATCAGTTAACATTTAGCTTCATTTACCACAGTGTTTTAATGTCATTAAGAATGTAACTTCTTAGGAAAACTAAGAAAGTCTGTTTTTAGCCCAGACATGCAATTAAGGGAATTAGTAACGTGATACATCACCCTCAGGAACTGCGATACAGTACGAAAGCTCGTGCAGCCTTCTAGAAAGACGTTCTTGCAGCCGGAGCCAGAGCTCACCAAGCTTTCATCCGAGGGCAGCCGGGAGGGGAAAACAAAATGAAAGAACGGAGTCGCTGCCCCAGCGCTGAGCGGCGGGAAGAACAGAGTCGCGATCGTGTGCTATTCAATAGTCAGAAAGTCGGGGTCCGCTCTGGGGAATTAGCCGCTTTCCTGTCTGGGTCAGAATCACCCCCAAAGCACTCACTGCAGCTTTGCAGGGATCTGTGTTTGTGAGGCTGGGGAGTGGGTTTTCTGGGGCCCGAGTTGGGAAAAGGAGAAACGATTTTTTTTTTCAAGATCCCGAAAGAGAATTCCGCTTCTGATGAACTTTGGCATTTACTTAGTTTCTGGAAGCTTGATACCCGCTAGATCAGGACTTCTCCTCGGCACCAATGACATTTGGGGCCAGGTCTGTCTTCGCTGGGGCGTCTTGCGCAGCATTCCAGGCTCCCCCCATTCCCCAACTGTGATGACACCCCCAGAGGCTTCCAAGACACTGCTGAGCCCCTGGGGGCAGAGCTGCTGTGGAGGGAGAAGAGCCAGTGCCATGCATGAACGTGCTCCTTTTGCAGATGGGGAAACTGAGCCCCAAAGGAAGCAAGCTAGCATCAGGGTCAGGACCGCAGGCTACCAGGGCAGGAGGCAGCACAGGGAAGGGGCGATTCGGGCTACAGGGATCAAAGCTCAGACCACCACTCAGTTGCTGCACTCAGGGCCAAGGGTCTCAGCTTCCCCGAGGAACCCTTCCTACAGACCCCCGCCCTGGAGTAGGAAGCGGGAGCTGTCCCTAGGGATGGCCGTGGACAGAGACCACGGGGACAAGCAGTCACCGGCGCTGATTCCAGTGTGTGAGGTGGGACAAGCCTTCCGCCCACTGCACGCTCCAGTCCCTCACCCGTGTGATGGGGCTGTCCTCCCTGGTGGCCCTCCCTCAGAAGAGTCACACACGACAGTGAAATGGACTCTCAGCTCAGTGGCCCCCACACAGTCAGGGTCAAGTCTCTCCACCATTATTACCGTCATCAAGGTGGTGGTTGGGGCGGCGGGTGGGAGAAAGGTAGGCCAGGTCCTGGCTGGGTCTGAGGGGGCTCAGCTGCTGGTCTGACCAAGGCTGGCCACTCCCTCTCCCCTTCTCCACTCGTGAGGCACTGCCGCGTCTGCCAGCCCCATCGCCCTCGGAACCCCCAGGCCCTCTGGCCCTCACTCCCCTCCTCCCTCCAATGCCAGGTGGCCGGAGCCTGTCCACAGCTGCGCGTCGTCCCTTATGCTGCTCGTGTTGGCACGGGCACATCAGAGCCCCAGCCAGAGCAGACAGTGGCCTCTCAGGGTAGCACAGATAGTGGCCTTGACTGAGTCCCTCACTTTTCTGACCTCTGACTCCTCAGCTGGGCAGGGCATGGAATAGAAGGCCCTGCCCTCTGAGAGAGGCCTGCCTACCACCGTATTTCTTTGTAGACTTGACCCTGGGGACGTGGTAGGTGCCCAGCCAATGCAGAACAGAAGAGGATGTAAGAATGAGAGGCCGGGTCTGTACCTCTGGGTGGTCTGTCCACTTCTTTCCAGAAAGAAAAAGAAAAAGAGATTGTTGCTTGGATTTTATGTGGACACATAAAGATGACCTTCCTGGAGGGTAAAGATGACCCATGTGTCCACCCATCCATCCACCTGTCTGTCCATCCATCCATCCATCCTCCTGTCCATCTACCTGTCCGTCTGTCCATCCATCCATCCATCCATCCATCCATCCATCCATCCATCCACTCATCCATCCATCTATCCATCTCCCTATCAATCCCCCTGTTCATCTATCCATCCATCCATCCATCTACCTGTCCGTCCGTCCGTCCATCCATCCATCCATCCTCCTATCCATCCACCTGTCCATCCACCCATCTATCCATTTATCCATCCACCTACCCATCCACATATCCATCCACCTGTCTATTCATCCATCTATCCATCCATTCCTCAAAAATGTATTCCTACCAGGTGCCAAGCACTGGTTGGTCTGGGCTCTGGGGATGCAGGGCATTTCAGTGCCCATCATCTTGGAACAAACCTGACCCAAAGGAGATAACACGGCATGTTTGCTGAATGAGTGAATAACTGAATGAAAGAGTGAATGGATGGGTAAAGCAGTGAATGGCATCAGGGTGGACCAGCTCTAGGAATCCCTATCACTAGTTGGTCTTTGGCTCTGTCCATGGCTCCCAGGGTCCCTAAGCAGAGGGTGTGCAGTGCAAGTGACAGCTGGAGAGACATCTCTGTAAGGGCATCAGTGATGAGGAGACATGCTCTGTCTTTGTGCACACTTCCCAGAGAGATGCCACATCCAGTTGGTGATCCGCCCATAGCCCCATGTCGCCATCAAGCAGGGTTTTATGGGGCTGGAGCACCTGTCTCAGCAAGTTCCAGTCCCTTCTCTACTGGTTCAAAATCTCCAGCTTTTCCCCAAAAAGCCCATCATCAGAAGAAACAACAGAAAGCAAAGTTGATCACATCGTAGTGCTGGTTAGCCCAGAGAAACAGACTACACTTGACATTGCAGGGAGCGGTGAGGAGTCGTGCTGACCTATCCATCTCTGGCCTGTAACCTTGTGAGCACAGAAGGCAACCTTAGTGAACTACATGTTGCATCCGGGAAGGGTCTGGTCAGGACCAGCAGTGTGCATGGCTTCTCCCTGGCCCACACCTGACCCCAAGGTGGGGAAGTCAGGAAGAGCAGTGGGCTAAGCAGGGCATTTCCAAGTTGGGCGGGGCAGCTCCATTGGTGACAGCTCAGTGCCCAGCTGTGCTTGCCTGTCACTCCTCCAGGAAGCTGAGGGCCCGGCCTTCCTGATTTTGAACACAGCTCCTTCACCTGTCAGCTGCAGGTAGGCAAGGCCCGGGACCTGGGAAGAGAGACCAGACCCTTCCTGAACTGGATCTGCCTCATAATTATGGGGACGATTTGCTGAGCAATTGCTGTGATCTGGTGCCATGGCGAGCACTTTGCATGGGTCGGCTCGGCCATTCCCCCACAAAATCCCAGAGGTGGGCGTTATCGCGGTGCCATTTTGCAAGATTCAAGCAGGGTGACCGGTCACACTGAAGGACTGGATGGGACCCTGTCTGAGCGCCTCCAGAAGATCTTCATGGGACCAGGTGGGGTTAGAAGCCCCGGGGCTGGAGCTGATCGGCTCCCCAGGGGCTACAGCTCCCCACATTGGAGACGGCTGGGCCAGCTGCCCATGCTGCAGATGGGCAGCCCGGGGCGGGTGTGGGCAGGGAGCTCGGCCAGATAGCCTGTGTTCTGCCCATCCGGCCCGCAGGCTGCTGCCACGTGCATCCAGATTTTCCAGGGACTGGACCAGAGGCTGATTGAGAAATATTTTTCCTTTAAAATGGAAATCGGAGGGTAGAGAAGGCAAGTTTTGGGAGCTCTGTCATTTTACTGGGATTCCATGGTGCATTTATGGCGGTCTGAACCGGGGTCCACATTTGGGTGTGCCCTAAACCTTAGCCCTTTAAGAATGCGCCCCAACATCCATGGTGGGGAAGACTGGAGACCTTCCCAGGCATGGCGGGAAGATGGCCCTGACTCCAGGAGAAGAAAGCCCAGGGTCGGAATATGAGAAACACCTTTCAAAGGCGGGAGGGTTTCTTCAACCCGTTACATTTCCTCTTGTTCTTTTGATTGTTTTTTTCCTTCTTTTCATTCCCCCAAATATCAACCTCGGGATAAGATCACTTCAAATCTCATTTTATAGTATGGAATATTTTTCTTGTTTCCTAGCAGAGACCAATTTGGGATGAATAACTTGCGACCACAGAAACACGACACCAAAGCAACAGCACTGGGTGGCAAATTTCTCCGTTACCACAAGTATCCTTTCTCCTCAAGGACCAGATTGGAAGCACTTGGGGTTGTTTGTGCATCCCCTGCTCAATCAGGCGGGGGGGGGGGTGCCCCGGTAGTAGCAACGTGCCCAGTGCTGTCTGCCCGTCACCAGATGCAGATGCACATTTCCCTCTTTGTTACACTTTCCCAAAGCATTCGTTGACAGATTCTTTAGTCCCCGGTGTGAGATTCTCCTTGCCTGAGCAGGAGGTGATTGGCACAAAGCTCATAGTCTAAAAAAACTGATTCCATCCAGTGGCCCCAACTTTGTGTTGTGAGGACTCACTGGTGATTAGTCAGGGCCCCTGTCTCCATTCTTTAGACCCAGTTTACCCTGGCATTCATAGCCTCTGATGCCTGTCCTGTCAAAATTTGGATCCACTTTGGAAGTAAAAGGGGACCACACTGCAATATTCTAGCGGCATGGGGTTGAGGCAGTGGCATGGGTGATGAGGTGTTCACGAATATTATATACCCATTTAAATATTATTATGGGGTCACCCTCACCCTCATCACCAGCAGAGTAGTGCAAAGTGCAAGGGAATAGAGAGACCAAATGGTGAGGCTTGCATGCATCTCTGAGCCTCTGATCGTTTTATCCTCCCAGAATTACATGAGAAGAAATCCCAAACACAGAGGAAAGGTACCCATTGTGAAAAGGCACATATTCATCACTGACCTTCTGTAATTATCGATGTTCTGTGATTCTTTATCACTTTACCTTCCTTCCTCCCTCCCTCCCTTCCTTCCATCTCCCCTCACATCCTCCCATCCACCCAGCCACCCACTCACTCACCCATCCATCCATCTACCCACATACCCATCCACCCACCCATTCATCCATCCACCCATCCACCCACCGATCCGTCCATCCATCCGTCCATCCGTCCGTCAATTCGTCCATCCGTCCATCCATCTGTCCGTCCATCTGTCCATCCATCCATCCAACCATCCATCCACATATCCATCCCTCCATCCATCTGTCCACCCACCCATCCTGTCCATTCATCCATCCTTCTATAGCCAGCCAATCATCTTATTCTTTTTAATATACTATTTCTTAGAATAGTTTTAGATTTGCAGAAAAGTTGAGAAGATAGTGCAGAGTTCCCCTACACCCACACCCCGTTTCCCTACTGTTAACATCGTGTAGTAGTATAGTACATTTGCTACAATGAATGAACCAATACTGATGTACTATTACATCATGAATTAAAGTCCATATTTTATTCAGATTTCCTTAGTTTTCACGTAATGTTGTTTTCCTGCTCCAGGATCCCATCCAGGATCACATGACAGTCATCAATGTCTCCTGAAGGTCCCGTTGGCTGGGACAGTTTCTCAAACTTTTCTTGTGTCAGGTGACCTTGGCAGTTTTGAGGAATACCGGTCAGGTGTTTTGTAGAATGTGCCGTTAGTAGGATCTGTCTGGGGTTTGCTCGTGATTAGACTTGGGTCCATGTCATTTTTTTTCCCCCTAAATCAATGTCCTAGTCTGTTTATGTGTTACTTTTGCCAAGTGAGGAATGAAGACGACGGTCCCATACCTGCATCACGGGGGTCCTGTGTGACAGTGGGGAGGCTACTCCCTAGTGCTGCCTGGGTGGAATCCCAGCCTCAGCAATCACCCACATTGACTTACTTCCCTTAAGCCTCAGTTTCCTTCTCCCTAAAATGGACATAAATGGTCTCTGACTCAGAAGGTGCTCAATGCAACTCTGAGCACAAGGGGCCATCAACAGTCACCACCTGCTGTTCTTGATGTTACAAATGTCCAGCATAGATGGTAGTCACCATAGGACCTGGTGGGGGAGGGGGGGCTGGTCCTTTCAACAGTAGGACAGCTGAGTGGATGTGAGCCCCTTCTCAGACCCAGCCTGTCCTCAGATGGAGGAGCCCAGAGCCTAGGGGCAGCTGGGGGGCCACAGAATGCTGATGCCCCTGGGGAAGGAGTCCTGCCTGGCCCTGACCTACAGAGCAACACACACCACACACACCACACTCACACATCATACCCACCACACACCATAAACACCACACACATAGATCACACACACATACACCATACCCACCACACACCAGACCTACCACACGCACACACATCTCACACACACATACACACCACACACACATCACACACACCACACACACCACTGAAGGTCAGCCTGTTGGATGTCTGGCGGGGAGCCTCCTAATCGTCGATCCCTCATCAGAAAAAATATTTTCCTACTATTGGAGGAAGGAACATAGTTAATCCGTGGGCCTATTTTATTATCGCTACAAATATTCGTTTTTATTGGCACACGAGCAGATAAGCCGGGCGGAGGAAGAGCGGGCCTCTCGGGCGGCATCCCGGGGGCCCCAGGGGATCCAGGCCTGTGGCGTGCGTTTCCCAGCAGCAGCGAGCGGACTCCGGGGCAGCCTCCAAGCAGTCTTTTGGCCAAAGGCTGATTGCTATAAACCCCAAGTCAGGCGGTCCGAGGCCACGCGGGGCCCTCCGGCGATTTCTGGGACGGAGAGGCTGTCCTGGAAACTTCTCTGCACGCAGGAGGCCCGTGACGCTGTCGCCGGACACGTGTGACATCTCCTCATTTGCGAGCTGACTTCGGTTTCCAGCGACCCCGGGTGCCAAACCACGTCTCTCCCCAGGAGCCCTGACCTCGGCGGGGAGGACGCACGCTGCCTCGTGCTGCGGGTTCGGAGCTCAGGGGGGCACCGGGCGCGGAGGTGCCACCCGATTCGGGGCGTCACGCTCCGGAACCTGCTTCCCGGCCCCGCCCCCCGGGCCCCAGGACCCCACACTTGGCTCGCCGCACGGCACGCACACGTGTTGCTGGCCGAGGGCCCGCAGCACGCTGGAGAGGCCCACGCTCTCAGAGCTGGAGACCTACAGCCTCACGTTGCAGGGCAGGTAACGGGCCCCAGGTCCCCGCAGCCGGCGCGCAGGGTCCCCGCCCGCCGTCTGGGCACGAACCTACTGGCAGGTGAGCCGGGGCGCCGCGGAATCGCGCCCACGTCAGGGAAGAAGGCGGAGCCAGAGCCCCGGAAGCCCCGCCCATCGCAGCCCCGCTTGGGCAAAGTCGGCGGCTTTGGGGGGGTCGCGGGGGCTCCAGCTGAGAAGGTACCCGGGGCTGCGCCCCCTCCCCGCGCACCCGTGTGAGGTCCTGAGCGGCGGGCAGGTGCCGACTCCGCGCCGTCCGCTGTCGGGGGGGGGGAGCCCGCCTCCCCGCCCCCGCGGTGCTCGCGCACCTGCTGCCACGCCCGTTGGCTGCAGCTCTCGCCCTGTGCACTTCTGTGTGTAACCATCGAGGCCCCGGGGCTGGCGGCGACCGGGCGTCCCAGGCCGCTGCCCGTGGCTGCGCCGAGCCCGGCTCCGGGGAGTGAGTGGCAGCTGTGGTGGCCGGTGCCGTCCTGTGCTAGAAATCTTGGCAGACCTGAGCCTGCTCGTGACCCCTGTGCGGCCTTTAGGAACAGAGAGCCGGCTGGCTGCAGGCACGACCCTCTCCCCGGGTGGCCGGGGAGTCCTGGTGTGTGGGCCCCTTCCCCCAGGCCACCCACATCCAGGGGGAGGCGGGGCAGGAGGCGCGGGGGCTGAGCTGTCCACGGTGGTACCTGGCCACAGTCCCTCAGAGGCGATAGCGGCCCCACCCTGTGTCCTGCCCCTGCCCCGCAGGGTGTTTCTAGCCCCCCACGCCCACACCTGGGCAGCGGGCGGGGCTGAACCAGGGGTCCGTCCTCTGCCCCGGCACCCCCCACCCTCATCCCAGAGTTCTGGGGCTGAGCACGTTACTCGTCTAGGGCGCCCCAGCCGGCTGAGAGGCACTGCCCCCCTGGAAATGCTACCCGCTGTCCTCCTCCGCCCGGAGTTTGGGGGTGCCCTCCACACCCACACCTGAGGGCACCCCAGAAGCCTGGGGGTCAGAGGACAGACTGACGTTTTCCCTCTTGGCTGCGAATGGAACCGATTCAGGGCTGTGAAGCCTGCAGGGTTTGGAGTTCACGGTCACTGCGAAGGTCACTGCCCCTCTTCTTCCTGTTGGCCCCGCGTGGCTGCCGCTTGCTGCCTCGCCTCTCCCATGGGTGCCTGCCACACGCACACGGGCGCCCACACACACGTGTGCACATACCACACACATGCACACACAAACACACACACACGTGTGCACATACCATAGACACGCACACACAAACACGCACACACACACACCACACACACAGACACACGTACTCCACGGCCCATTTGCTGCACGTTCCAATCAGCACCAAAGGCAGCGGGGCCTCTCCTTATGGGAACACAGGTGTCCTGTGGACCCGCCTCTAACTTGAGAGGCAGGTGTGGGGGGAGGGGTCCCGGGGTGGGTTCCGTTTGCCCAAAAACAAACATTATGAACAAACCCACCAGACACAGGACTCATCACATGTCAGTAAGGGAATGTATATTTACACGTTTCTATGGAAGGTGACCATGTGTCATCTAAGTGAGGACACTTTTGAGAACAGAAAAGGTGCCAGTCATAGTGCCGGGACCAAGGTATGACTGGGCTGCCCCACCGTATTTGTGGTGATGGGCAGTGGCGTGCAGGGGTCGCAGCCCGCCTGGGGCACACCCCTGGGCTCTGCAGGTGCCCGGCCCGCGGCGGGGCCAGGCGTCCTCCGTCAGCTCGCTCCTTCAACGTGGCGGGTCACGGCCGCCTCTTCCCATCCGCAGGCAGGCAGGAGCCCACCTGAGATGGTGGAGGGGCCGTCCGCCCCCCCCCCTTCCTTGTCACAGTGCAGAAGGATTTCAGCTGCATCTGTGGCTCCACAGATACAAATTAAAGGGATAAAAATTAGGTCGGTCCCAAGCCACATTTTCCGCCAGACGTGGGCTTTGTAAACCCTGCCATGCGGGCCAGCTGAGTCCACCACATCGAATGTGCTTGTGTCCCCCGGGGAGGAGGGACGCGCGCCCGGCCGGTGGCTCTGCAGGTCCCCCCTGTCCTGGGGGAAACGGCCTGCCGCCCTCCTGGGAAACTCTCCGGCTGCCATTCGGGAAGACGTGTGCCCCACGCCGGGTCATTCATACAATGAGTACGGAGAGGGGCCTGCTGTGCGTGTTTTTATTTAACGAATTCCTCCCCCCCCCCCCCCCCCCCCCCCCCCCCCCCCCCCATTGCCAGAATGCAAGGAGGAAGCCTCATGAGACCCTGAACGGCGATGCATTCACTAACCCTACTAAAATCAGCAATCAGGTTTGCGCTGTTACAGAAATCCTTTCCGTTCGTTTTGGTTTGTGGCGTGTCTGAGTTTGAGCCGCTCTGGAGACCCTTTTTCCATACTCTGGCTTGTTCTGGGTCCCTGTCCAGAGTGACCCTGACAGTGTATCCTTGTGACTATCATCTGTTGCCCCTGAGACGACTTTGTGCACTTAACACGCATAAATATGCAAACAGGTGAGCTATCCATTGAGTTACATTTACAATAAAATAAGCTTTCTGTAGTGGCTTTGCCTACCAAGTTTGCTTTATAATTTGTTTTTAATATTTACTTTATTTTTGAGAGAGAGAAAGAGAGAGTGTGAGCAGGGGAGGGGCAGAGAGAGAGGGAGACACAGAATCAGAAACAGGCTCCAGTCTCTGAGCTGTCAGCACAGAGCCTGACGCGGGGCTCAAACCCACAAACTGCGAGATCATGACCTGAGCCGAAGTCCGACACTTCACCGACCGAGCCACCCAGACGCCCCATAAGTTTGCTTTTTAGAACTGAAGTTTTTGTGAATTAAATTTTACCTGAAAGCAAAAATCATGCCGTGCAGATATTCAAGAGGCTTAAAACGGACGGGACAGGCTTTTCGACATTGTTGCTCAGTTAATTCAGAGGAGGGAGAAGGAGGAAGCCACTCTTCTGGGTTCCAATGCTTGCTCACTTCTGACACACACACACACACACACACACACACACACACACACACGAGACACCTCAGTGATCTTTAAGATTCACCTTCCTCAGGGAGAAACAAGGCACGCCTTTGCAAAAGGTATACGGCATTCTATCGAAACACAAACGTGCACTTCTCACCTTGGCGAGCAAGTTTTCTTTGTGTTTAAGCACAAAAACTATGAAGTCTTTGGAAATTTTATGGAATATTTATTTCCTGAAATTTTCCCTTTTTGCCTCTAGCTATTTCATCAGAGTGTGTGTGTGTGTGTGTGTGTATGTAAGAGAGAGAGAGACTGAGAGAGAGAGAGATTTAAGAACTTCAAAAGTAAAGGTTGAGAAACACCAGACGAAGGGTCCCGATCTTTGTAGCTTCTATTTCCTTGAAAATGTCCCAGAAACTATTCTTCCTTTTTGCAGGATGTAGCTTCCCCACAAATCCTGAAATTCCTCTGTTTAACTCAAAAACAAAACAAAACAAAACTTGTGGCTTTTCTCAAAATGACAAACCAGACGCACGGAATCTGAAATGCCCAGAACACGGCCAGGACTGTAAACCTTTGGGCTCAGCAGGCAGGTTTTACGGGGAGCCCAGGAAAACCGAAAGGATGCAGGAAATAGCCAGCTCACCGCCTCTCCCGTGCAGCTGTCTCTGGGACGTCAAATGTCCGAGGGCCCGGCCAGAGCCAGTGTTCTCCGTGGGCAAACCAGCGCACGGCCGCGAGCCCAGATTCCCCCCCCACCCCGACAGTCCAGACAGAGTGCAGCCAGGAGGTGTAGATGGGGCACATTCACCCCAAAGCCGTTCTCCAAACGGCCGCCTCAGACAGACATGTAAATATTTGTTATAAACAGTGGAAGAAATAATGCAATCGCATAGCTAGCAGAACAGGGCAGCGGGCGACCCCCAAGGATGTTAATATTGCGGACACTGAGGGCGGAGGGGGAGGGATTTAACGTCTGAGCTGATGCTCGGAGCCCACCTAATGTGATGGAAAACGCCGCTGGCTCCCGTGGCTGGGACTGGGGGGCGGTGCCCAACTCCGCTCGGTCACTCGAACCCACTGGACACTGGACACGCCACCTCATCAAGTTCTGCAGCCAAAACTCAGGATGACTCCCTCTTTCGACCCCCTCCCTGGGGATGCTGGGAAGATGAGAAGGGACCAGGGGAGGAAGCCCGTGGGACGGCGCCTGGCCGGGAGGGGGTGGTGAGTGCGTCGACCTGAAAAGAAAGGCAATAATGTCCTTGGCCCAGGTCGCTGCCGGCCCAGCCCCGCGTTCGCCTCTGCCGTCGGGTCCTCCGCGCAACCCACACGCTTGCTGCCATCCTCCCTCTGACAGGAAGCCCCTCCCCCCTGGAAGGGCCCTGCCATTTGCTCCTGGGGATTCCAGAAACTCCCTGGATGACGGGTGGTGTCCAGAGGGCGCCGTCGGCGGGCACAGGAGCGCGTGGAGCAAATGCACGCTCACGCCTTCTCCTTCGAGGCGTCCTGGCCTCGAGACTTGCACACGCTGTGGTGCCCGCGCCCGCACACCCAGATGGCCGCAGAGCTGCACGCGCTAGGACACGCCACTGAGCAGTTTCCTGTGTCCTGAGCAGGCAGCAGACCCGCTCAGGCGCCTCCCCGCGACCTGGGGCTGACTCCGAGCCCCCCTGCGAGCGGCCCCGGCCTGGAGGGACCCCCGTGCTGGTGGGGCCTTAGCTGGGAGCATGTGCAACAGAGAGAAGGGCAGGCGGAAGGGCCCCCAGACGGCACCTCACCCCCTCCCGGGGCAGGGCTGCCCCCCTCGCCGCCCTGGCCTCAGCCCCTCAGAGCAACAGGCCCGGCTCTGGGCTGTGAACGAGGCTTCGCTTCTCCAGCACATTTCTGGGCGCGGGCGTCCAGGCCCCCGGGCTCTGGGACACTGCACTTCCCCCCCACACCCCGCCCCCCATGGCGCTCGGGTACAGCAGTCACCGGAGCTGCTGGCGGTGGGGGGGGGAGGTCACAGCTGCAGGCAGAGTCCTCGGGGAGAGCCCTGCGGGCAGACTCGGTCTTCACATGCTAGGAGTTTGGAATCCAGGCAGTGGTTTGGGGCTCAGTGGTTGGCTTGTCCTTCCCACCACCCTCGACTCAGCCCCAGTCCTGGGAGGGGCCAGAGGGGCCATGAGCGAGGGAGGGTCAGAGAGAGAGAGGGCGACACAGAGTGTGAAGCAGCTCCAGGCTCTGAGCTGTCAGCACAGACCCTGACGCAGGACTCGTACTCACGAACCGCGAGATCATGACCTGAGCCGAAGTTAGACGCTTAACCGACTGAGCCCCCAGGTGCCCCAAAAAGATGCCGTTAAAAAATGGTACAGCCCAGAATGGGAAGAGAAAACTCTCCTGATTGTCGCAGACGCTGCAGGAAAGAATCTTACGCTCTTTGCTAATTTCTGTTTCTTGTTGAGCGAGCCTTTGCCCCACAGACAGCCAAAGGCAGAGTGGAGACCGGCCGCCTGGGTCTGGCCAGAGAAACCTGCTCGGTTCACAACCAATTTCATCACGGCCGACACGCGAGAGGGTTGGACAGGTTCTAGAAATCAACTGATCTCGGAAGTAACTCGACACCCGGCCGGCTCAGTCACTCTGCTCGCCCCTCGTCTTCGTGCCAGTTATTACGATCTGATTTTTGTGTTTTCTGTAATCCTGGAGTTTACAAGCGCCTCTGTGGGAGGCGAAAATCCGGGCAGCGCAGACTCGCAGAGAAATGAGCCGGTTTGCGCCTTAAGTGCTAATATCCACGTGGGGTGTTGGCTCAGCCAGGCACTCAAAGACCTGAAACCTGGATGCCAACAGAGGTGGCTTGTCCGGAAATCAAAGTGTGCAGTGGGTGGGGCCAGCTCCAACACCAGGCGGGGTGCGGGGTGGGGGGGGGNTTCCCCCCCCCCCCCCCCCCCCCATTGCCAGAATGCAAGGTGTTTGGCTCATGAGACCCTGAACGGCGATGCATTCACTAACCCTACTAAAATCAGCAATCAGGTTTGCGCTGTTACAGAAATCCTTTCCGTTCGTTTTGGTTTGTGGCGTGTCTGAGTTTGAGCCGCTCTGGAGACCCTTTTTCCATACTCTGGCTTGTTCTGGGTCCCTGTCCAGAGTGACCCTGACAGTGTATCCTTGTGACTATCATCTGTTGCCCCTGAGACGACTTTGTGCACTTAACACGCATAAATATGCAAACAGGTGAGCTATCCATTGAGTTACATTTACAATAAAATAAGCTTTCTGTAGTGGCTTTGCCTACCAAGTTTGCTTTATAATTTGTTTTTAATATTTACTTTATTTTTGAGAGAGAGAAAGAGAGAGTGTGAGCAGGGGAGGGGCAGAGAGAGAGGGAGACACAGAATCAGAAACAGGCTCCAGTCTCTGAGCTGTCAGCACAGAGCCTGACGCGGGGCTCAAACCCACAAACTGCGAGATCATGACCTGAGCCGAAGTCCGACACTTCACCGACCGAGCCACCCAGACGCCCCATAAGTTTGCTTTTTAGAACTGAAGTTTTTGTGAATTAAATTTTACCTGAAAGCAAAAATCATGCCGTGCAGATATTCAAGAGGCTTAAAACGGACGGGACAGGCTTTTCGACATTGTTGCTCAGTTAATTCAGAGGAGGGAGAAGGAGGAAGCCACTCTTCTGGGTTCCAATGCTTGCTCACTTCTGACACACACACACACACACACACACACACACACACACACACGAGACACCTCAGTGATCTTTAAGATTCACCTTCCTCAGGGAGAAACAAGGCACGCCTTTGCAAAAGGTATACGGCATTCTATCGAAACACAAACGTGCACTTCTCACCTTGGCGAGCAAGTTTTCTTTGTGTTTAAGCACAAAAACTATGAAGTCTTTGGAAATTTTATGGAATATTTATTTCCTGAAATTTTCCCTTTTTGCCTCTAGCTATTTCATCAGAGTGTGTGTGTGTGTGTGTGTGTATGTAAGAGAGAGAGAGACTGAGAGAGAGAGAGATTTAAGAACTTCAAAAGTAAAGGTTGAGAAACACCAGACGAAGGGTCCCGATCTTTGTAGCTTCTATTTCCTTGAAAATGTCCCAGAAACTATTCTTCCTTTTTGCAGGATGTAGCTTCCCCACAAATCCTGAAATTCCTCTGTTTAACTCAAAAACAAAACAAAACAAAACTTGTGGCTTTTCTCAAAATGACAAACCAGACGCACGGAATCTGAAATGCCCAGAACACGGCCAGGACTGTAAACCTTTGGGCTCAGCAGGCAGGTTTTACGGGGAGCCCAGGAAAACCGAAAGGATGCAGGAAATAGCCAGCTCACCGCCTCTCCCGTGCAGCTGTCTCTGGGACGTCAAATGTCCGAGGGCCCGGCCAGAGCCAGTGTTCTCCGTGGGCAAACCAGCGCACGGCCGCGAGCCCAGATTCCCCCCCCACCCCGACAGTCCAGACAGAGTGCAGCCAGGAGGTGTAGATGGGGCACATTCACCCCAAAGCCGTTCTCCAAACGGCCGCCTCAGACAGACATGTAAATATTTGTTATAAACAGTGGAAGAAATAATGCAATCGCATAGCTAGCAGAACAGGGCAGCGGGCGACCCCCAAGGATGTTAATATTGCGGACACTGAGGGCGGAGGGGGAGGGATTTAACGTCTGAGCTGATGCTCGGAGCCCACCTAATGTGATGGAAAACGCCGCTGGCTCCCGTGGCTGGGACTGGGGGGCGGTGCCCAACTCCGCTCGGTCACTCGAACCCACTGGACACTGGACACGCCACCTCATCAAGTTCTGCAGCCAAAACTCAGGATGACTCCCTCTTTCGACCCCCTCCCTGGGGATGCTGGGAAGATGAGAAGGGACCAGGGGAGGAAGCCCGTGGGACGGCGCCTGGCCGGGAGGGGGTGGTGAGTGCGTCGACCTGAAAAGAAAGGCAATAATGTCCTTGGCCCAGGTCGCTGCCGGCCCAGCCCCGCGTTCGCCTCTGCCGTCGGGTCCTCCGCGCAACCCACACGCTTGCTGCCATCCTCCCTCTGACAGGAAGCCCCTCCCCCCTGGAAGGGCCCTGCCATTTGCTCCTGGGGATTCCAGAAACTCCCTGGATGACGGGTGGTGTCCAGAGGGCGCCGTCGGCGGGCACAGGAGCGCGTGGAGCAAATGCACGCTCACGCCTTCTCCTTCGAGGCGTCCTGGCCTCGAGACTTGCACACGCTGTGGTGCCCGCGCCCGCACACCCAGATGGCCGCAGAGCTGCACGCGCTAGGACACGCCACTGAGCAGTTTCCTGTGTCCTGAGCAGGCAGCAGACCCGCTCAGGCGCCTCCCCGCGACCTGGGGCTGACTCCGAGCCCCCCTGCGAGCGGCCCCGGCCTGGAGGGACCCCCGTGCTGGTGGGGCCTTAGCTGGGAGCATGTGCAACAGAGAGAAGGGCAGGCGGAAGGGCCCCCAGACGGCACCTCACCCCCTCCCGGGGCAGGGCTGCCCCCCTCGCCGCCCTGGCCTCAGCCCCTCAGAGCAACAGGCCCGGCTCTGGGCTGTGAACGAGGCTTCGCTTCTCCAGCACATTTCTGGGCGCGGGCGTCCAGGCCCCCGGGCTCTGGGACACTGCACTTCCCCCCCACACCCCGCCCCCCATGGCGCTCGGGTACAGCAGTCACCGGAGCTGCTGGCGGTGGGGGGGGGAGGTCACAGCTGCAGGCAGAGTCCTCGGGGAGAGCCCTGCGGGCAGACTCGGTCTTCACATGCTAGGAGTTTGGAATCCAGGCAGTGGTTTGGGGCTCAGTGGTTGGCTTGTCCTTCCCACCACCCTCGACTCAGCCCCAGTCCTGGGAGGGGCCAGAGGGGCCATGAGCGAGGGAGGGTCAGAGAGAGAGAGGGCGACACAGAGTGTGAAGCAGCTCCAGGCTCTGAGCTGTCAGCACAGACCCTGACGCAGGACTCGTACTCACGAACCGCGAGATCATGACCTGAGCCGAAGTTAGACGCTTAACCGACTGAGCCCCCAGGTGCCCCAAAAAGATGCCGTTAAAAAATGGTACAGCCCAGAATGGGAAGAGAAAACTCTCCTGATTGTCGCAGACGCTGCAGGAAAGAATCTTACGCTCTTTGCTAATTTCTGTTTCTTGTTGAGCGAGCCTTTGCCCCACAGACAGCCAAAGGCAGAGTGGAGACCGGCCGCCTGGGTCTGGCCAGAGAAACCTGCTCGGTTCACAACCAATTTCATCACGGCCGACACGCGAGAGGGTTGGACAGGTTCTAGAAATCAACTGATCTCGGAAGTAACTCGACACCCGGCCGGCTCAGTCACTCTGCTCGCCCCTCGTCTTCGTGCCAGTTATTACGATCTGATTTTTGTGTTTTCTGTAATCCTGGAGTTTACAAGCGCCTCTGTGGGAGGCGAAAATCCGGGCAGCGCAGACTCGCAGAGAAATGAGCCGGTTTGCGCCTTAAGTGCTAATATCCACGTGGGGTGTTGGCTCAGCCAGGCACTCAAAGACCTGAAACCTGGATGCCAACAGAGGTGGCTTGTCCGGAAATCAAAGTGTGCAGTGGGTGGGGCCAGCTCCAACACCAGGCGGGGTGCGGGGTGGGGGGGGGCGGGGGGAAGGGCCCGGTCGGTTCCCCCAGAGGAGTCCTGTGGTCTCAGTTTGGTTTCAATTAACCTTAGGAACGATTCTTTTCTCTGCTGCGGGCTTGTGCGAAGGCAGAACGGGCCTGGCAAATGGCATTTCTGGTAATTGGTGCTGATGGTCACCAAACCCACAGGGCTGAGGTCGACACCCCGGGTGCCGCTGATTTAGGCGAAATTGAACGGCGCGGATGTGACCGCAAACCCGGCTGGAAGGCGAATGCCCTGCCCGGGACGAGCCAGTTTGGAGCTCAAGGAGAATAGAGGCCGAGCTGTGTCCCTAATCAGGACCGAATCCAAGCCCCCGTCTGGGGCTCCGCCGCTGGCGAGGGCTCCGGGGTGGAGGGGAAGTGGCCTGAAGGATGACGCATTTACTGAGCCCCAAAAGAGTCTCGGGGAGCAGGGCTGAGGCTGGCCAACGCCCTCTGGGATGCCGGCTGGCACGGGGGGTGTGCCCCTCACCAGCAAGGACGACATCATCAGTGTGGGGCCTGTGCCACGCACACTTAGTTTGACCGTGTCCCCTTTCTCCCTGGCATCTGGGAGATGCCTTTCTCCCTTAGGCGCCGACCTCGAACGCCCGCGTCAGCCTGCACGGCGCCTGCAGGAAGTCCGTCTGTGTGGGGTCCGTCCGTGAGGGGCCGAGATCCCGTGCAAGTGCAGAGGAAGAGGCCCGGTGCAGCCCGAGAGGCCAGGGCGGGGCCTCCCTGGATCAGGAGCACCAGAGCAGAACCGAGGCGGGGGTGGGGCGTGCGGGGCCGTGGCCGGAAGCAGCAGGTGTGCAAAGGCTCAGAGGCAGGAAGTGTCCGGGAGCTCCGGGTCCCCAGCCTGGGTGGGGTCTGCACGGGTGGGGAGGGGGGAGCGAGGAGCCGGGAGAGCCCCCGAGTCCCCGTCCTGCGGGGATGGTGGCCCTGGAGGGTGTGATCGGGCGGCGTCAGGAGCCGGGTCCGGCCTCCGCAAGGGGTGAGGTTTCCAGCTGGAGGCTGTGACAACAGGCCACGTGCGCAGTGGGGACGGTGGGGTTCGGGGAGCACCGAGGGCCCAGGACACCGCCTTCCGTGTCCCCTGCCGACCTGCCTCTGCCGTCCTCAGTTCCTGTGCCCCGTGGGTCCGAGCCGAGCGGGGAAAACACGGGGGACCGGCCAGGGTGGGGACCAGGAGTCCTCCTCCCCCGGGGGTCCCCCGGCAGGCCACACCGGCTGGCGTGCCCCTCAGTCCGAGGGCACTTCCACACGAGTCTCTCTCCTGGGATCTCCCCCCGGGGCCCCCACACCCCAACCCCACCTGAGTAGCATTCTCTTTGTCGACAGATCCTGAAATCCCCCTGATGTGAGTGGCCATTCTGCCCCGTTGACCCTGACTGACACCCAGCGGTACATCTGAGTCTCAGAAGCTCGGAGTCACTGCCTCTGCCCCCCCCCGTCCCCGCCCCAGCTACTGGCCATGCTTCTCTGCGTGCCAGGCCCCGAGCAGAGAACAGTGCAGACGGGCTCTCTGTTCCCACAGGACGTTACAGGTCAGGGAGGCCTCGGGGGCCCGCAGGGAAGCAGACCCCAGGGCCTGGCCCTCCCTCGACGAGTCAGACCCTCTGGGGAAGGGGCCTGGGGAAGCCCCCGGCTGTCTGCTTCCAGGGCTTTCCATCTGTCCAAGATTCACCGGGCTCCCGTCCCGCGCCCCGTGCTGTTCACTGGGGGCTCTGGTGGTGAGGGGATCGTTCAGTCTCCCACGTCCAGACCCTTCACCACACCCTTGCTCTCGACATGTTTTTAAAAGGGACGAAACAAAACAAAATAGGTCCTTTCTTCCCTGGCCCACCCAATGCAGCACTCAACACGCCGCCATAGCTAAAACGTCGGTACCACGGACGGGCATGCCATGCACAAAATAAAAGCCCTCGTTTGCTTTCCCGTTGGGTTGGATTTCCAAACGGGTCAAACATTTACAGAAATGGCCCAAACTGTACAAATAAACCACAGGTCTAGAAGGGAAGGCAGTTTACATTACTCAGGGCCAGATGAGTCTGGGAGCCACAGCCCCGGCCCTTTGAAAACCACTTTGTGCCGGGTACGTGAGCTTGGTGCCCCGTCTGGAATCCCTCAGCCCCACCAGAGGGCTTCAGGAAGGGCCCCGCGATCCTACACGCCGAGGGCCCCGTGTGCACTCCAGCTGGGCGGCTCTGCCCCCCGACAGCTCAAACGAAAAGGATCGCAGCCCGGGGTCCCAGGACGCCCCCGCAGCACAGCCTGCACCCCGTCCCTTCCCTCCGTCGCGTCACCTGCGGCTCGGGGCCGTCACTGTTTCCCTCAAGAACCCGGGACTGTGACCTCGCATCCCACACAGGTGGCCCGAGCCTCACGCAGAGCTGGCGCTCAGCTATGTTTCGTAGATGAGGACACGGGTTCTGGCCGCCGGGGGCCCCGTGTGGGCAGAGTGGGCCTGGGCCCCTGCTTCTCGAAAAGATGCCTGGCCGGTTCCTGGGCTCCGGCCTCTCAGCTCGCCCTGCCGCGGGTTGAGTTGTGTGCTGTGTGTGTGTGTGTGTGTGAGTCGAGTGGCCCAATCCAGAATGACTGGTGTCCTGATACGAGGACAGAGGTGGACCCGACACACAGGGAAGATGATCAGGTGAAGACTGAGGCAGAGACGGGAGGGACGAGGCCACCAGCTCAGGGACGTGGGGCCCAGGAGCTGGACAAGGCAGGAAGGACCCTCCCCTGGGGCCTCGGGGGGAGCACGGCCCTTCCCACACCTTGATCCTGGTCTTCTGGCTCCAGAAGGTGAGAGAACGCATTTGTGTAGTTTTAAGCCACCAGCTCGGGGCTCTTTGTTACTGAGCACTATTAGGCATCTGTAGGCTGTGCCAATGCCACGGGGGGGGGGGGGCGGGGAGGGCCTCTTCCACGGCAGCATCGGGGGTGGGGAACCCCCAGAAACCACAGGGGGAGTGACACCCCCACCCCCCAGGGCTCGGCCGGCGGGAGGGCGGTATCGTCATAAAGGTTTTCTGTTCTGTTCACCCACACAGGTCCTGGAGCCTCGATCCGGGGGAAGCCGGGTCTCCTCAGAGCCTCCTTATGCCTGACCTGTGATGGTTCTGGCTCCCAGGCTCCTCTCGTGCTCTGTCTGGGATGCCCGGGGAGGCCCTCGGAAATTCGGGGCCCTCAGTGCCGACCCCTCCTCCGGGGCCAAGGTCCCGAAGCGGCGTGGCCTCTCCCTTCCTATTTCCGCGAGCCCCGTGGCCAGTCTGCTGCGCTACCATCAGGGGCTTTAGTCGTAGGAGGGAGGGTCTGGGGAGGGAGCCGCTGGATCCTGGCGGGAGAGCCTGAAGGGCACACCTGGCGACTCAGAGCCCCTGGTCGTCACCTGCTGGCCCGCCTTTCCGTGCGCTGACCACTCGGCACCCACCTGGGCTCTCCGGGTGAGGCCGTGCCACCAGGCCCAGCCAGTCGGGCTCCACGGGCACCGTGTGGCGCTGCTCCTCTGGGCCACGCGGCCAAGCCTGGCCTCCGCCGGAGGCTGACTCAAAGCGTGGGCTGTGGCGCCTGCCCAGGAGGCGTCTCCCTCCTGCACGCCATGCTCGTCCCGGCATCCGGGGCCTCCCGAACCGACACTCAGCAGAAAGGCATCCACAGCCCTCCTGGCCTCTGACCTCGGGGGTGGCCGAGGAAAATCCATCGCCATGTGGCAAAGCCCTCCGTGTCCTCGCGCGCCATGAAACACGGGGACATGGGACAGAAGAGGTGCTGGTCTGCGGGGCCCAGGGGACAGCAGGGGACAGCCCGACGCCAAGGCCACTGCCCTGTGACCTGCGACCTGCTGGGAGGTTACGGAAACGCTGCAACCCGGAAGCCCATCTCTTTCTGCCCGGTGTTTTATGCAGAAGTTGCGCGTGCTTTGCAGAAGTGGGGCGCTGCCTCACTCACCCACTCAGCCGATGACAGACAAACACAGCGGGGGCTCGTCATCTCCACGGGGCTTGGACACACCAGCTACGCCCGGCTCATGGCGCTGTGGTGAGCGCACGGGTCACACGCACGATTAATGAGCACGTTAGCACAGCCCACGTGGTGACACCGATGTTTTTCAGAACTACTAACGCTTTCTTCAGCCCATTCTCTACCCGCTTTCCCTGTGGCCCTTTACCAGTGCTCCTGCCGGACAGCATTTTTCCATCGCTGGGAACACTTACAAAGGTTTTTTTTTTTTTTTTTTTTTTTCCCAGTTTTAAATCCCTGCATCTTCAAATTCGCTTTTCTGCACTAAATTTGGGAAAAGGGGCAGCACTTGGAAAGTCCCCTAGAAGGGACCAGAAACTGGAAGTTAGAAAACCCCGAGCCGTGACATCAGGACGCTGCAGCGCTGTTTACAAAGGGGACGCATCTTCCAGTAACCGGTGGCTGCTGGTGGCCCACCGCAGAGGCGGAGGGACGCAGAGCTGTGCAATCTGGGCGCCAGCGCGTCTTTTTCTCCTAGTTCATGTCTGCAACTGGGCCTCGGAGATGGGCGCAGCCCGCGGGGTGCTCTGGGCGCCTCTGAGCCCGTCCGCAAGGCAGCGCGGGCTCGGTGTGAAGGTGGCGCTATCAGAAGGGAGGCTGGGGATTTGGGGGATGAAACTCTGCATCTCCCGATCCTACGGCTTCCCCGGGCCCCCCTCCCAGAGGGCAGCACCGGCCACGTCCCTCTGGTAATTCCGCACAAAGAGAGACATGGGCCTGTCCACGCCCCTCATCCCCCGTTGCATTTCCTGGTCCTGGCCCCCCGTCTTGACCAGCTCCTCGAAACCTCGCTGCTTTTGGGGATCAGCATCCCGATGGGGGCCACGGGCTTTCCTCTGCCCCGGAGGGAAGCAGATCCAGCCCCAAGTCTTCCCTTCACACGGCGCCCGACGGCGGAGCCCCCAGCCCCCCTGTGACCTGACGTCCCCAGTCAGGCCTCCGCCCCCTGCTTAAGTCCACTTGGCGTGTCTGTGTCTAACGTGAGAGAGAAACGAGCCTTGGACCTTCAAGTCTCTGTTACATAAGCTGAACCTTGTTCCTAAATTATGCAAATGAGTCTGTCCCCCGCTTGCCAGAGAGGGAATGGCCGTGAGCCCACGTGGGCCGGGAGGGCAGCCGGTGGCCCCCAGCGTGGCAGGGCAGTGGCCACCGCACCCAAAGGGCCAAAGGGACAGGGGGGAGGGCGGCTCCGTGGTGACCTACGTGGACATGGACACCAGGCGCGGGCGCGGCCGCCTCCGTCTGCCCTTGGCACTGCGGGGGCCCCACGGCTGCGTCTGAGGTGAGGGAGGCCCTGGGCTGAGCGAGCCGTCAGCTGAGCAGCGGGACAGAAGCTCACACTCAGGGGTGGGCCGCGTTGTGACGAACCCGAACCACGTTTCTCGTGCGCGTCAGGTTCCGCCCCAGAAGGCAGTCTCCTCTGTCCCTTCACCGTCCCTCGGGGACCACAGCTGACACCCCGCACGGGCCCGTGCCCGCCGCCCCCTCCCCTCCTCTCCTGCTCCTCCCACATCCTCAGGTGCCAGTGGTTGAACACGTTGTCACCTCGAAGGGACTTTCATGTCACAGGTGAAGAACTAGAGACTGGCGGGGGGGGGGGGGTTCTGGAACTTGACAAGAGGGCCCGGTCCTCGGCTGCTGGGCTCCTGCCCAGGTCGCCCGCCCGCCCACGGGACCGAGGGGCCTCTGTCTGCACACGGCAAGGCTGATCCAGTGTCATCAGATGAATCACAAGGGGACAGGGCGTCCTCTGAGCTGATGATCCATCGGTTTCAGGTAAGTAGCAAACTATGACGCCGGAAGGCTCCCCACTCGCTCAGAGCACCGCTGCCTCCGACACCTCGAGCCTGCAGGCCGCGATCGGCCAGACTCAGCAGCTCTGCCACGTGGTGTGTGAGAGTGACTTCTATCCACACCACGTGGGGAAGAGTTCCTGCAGTTACGTGAGGAGCAGCAGAATGAGCAATGTTCTCGGTACGTTAAGGGGCGACAAGCACAACAACGTGCAGATCAGTCGATTTAGGTTCAAATTACCCAGATGTTTGACTCTCTGTGTATATATGTATCCATCCGTCTGTCCTTCCTTCCTTCTTTCCCTCCTTCCTTCCTCTCATCAATCCATCCATCCCTCCATCCATCCACTCATCCATCATCTATCCATCCATCCACCCACCCACCCATCTATCCACCTACCCATCCACCCACCCACCCATCCATCCACCCATCTACTCTTCCATCATCCATCCATCCATCCATTCACTCATCCATCCACACCCGTCCATCCAACCACTCATGCACCCACTCACCCATCCACCCACCCATCCATCCACTCATCCAACCATCTGCCTATCCACCCCTCCACTCACTCACCCATCCATCCATTCATCCACCCACCCATTCACACACCCACTCACCCATCCACCCACTACCCATCCATCCATCCATTCATCTATCCATCCATCCATCCACCCATCCACTCATCCATCTGGACCAGATGTGGTTCTTCCCTCCTCTGTCTTGCTAAGAAAACCCGAACTCTGCTTAACTATCCATCCCTCATGGAAGTGGCTCTGACCTCAGCTCAGGAGTGAATTCCTTATGAGTCTAAGCAGCCATAGTAACCCCACTCCTTCCACTGATTTAGCAATGGCCATGTGACCCACTTCTGACCCGTGAGATGTGAGAAATGCTTCCTCCAATGAATGACGGAGATACAGCACAGCAGGGTCGCCTTTCTGCCCGTCCCAGGACTCGCAGAGACCTTACGACCAGCCTGAGCAGCTCTACACCTTCCTGGACCCGGAAAAGACCTCACTTCCCAGCACTCTTTGCCGTTGAGCCGGGCCACGAGACTGGCTCCGGCCGGTGGGCTGTAAGGTGGCTTGTAAGGTGGCTCTGGCCAGCGGCCCTGGAAGGTGGGCCTGCACTTACTGGCCCGCGAGGCCCTTCAGCACAGTCTCCCCTGTCCTGCCGCAAAGCCGCACACCTGGCGGGAAGCCAGAGCCGTGGGGCAGAAGCAACCTGGGGGCCGCTGCCCTCATGGAGGAGCCCCGAGCGGGAGAGTCGCCAGGCGGGCGCACACGCGCAAACTGTGTTGTGTGTCCAGCCACTGAAGTGTTGGCGTTTTAACCGCAAAACGGTCCCACCCGTCCCCACCCGCCTAACACTTCCTCTTAGCGAACTCACGGTTCACCCAGTGAATTTGTTTCAGATTCTCAACACCACCCACACACAGAAGGCCAGCGCCCTTTAGAACAAGCAGAGCGAAAACAAATCTGTGTCACTGACTTGGGGTGGAGAGCGGTGCTCACCGAGGCCGCTCCGTTCTCGGGGGGCCCGTGAGGCACGTGCGGGAGCCATTCCGGCGTTGAACAGATGCGCTGGAGAAGAGGGAGGGTCTCTCTATTTGGCCCAGGAAACCCCGTGCCCTTTGCCACATGCCAGCGCCCGGCGTCCCCGGTGCGCACCCCACCCCGGGGTGGGGGGTCCAGCCATCGGGCCACGCCGTCCTTCAGCAGCTCGTTTCAATAATTCGGAGGCCCTGTGCCCCCCGGTACCACTTCTCCGTGTCGGCGTCTCGTGGTAGTTGCGTACACGCGTCCCCGCGTCTCCCCGGCGCGGTGTCTGGCACCTGCTCGGTTCTGCAGGTGTGTCTGGAAGGCCGAAGCCAGCGGGATTACCGTCCCGCCGGGGATCATGGGAAAGGGTGTTGGCAGAGCGCCGGACGCTGGGGTCCCACGGGCTCGGCTGTGTCTGTGACCCGGCAACAGCCCTTCCAGCCTCTCCTGGAACCTTAACCCGTCCGTAACTCTCTGGCGTCCACATTCTCTGGTTTATTTCGAGCAACAGCATTTAAATGCCAGAAAGTTCCCACGTTTCCTTTAACGACGGTATTCACGTTTGCTGAGTGAAAACCAAGACGTGCTCCTCAGCACCATTTTCCCCGCCGTGGAGCCTGGCCTAGGAGACCGGAACACAGGTTTCTGTATAATTCGCCCTTTCTAAAGGGGGCTCTGGGGCTTAAGCTCCGATACGCCTCGGCTGGAACCCTAAGGGCTGTGAACGTGGTGACAGCACAGCCTTGCTCACACTCGCGGAGGCACTCGGGTCTCTGGACACCACCTGGGGGCGGAAGACAGAGCGAGGAGCGCCTCCCGTGTGCCGGGCGCCGTAACCAACACAGTCGCCACCATGATCCTGCGAGGCGGGCGTTATTGCTGGTCTCTTTCCTAGAGGAGGAAAACGAGGCCCAGAGAGGTTGAGCTACTTATCCAAGGTCACACAGTATTAGGTGGCAGAACTGGGATTCACCCCCAGGCTGGGATTGATTTCAGGAGGGGAAGTCCATCCAGGCATCAAATCCGAGGTCACTGGGCAGGGGTCACCCGGGGGTCACCTCGAAGCTTGGAACCTGGGCTGCTCTTCCTGTCTCTGAGAGGACGGACTCCGTGGCCCCGGGAGGCCCTTCCAGCCTGAGGACGGGGCAGACAAGGACATCGGCACAGCACGAAAGGGGCGTCGAGAACGTCCAAGGAGGCGCCAGCCCGAGCCAGGGAGAGCGCGACGCGGGGCCGCCAGAGCCGGCCGTGCCCACAGCCGCCACCCGAGGGAGGCCTGGAGGGCACGGGGCAGTGCCACGGGGCGCAGGCGGCCTGAGCTGGCGGTGCGGGGGCTGGGCCGCGGGGCCTTCAGGAGGCGTGGGGCGTGTGGGCCTCACCTCATGGCAGGTGCTTCCCTGATGGGGACCAACCTTCCAGGGAAGGTTCCAGAAGCAGCGCCAGGCCCAGTCCTTCTGGGCGTGACCGCAGCCCTGACCACCCAGGCTGCCCTGGCGAGCCTCCGGTTTCCCGTGTGACCTCAGTTTCCTCATCTCTAGAATGGGAGCGGAAACAATCCCAGCCTGACAGAGCACAGGAAGGAGCAGGGAGGCTCTCCTGGCCAGGGCCCGGGCGTGCAGCACAGCACGCTTGTACCAAGTTTTCTAGAAGGAAGTTTTGTCGCTGCTCTCCCTCCCCGCCCCTCGATTTCCAGGGGAAACTGTTAACATTTCATGAGGTTGTGGTTAGGCCGAGATCTGAATTCTCAGCCAAGGAAATCAAATTGAAAAACCCCAGGGAGGGGGCGGCAGTTCGGAGGCACTGACCCGTCTAACACCCTCCCGGAACTCCGTCTGCAGGGGCGCTCGGGCTCTAAGTGCGTCTCACCAGGTGACAGAGCCCCTGGGTGCAACGAGTGCTTTGCAGATGGGAACACACAGAGGGACCCCAGGAGGGGTGGCGTCACTGTCAATCAGCTCCCGAGGCTGCTGCCTGGAAGAAGCAGCCCGGGGGCGGGGAGAGGAAAATGCAGGGGTGGGGCCCATCTCTGGCAGGGGAGGAAAAGACGGCTGCTCCTTGCGACCGGAGCTTCTCTGCCCTGCACCTTGTTGGGGCTTCACAGCTAATCTGACTTGCCGCCCGTGACTGTCCCCATTCTGCCGATGAACAAACTGAGTCCAGAAAGGACGAGCCACCTCGCCCAGGAGGACAGCTAGCCAGAAGCGGTGTCGAGTCTCAGGACCGAAAGTCGCTCCTAAAAGTTGTCTGCTGATACTTAGCAAAGCCCTCACCTCACCACCCCCAGGCTCAAGGGCCAAAGCAAACAGCTAGAAGGAAGCCCCCACCCCCTCTCCGAAATCGGGGCCAAACAGCCCCAGTGCCCCCGATCCCCAGGTCCCTCGAGGGCCCCCGGATACAGCGCTCAGAAGTCCCAACGGGAAGTCGCACGAACACACACACACACACACACACACACACACACACAGCAGACGTCTCCTGGAAGTGATCTGGTGCTTAGATCTGGACGCATGGCCCGCAGGGTTCTGCGGGGGACACTGGGCACGCCTATTAGGGCGACTCCCAAGCAGGGGCCGTCTCTGGCTCTCACACCTTCCCAGGGCCGGGGGGCGGAGGTAATTGCTGCCTCTGTCGGGTGTAAAAGTAAACAGGGGCGGGTCTTCTCTGCAAAGTACCCCGTTTAATCACACCCGTAAGAACTTGAGAACAAGCCTGCTGCCCATTTAATCCCCCTACAGAGACCAGGCCCGCTGTCGTGGCTGCAAGCCCAGCGGCACCCCGGGGGCTCCGCGCCTGAGCAATGACGGCCGTGTGGTCACTCGTCACCCAACGAATTCTGAAACGCAGAAATTCCAGTGTTGCCCAGGACACGGCAGGTTTTATTACAATCTCCCGCGGTTCTTCCTTCCTGGCCCCAGAAGAAGGAAAGAAGTTGGTGCAACGATTTTTCTTTATTTAATTGTATGTATTCGTAGCCCATTATCGTGGTTCAGGTGTAAGCAAGAGCTATTGTGGAGCTTTTCCAAGAAAAGATCTTAAAGCGTTGACTGGCTGAGAGGGCGGCCTTTTGTCTTCCTCCTCCCATCATCGCCACTTTTTTCTGCCTGGAATGTGGATGCAATGGATGCGGCTCCAGCAGCCTCCTTGGGCCATGAGACCTCAAAAAAAGTTTGCCAGCTGGATAAGAAAGACTTCTGAAGACCTTCATGGAGCCAATAGCTAGATTCTCCCACCTTTTGGACTTTTATCCTAATGTAAAAAGCTATAATATTCCAAAAACAAACTCCGTGAGCTTAAATTCCAACCCTGTGGCTTCTTATGGTCCACATGCAAGTGATTTAAAATTCTCCTTTGCCTCAGTTTCCTTGTCTAAAACACAGGGATGATGATACTACTGGCCCCACCGATTGTTATGAGGTTGGAAGCATATGTGTATATCAGTAGTCGTAAGAGCTCTCTGCACACATGTTTAAAGAAATACAATAACCGCCCAGCAGGGGTGACCTACAGAGACCATCAAATAGTTCCTGCTTCTTAGACTCCGCACTTGGCTGTTGTTTTTCTAGTCTTCTTCCTTCTTTCTCCTTCTCCTTCGTTTTTCCTGAGCTTGGTTTCCATCTTCGGGGCTGGTCGTCAGGCTCTGCAACACAGCGAATCCTCTTCCCCTAAGTTGGCCATGAGCCCAACGTTCTGCCCAACACAGCCCTCGGGCCGCCCAGGGCTGCCAGGACCCAGACCGTGACGCCTCTGTCGTCGCCGGTGGGCGAACCCGCTCTCTGAGCCTCATTTGTGCACTTGCAGCCGATCGAAAGGGCTTGTCACGATGCGTGGTCTGGCTGAGGAGGCCGCCATCACCACCCAGCGCAGGGGGAGCGCCCCTGGGACAGACCGCGGCCCCTCGGGCGGGGTCTGCCGCACCCACACCCCCCGCTTTGGCTGTCGGTGACAGCAGGCGCCCGGACCTCCCTCTGCTGAGAGCCAAACCCTCCCGGCAACTCAAGGAGCTGGAGCTGGGCAACACCCAGGCGGGCGCTTCTCGGACATTCCCCGGGCCTCGCACGGGGCGGTCCGAATGGTGGAAGTCGCCACGAGTCTGCGAGTCCTTCCCTTTTGTTTACTTCTTAGGAGCGTCCTCCTCGGAGGGCCGGCCTGGGAGCGCCCGGGTGCCTGAGAAAGGCGGCCAGACTCCTGCGGACTGTTCTGCTCTGGGCTCCTGCCCAAGCGATGCAGACACAGGACTCAAGTGATGTCTGTTTGCTGGACGATCCCAGGAAACATCAGGGTGAGTGGGGGGGAGACGGGGCAGAGCGCGGCCCGCGGAGGGCGGGTCACTGGGCTGCTGGGCTCAGTCCTGCCGTGGACGCTCTGGGGGCCTCAGCGAGCCCCCAGAGGCAGCTGGGTGCTTATCAAGGGCTTCTGGTGCCAAGAGAGAGAGAGAGAGACAGAGACAGAGAGACAGAGAGGAGAGATAGAGAGAGATTGAGAGAGATAAAGATAGGACATAGAGCTAAGGAGATAGGAGAGAGAGATAGAGATGAGAGAGACAGAGACAGAGATGAGAGAGAGAGACAGAAAAGAGAGACAGACCTAAACACAGGAGAGATAGAGATAGGAGCGAGAGGGAGATTGATGGAAGCCCCAGGACGTCTGGACTGTCGTGCGGGCAAAGACCAGGGTCAGCGCCAGGTGAAGGAAAGCAGGGTCGGCAGTCGGAAGTGGGCAGGCGCACCCTGACGAGGCAGGGGTGAGGGGTCCAGGTGGGTGGGCATCTGCATGGGGACGGGGGTGGGCAGGAGACCCACCCATTCTAACCGGGCGTTGGCCTGTCCTTTGGGGCATGACGGGAACAGCACGGGGCACGCCAGGCTCTTAGTGGGCGGAAGCAAACCGAACTCTGACCGCTGGCGACAGGCTCCCCGCAAGGGATTGTTGGAAGGGAGGCATGTCCTGGTTTGTGAATCCAGAGTGTGGAGCCCAGAGCTCCAGCTGACCGCACCCCCCACCCGCTCCCCAGTTCAAGGCCACCCCTGCATCCCAGGTGCAGGCACGGGAGAGGCGGGGCCCCCGGGGGCGCCTGAAGGGGGGGAGGGGCTGCGCGTGGGTCCCTGGGGCAGTAGTAATGGGCTCGCAGTGGCTGTTCTTGGAATGAGGGAGGGAGGGAGGGAGGGCATCACGCACGCACTTGGCCTTGCGCCGCCCGCACCGTGAGCCCCTCCCTGCAGAAGAGTCTGTGCTCGCAGGAAGGAGGGAGCGGTCGGAGGGGCGTGGCTTGTCTGGTCCACGTCCGGGTCCCCTCGAACTGACGGAGCCCCTTGCCCCCCCGGCCCCACGCCCACCCCACCCAGGCGTGTAGCAGAAGGTTCACAGAAACCTGTTAGAGGATGGAGCAGGCGACAGGGGAGGGGCGCTGGGCCGTGCGGGTGATCAGCTTGTCCCTCTGCCTTTACGGGGGTTCTGTGTCTCTGTTTTGTTTCACGCTCAGGTGTCTATTCAGGCAGGTGAATAAATAAATGGAGGCAGGTGTTTGCTCTGCTCCCCCAGCCCCTGGACCAGGTTCCCCCCCGCCAAGCCCAGGGACAGCCACTGAAGACATCTCCCAAACAGAGCCTGCGAGGTAACATGACGGGTCCGAGGCCGCCGACTAGGAAGTGGTGGGGCCAGAGCGCCGGCCGCGAGAGCCCCATGGCCCCGTCTCCACCGCGGGCTCTCCCTAAACGCCCAGCTCCAGACGTGGACATCGAGGCCGGGCCGAGCGGCCGGTGGGGCTGCTAGGAGCAGCACTGATGCTCCCCTGCGCCACCGGTCTCCCTCCCTCGGGCACGAGCCAAACTAGACGGTCATCTTAAACCCATTGTACAGATGCTGAAATGAGGGCCCACCAACTCCAGCGTTCCCCACCCCCCGGTGACAGAGCAGGGCAGAGGGGAGCCAGGGTCTAAACACGGGGCTGCCTGACTCCAGCCAGTCACCCTCAGACCCAGTCCGTCCGGGCGCAATGTCGGCCTTACAGATCGTAATCCTTCCGAAAGAAAGAGCTGCTTCAGAAACAGGAGAGGCTTGAGCGTTCTGCTCTCTCCAGCGCAGCACAGCGTTGCTGCTGCACATGGCTCGCAGCAGGGCCGTCCACGGGCCCCTCGGCTCCTCGGTACGGACGCGCCGCCAGGGGCCGGGCGCCTTCACCGCGGGCCAGGTGCTCCCGGCTCACAGGGAGGGGGCGCGGGGGCCGCACCTGAGGCTGCCGAACGCCTCTGGCTCAGACCTGGCCTTGACCCTCAGTCCCGGCGCCACCAAGCTGACCCACCCTGGCTGTGGCCGCCAGATGTGTCCTCCAGACCCGAGCCCCGGGCTCCATCCACCACCACAGGCCGAACTTCGATAGCGCGAGGCCCAGAGACAGAGAACTGCCTGCCAGCCCTGCCCGCCCCCTCCAGCCGCTGGCGCCCCCTCCGCTGACAGGACCCGGTGGCCCCCAGGTGCCCGGGCAGGGGCAGGTGGCTCTGTGATGCCCTTCTGGTCCCCGAGGCATAAAAGGGGGGCATCTGGGAGACTCCCTCTCTCTGCCCTTCTAGTTGCCTGAAACAGTGTGGGGTAGAGACGGCAGAGGCTGCATGCGAACCCGCCGTCTGGAGCCAGACCCCCGCCTGTTGCAGTGCCGTCGCTTCGGCTCAACACCCCCGGCGTCGGTGCCCTTGTCACCAGGGAGCTCCTTCCTCACAGCTCGTTGCGGGCATTAAATGAGCTAATATGTGCAAAGCCCTTGGGACAACAGCTGGTTAATAGGAAGGCTGCGAGGAGGTTGGACATTGTTCCGCGTCTCCAGACGTGAGGCAGCCCTTTTGCAACCACGAGGCAGACGGGCTCAGACAGCAGAGCCCACCCTCTCTCCCTCGACAGTCTTGCTGCGAGAGACCAAACACTTCTGAGTCAGTGGACCTTGTGCAAATAGCACGCATGTGCTTCGTTCGAACACGCGGAAGACAGGCTCACGCTGGCCGAGGGCGGCACCACGAGGCCTGGCAGGGACCTGAACAGCTGCGGGGACTGTGATGCGCGTGGAGGCCTGGCCGCCGGGTGAACTCAGGCTGCCTGGCGGGACTGTCCCGTAGCCCGCTCGTGACCTTCACGATTAGTCGGCCCAACATCTCGTCAAGCTCCTTGGAAACCACGGTCCCCACGCGGCAGCTATGTTCAGCGTCGTGGTGACCAGAACCCCTAAGGCCTCGGGCCCCGGCCCAGACCCTGGCTCCTCTCCTTGCTGGCAATGGCCGTGGTCTTTGTGCCTCAGTGGCCTCATCTGGGAAACGGGGATAATTACTACACCTCATCCAGTGTTGTTAGGATCTGAGTTAATCCGCGGAAACGCGTAGAATGTCGGTGCACAGTAGGTGCTCAGGCAGCTTTGCTTCAATTACTGTTGCTGCATGTTGCTGGCGGTCTGTTCAGTGATGTGCCCAAGGCCACCCTGCCGGGAACTAGACACACCCCGGCCTGGGTACCTCCCACCCAGCCCTCACCCCAGGCAGCCAGTGACTCTGAGATCCTGCTTCTCCGCTAAAGCACCTGGGGCCTCACCTAAGACTCAGGGCTGCTTCCGGCTCCACCTTGATCTAGATTTGTGGCTTTTTTTTTTTTTTAAACATTTATTTATTTTGGAGAGAGAGAGAGACAGAGCACGAGTGGGGGAGGGGCAGAGAGAGAGGAAGACACAGAATCCGAAGCAGGCTCCAGGCTCTGAGCTGTCAGCACAGAGCCCGATGCAGGGCTCGAACTCACAAACCGTGAGATCATGACCTGAGCTGAAGTCAGACGCTTAACTGACTGAGCCCCCAGGTGCCCTGCAGATTTGTGGCTTTGGCCCAGCACCCAGCCCCGCCTGAGCCTCGATGGCCCATCTGTAGACGGATCAGGCCATTCCCAAAGTTGCACCAAGTTTCTATGGCTTCTAAGTTTTCTATAGGCGCTTAGAAATACTCTCTATGATGATCCACACTTTTCCAACAGGAGTGACGCGTGGGATCCTCCAGGATGGGCCACAACCCCATCTCCCTCCCGTGCCCTTTCCCCCGGGCTCTCTTCCTCGTGAGAGGTCAGACCTCTGTCCCCTCCCCCTGAACGGGCGGCTTTGGGAGCCCTGCGTTCCTCTGAGTGCGGTGGGAATGGGGCTGTGTGGCCTCCGAGGCCAGATCACGGCACAGCTCTTGCCCGGTCTCTGGGGTTGCTGGCCCTGGGGGGAGCTGGCTGCCACTCAGACCCCCGAGCACTGAGACCACTGAGCCCCCCCCCCCCAGGGGCCAGGATCTCCGCCCACAGCTCAGAACCGAGATGCCCCAGGGAGAGCCCCCCGCTGAGCCCTTCCTGCCTTCCTGACCCACGAATCCTGAACAAAATACCTGGGTTGCTTTAGCTCCCGAGTGGGGATGTGGGTGTCACGGGGGAGGCCTGGGAGCCCCCCTCTCCTGTGTGAGACCAGGAGCAAGGGATGACCTGCCGGAGCCCCGCTGGGGGGACGGCACTGCACAGACCCCAGAAGGTCTAGCTTCATTCGTGATGGATCATTACTGTCCCCTCAGGGGACAGTCTGGGCCCCTCCCCCCGATCGCGATCCCGGGAGGGAGGAAGCCTCCAGGGCCAGCCTCTCCGGAAGCAGGGAAGCAGCTTGAGCTCTCAGGCTGCGACCTGGGATGTGACCCACGCCTGCTAGCCCAGATCTCCACGCCCGCTGCCTGTGCCTGGGTGGTACCTCTGGGCACCGGATTTGGGTGGGGCCTGGCCTCCCCACCCAGGCTCCCCCAGGCACCCAACGGGAGTCCAGCTTCCTGGGCCGTCGTGGGCAGTTCCCATCCTCTGTGTTTACTAAGCATCCAGCTCGGTCCCTTGATGCCCTGGGGCGTGGCAGGCAGGGGCTCCTCCAGCACAGCGTGGCCTTGGCCTTAGCCTTCCCCCCTCAGGGCTCCGTGCCCTGGCCTGTAAACCTAGCACCCCACCCCGCACCCCTGCGCCTGTGGCGGGGGAGGGTGCGCCGGGCACACTGTGCCAGAGCCTTTGTGGGGGGATGGGGGGAGGGGTGCAATGGAGAGCTGGGGGGGGGTCGCAGTCCTGGCTGCAGCCAGGGGCAGGGGTGGGGCGTGGGGAGCGGCACCTTCCTGTGCACCAGGCGGGGATGAAGATGGGAGGGGGCTGCTGCAGGGATGCACAGCACAGTGAGGGAGCAGGTCAGAGCAGAGCGGAGCCCCGCAGCCTCCCTCCCCTGCTCGCTTGCGGCTCAGCTCCCTCCCTCTCCCCTGCCTCCCCACTAAGGTGCTTGCTGGCCTCTGAGACTCAATGCTCCTTTCACTACCCAGGAGATAGGTTCTCCTCGCCCTTCCCCACACTTCCCTCCCGCCTACTCCTCCTCCAGGGCCTCCCCCCCACCCCGCCCCTGCCCTCTCTGTCTCTTGGGGTCCTGTATTTACTCTCCATGCCCCTCTCCCCTCTCCGCACCTCAGACACAGCACAGGCCCGTCCCAGGCACTCCTGCCTCCCGTCCTCACCCCACCCCCACCAGCCACGGGGCGCCCCCACCCTCCCAATCCCCTAACTGCCCCCCATCCCATAGTTGGGCCTCAAAGGTGGAGGGGACAGTTGGGGCTTGGCGGGGCACTGCCCAGCTGCGTGCTCCAGCCCCATGGGCCAGGGGAGCCCTGGGAATACCCCACTGCCCCCCTTAGACCCCCTCTTACCCAGCAAGGTCACTGCCAGCTTCCCTTTGGAATAAAAAGATTGCGGGGGGGGGGGGGGGGGGTGCGCAGACTGAGCCTTGACTCAGTCACCATCCGAGCCTGTGGCAGGAAACGTTGTAAAGCTGAGGACAGAAATTCCTAAGACGAAAGAGTTAAAATTCCAGAGAATCCCACTCGGTCCAGTGGGTGCTGTCACTGGAAAGGGAGGGACACGGAGAGGGGCCACTGCTGGGGGGGGGGTCTCAGGTCAGAAAGGACACAGGCAGCGGCTTATCTGGCAGAGGCCTGCCCTCCAGGTCTGTTCTCCCTGAAGACTGACTTGTAAACCCTGACTTTTCTGACACGGGGCCCTGGGGGCCCTCAGGGGAGGGCGCCAGGCTGTGGCACCCACCGGGACCGGCGTGGTCACTCCTCCACGGGGACCTGGCTGGGGACAGGTGTGGACGCCGGGGCTCCCGTTACTGGAGCCCGGGGTGAGGGGGTTACAGAACTGCAGGGGAGAGGGGAGCGGGGAGCCCAGCACGTCTGTATCTCTGCTCTTGAATCTGCAGCCTTCTCATCCACAGGAAGTGCCGCTCGCTCCCCCAAAGCTCAGCCACTGTCCCATGTGGGAGGGCAAGGGGACCTCCCACGTCCCCCCTGGTCCCCCACCCCTGCTCATCTGCTTTGAGCTGCTCCCTCCCTCCCTCCCCGGTGGCACCTGGCCAGGACACAGGACTTCAGAATCAAGACCTGGGGTCCCGAAATCGCCTAGATGCCTATGACTTCGCCAGAAGAGCTCGTCCTCACCGCCTCCCCAGAGCCCGTGGGCCCGGAGGCCGCCTCTCACTCCCTGCTCCCCGGAGAAGGCTGAGCTGAGCACAGCGACACAGCGAGGGGGCTGGGGTAGCCCCGGGTTTGAAGCAGTTTTCTGCTCCAAGGCCATGAAGAATTCCATTGTAGAAAATCAGCGAAGGCGGGGGAACCGTCCAAGCAATTACATAAAGCAATTCGCAAAAACTGCACACGCACAATTCTGCCTGTTTCCGTAAGGACGAGAGAAAATAAATAATAGTAACAGCAGTAGCCGGGCTCACTGGGTGCTGACGTGCCCCCAGGCTCTCGCTGCTCCTCCCTGAGAGGTGTGGGCGAGTGTGTGTGTGTGTGTGTGATATGCACACAAAAATACCAAAACGTGAAAAGTTGGTACCTCTTGGTGGTGCGTTTCCGTGTGGGGTTTTTTCCCCCTTTTTGTGCCGCTGTATTTTGCAGATATTCTACCATAAACACAGGAGACCCTGCAAACCATTTCCATCAGTTCTTTCTCAGGACTCATGAAAGTGGAGGTTCAGCACCTTCTCCCACGGAGAGATGCCGACATGGCGATCGACACCATGAAACAGGGGGCTGGCCCCCCGCCCCCCTGCAGGGCCAGCCGGTCCCGTCTGGTCCCCCAGCCCCATTCGGCGCTCCGCTGTCCAGGGTCCCTGGAGCGGCTTAGTGGAGGCCTTGGCACGTCCTAGATGATCAATACGTGATATTAAATAAAGCTTTTTCTAAAGGATGTGTCACCACCTCCCCCACAGCCTCAAAGTCCAACAAAAGCCTTCCCCCCCCGCCCCCCGGGATCACAGTCTCCCTCTGCACGCTATGGGTTCCACTGGGGCAGGGGTAGGGGAGGAGGGCAGACAACACGGAGACCATCTGGGACCAGGCGCGGAGCCAAAGGCGTTGTGCTTCCCGTCCCGTCTGAAGGAGGGTGTGGGGTCCCCACATTCCAGGTGAGGGGCCACGTCTCCGGGAAGCGCCAGCCGGCCCCCAAAGCCACACAGAAGCCTCCCTCCCCCGTCTGCTTAATGGCGGATACATTCTGCTCAGAAGGCTGCTCTGTACCAGCAAGTAATTACAGTGTCGTAGTCGTTTTAACTGGGTGGGTCACCAGCTCCCCAGGCCGGCGCTGCGGACAGCCCGCGTGGACAGGTCGCGCTGGGTCTTAGCAGAACAGAGCTCTACCTTGGAGGGCGGGGGGCTGGGTTTGAGAATGTTCTCATTTCGTCGAAGGGAAAAAGAAGAAGAAGACAGGCCAAGCTGTTTGGTCAACGGTGAAATCAATTTATAAACGACCCTTCCCGTCCTATAAACATTCTCTCTTCTCCAGATTCTGAGGCTCTGGGTTTCGGGAACATTTTGTTTAAAAAAAAAAAAAAAAACGATACGTGAAGTAGAAAAGGGAAAGCATTTTGTCGTCAGCGTCGTGAGCGAAGTGTACGTTCCCGGTCAAAGACGGGACTCGCGTCCCTGAAGCTGTTCCCGGAGCGTTAACGTGCGTCCAAGCGGAGCCGGCGCCGCGCCCGGTGTGACCCAGCCGCGCGGATACGGAAGTGACCCGGGTGGGCTGTGAGGGACTCTACCACCTCATTAAGGGCCCTGTGACGGGCCCTGGGCGCTGGGGGGAGGGCAGCGGAGGGAGCAAAAAGAATTGCTGAGTGACCTCTGTGGGTCCTTGGCTCAGCCCCCCCCTCTCCCCAGGGGCCCAGCGGCAGGTACAGCTCACAGAGAAGCCCTGGGTTTGAGTCCCGGCCCCAGCACTGGTGACCTGGGACCAGACGTGTCACAGGGCCAGGAGGGGGCAGGATGAGGGGCGCGCTTCCCGCCGGCTGCACAGTTAAGGGGGCGCAGGAAACCTGGGCATCAAGGCAGAAACCGGGCTTCCGTATTTAAAAATATCGTAACAAATGCAAAAACCCCACAATAAACAATACAGCAGGGTATTAAAGAAAGGATGGGATCCGACCTCCCCTGCCCGAACTGCCTTACTTTCCAGACTCCGGTCCAGACCCTGTGTCCCGTCTCTACTTACAGATGTGATATTTTACTCTGCAGGGATTTATTTTTGCATTCATTTAGACCTTTCTCCTTGATGCCTGGGTTTTTCCTTCAATTCTGGGCCTGCGGCGGGTCTCACTCCCCTCCCCTGCTCCCTGCCCCAGGGACAGCCTCACCCCTGGAGCCTCTGCTCTCAGAACCCCCAGTAGGTGGGGCCCCAAAGGGTCTGCGGCCTCGGAGAGCAATGCTTTGCTCATCCACACGCGTGTCGTGCTCACACGTGTAAAGACTGCGGTCAGGTCCTCACACACCGATGCCCCCCGACCCTGGGCCTGCAGTGCGGCGGTGCAGGCAGGACAGCGCGTGGAAGCGGCCCCAGGGGGAGAAGGCTGCGTGCGCAGATATGACCCACCAGGCGGGAGCGCGTGCCGGCATCCACCCTGGACCAGCGGGGCGCCCCAGAAGCCTTCCTGGAGGAGGCAATACTCTCCCAGGCCTCGGGGAATCTGATGAAAAGGAGAGACAGCACGTCTGAGATGAGTCACAAAATGACTGGCTTGAAGGGGTCTCTGTGAGCAACGCCTTATGTCACGGCGGCCGAGGGAGGGCTGTGGCAAGGCTCTGAGACGGTTCTGGAAAATGGACACATCCCTCCCTCGGAAGGGGATTTCTGTCTCCTTTGTGGCTGACATGCATGCACACACACACACACACACGTGCACACACAGACACGTGCACACACACACGTGCACACACCCTGGCATCCAGGGATCCAGGGGCAGCGGCCTTCCTGCCCCGAGCTCCCCCTCTTGCCGGCCCCGCATGCGCACTTGGGTCCTCCTTTCCCGCAGCCTCTGCTCCAAAGGCGCCCGGAGCCAGGGCGTCTGCATGTCACTCAGGCTTCCTCTGCGGGGTCTGTATGTCCTGAGCTCTTCCACAGAATTCTCACAGCCTTCCTCAATCCCTCCTGCCTGGGACCAAGCCCCCAGACCCAATTAACGGCAACCCAGAAAGCCAATCTGCTTGAATAAGAACTAGACGCTCGCACCTCATCACCCATCCCCAGGGGCCGGTGAAGCCACCCGTGTGGGGGAGGAAGGAGCCCCCGTCGTAAAGCAATCGAGGACGGTACGCGTGGACGTAGGCTGAAAAAAAACCAGGCTCCGACCTTGCGGTCGGATGTGATTCCATCAGCTTTTCCCAAAGCGCCTGTTTGTGGGAAGAGACGCCCGGGTGGGGACGGCTAGGGCCACGGAACCTGCCTGCGCCGGCCTGGGATGGGAAACCGGGTGGGGGGATTTTTTTTTAAATGCATCTTTACGGGTTTTGGCAATTAAATGTTCTACCCGGGTATCTGTCTTCTTTGTACCCAAAACAGCAAAAACGCAGCTAAGCTGTTTGCACTGAGCACCACGGGTGACTGAGGAGCTCCCTTTCTGGGTAAATCCTGATTCTCTTCTGTAGCAGGAGCCGCCTGATGAAGCCACCCGCCTGTGTTCAAGTCGCACATTTAATCGCTGACCTGCTTTGGAGAGGGCCGCCGGCCGCCGGCTGGTTTGTCCCGATTTCATGGACCCGGTTTCTGACTCTGTGCAACCTCGTAAGCGAGTAGGTGGTCGCGGGGGGAAGGGGTGGCTTGTGGCTCAGAAAGTACGGCTCTGAAGCCCGGGGCCTCTCTGCACGTGGCATCTGGTCTCTTGCACAGGGGTCTTAACTTCCTAACCAAAGGTCCAGCCTGATACCCATTGGAAGTAGATCTTCCAGAACCTTCCCAGTTTGTTGAAAGCAAAATAAATTAAAAAAAAAAAAAAAAAAAAAAGGAATTCTCTGTGTGTCTGTCTGTCTCCCATCATCCGTCTTCACTGCATGTAACATCAGAGATGACTTACAGGAAGTGGATATTAAAGAGGAGGAACAAGTCACTGGGGAAACACGTAAAATCAGGGCCAACGGGGAAGGAATTAGGACGCATCCACTGAGTCCACGGATCCCGCACGGCCGCTGTCGAGGGTCATAAATCTGACTCCGAAACGTATTTGCACAGCGCGTTCACCTCCCCACCGTGAGACCCCGGAGCGGTGGATTGGCGCTAAAGATCTCTGCACAAGGGGCAGGCCCCTGCCAGCGCAGACAAACGCGCACACGCAGCAGCCGCGGGCACGCACACACGCGTGCACACACGCACGCAAGCCCTGGCCGGGCGGGCGTGTGTTTATATCTGCGATCGGGAACACGAACCGCACTCGGGCCCCACTCGGCACGGGTGATTCATGACCCTGGTCCGTCTGGGCCAACCTGGGGTGGGGGCCGGAGGCCCGCGGGGAGGCTGGACGCTGCCGTGGAAAGGATGGAGGGGCGCGGACCGCGAGGGGACCTCCTGATTTATCCGGAACCCCATTTACAGCCCATGCGTTGGAGAGCTTCACACGTACGGCGTGTCCCTCCCCCCTCCCCCTGAGCAGGTCCAGCTGGAAGGAGACAGCGGAGCTCCGTGGGCGCAGACAGGACTAAAGTAAACACACTGGTCATCGGCAGGCAGTTAGCAGCCTCTGGACAGATGATCAGCGTCGAGCTGGTGACGGACCACACACGTGAAGCCCGCTCGGACCACACAGGCATCGCCTGCCCGGCCTCTGCCTACGCCACAAGCACACACAGGCAGGCCTCGCCTCCCCGCGCCTTTCCCCTGCGCCGCGGGAGATTTGGAGAAGCCTCTAGAAACCCCTGGGGGTTGCAGACCCAGGGCTGACCCTGGCGTTTCCAGGGGCCCTGGCTGGAGCCCCCTCAAGTCAGGTCAGGGGACGAGGTCCGCTGGCTGGAAGGAGCGAGGGGCGGGGTCTCGGGGCCACAAGCTCTCTGGGCCTTGAGGCCTCAGTCTCCCCGTCTGGGAGCCGGGGTGCTCAGGGCAGCTGGTGTGTACAGACCCCGCCTCCCAGGGCCGGGGCTCCCACACCCCTCGGGCTCTGTGTTACTCTTACCGACCTCCCTCCAGCAGGTGACCCCATCCCGCTGAGGCCGGCACAGCAGCCGGGCCGCGGTCCTGCCCACACACAGCCCCCACCGGGCGCCCACCTCTTCAGGCCTCCCCTTCACGCGACCCTCAGGCCCAGAGGCCTCGCCGAGCGGGACGCCCCGAGGGGCCCTCACTAACGGCTGCCCCCCCAGCACATTCGCAGAGAGCCCCCCTCCGCGAAGCCTCCCCCCACCTCCGCGGGCTGGCGCGAGGTGAGCGGGGTGCTCCCGGGAATGCGCTCTCCTCCTGGTCGGGCCCCTGACCCCCAGGCCTCTCTGCCATCTCCAGAGGCCCCTGGATCCCGGGACACCTCCCTAATGAGGAGCCCCTGCCCGCGGGCCGAGGCGGCGCTGGCCGTGCTTTGGGCTCCAGACGCGCCTTGGAAAGGGTCCCATCCACTCAGACTCACCGGGCTTATCACGGAGAGGTGTCGCCCCCAGGGCGACGGGAGGGGGAGCCGGCCGGGGAGGCGAGTCTCCATCCTGGGGACACCTCGGAGCGGGCGCAGGGTGGGGTGTGGTGTGTGGCCTCGGGCCGCCCACGGCACATCTGCAGGCTTCGCGCCGGGGCCGGCGGCTGACCGGGGCCATCTGTCTTCATTACGCGGGTTTATTTGGGGAGGCGAGCGACGGGGTGCTGTCATGGCTGAGAGAAGGCTTGATCTATTGGCAGGCACGCTTTGAAGCCCTCTTCACGGCTGGGGCTGTGCGGAGCGGAGCGGGGCGGCCGGCAGCGCTGGGCGCACCCGCGTAGCAGGGCTTCCCCGGCCGGGGCCCCTGGGGGTGAGCCGGGCCTTTGAACTCTGCACTGCTGCTCCCTTGGCCTCTGCGCACCGCCCGGGCCTCTGTGTCTGAGCGCCCGGGTGCACTTTTAACGCTGGGAGACGTCGTCGGCCCTGCGCGGGGCCGTAACGGTGAACACCGACGACAGGAGCCTCTAATCTGGAGGAGGAAGCAGACAGGGGCAGAGAAGGGAGTGAGATTCTCAGACAGTTGGGAGAACACGGGCGAAATGGGGTCGGGAGGCAGGGAGCCTGGACAGGCGGCTTCCCGGCCCGGACTCCCTTTGGATTTAGACCCCCAAAACCACCCGGTGAGAATCCGTCCTCTGTTATCGCGGGCCATCCCTCAAGGTCCAGCTCCCTGGTGTACTGGCCCTCAGTGTCCTCATCTGGGAAATGGGTACGAAAAGTGTACTGAGCTCTGAGGACCGCAGGGGTTCACACACGAAGCCCCAACGAGACCTGGAGAGCCGTCCCCGCGGTGGGGCTCGGATCCAGGCTCCATCCCACGCGAGGGGGTGATCAAGGCAAGTTACCGGTCTCCCTCCACTCGTCCGGGACCCGGGCTAATCCCCCCGTCAGCAGGAGGCCGGCGAAGACTGAATTCTAAAAGTCGAAGCAGGTGCCTGATACACAAGAGGTGAGCAGGGAATGTCCCCCCCATCTCCCACATTTTCATTTTTTAAAAGACCACGGATGTATTTCAGGGTCACTTAAACTCTGGAAAAGAACCAGCGAGGACGCGGAAGCACCTGCATGAAACGGAGGTCCGACCTCGTCCCCGGCGCCTGGGGAAGCAGACGAGGGTCCAGAGCCGAAGCCAGAAACGCGCTGCGGGCAGAGCGCACCTTCCCTCACACGTGCGGCGTGCTGCCCGCGGGCGCAGGAGGAAGCACCTTCGGGATCAAGGGCGCGGCGACACCTGCCACTCCCAGAGCCCCGACTCTGGGCCGCGGGCGCCTCAGGCTACGGAGCCCTCCTGTTACCGGGGCCCACACCCGCCATGCCCCCTGGTGCACCCCTGCGGGCCCGGGGCGCCCCTTCCCCGGCCGGGCTGCCCGCGCTGGAGCTGCAAGCCGGGAGGGCTCGGCCGGGCCTTCCCACGTCCCACCAGATGTTTGCCGCCGAGCAGGCTGAACAGCACCGGCTGTGAGGCCAAGTCCGGGTCCCCCCGGCGCCCGTCAGGGCCCCTCGCTAGCACAGCCGGACCCTCCGCTCCGCCCGGGCGTGGGGGGCGTGCTGACTCCCGCCGAGAAACATGAAGGTCGTGACCCACCGGCTTCCCCATCTGCCCTTTCCTCACCAGGGGAAAATCTGACAACAGACTTGTTATTTATGAAGCTAATGCAATCCAGAGGCTCTCGGCGCTCGGGAGGGAGCGGGAGGGAGGGGGAGGGGCCCGCCCCACAGAAACCAGGCTCACTAGCGGCACTGTGAGCAGGACACCCGTCACAGAGCGGGGACGAGGCTCGCCTCGACCAGGAGCCTGGTGGCCCGTGACGCTCCAGCAAACCACACATCTCCACCCACAGGGGCCATGGGTCCCGGCACAGTCCCCGGCGCAGCCTGGTGGGGGTGCGGGGGTCCCCGGTGCGGCCTGGTGGGGGTGCGGGGTCCCCGGCGCAGCCTGGTGGATATACGGGGTCCCCGGTGCAGCCTGGTGGGGGTGCGGGGTCCCCGGTGCAGCCTGGGGGCGTTCAGGGGTCCCCGCTGTGGCCTCTGGTGGGCCCCTCAGTTCTCTAGGAATCGTGCAGATGGGAGGGAGGAGCTCCCTGGAGCCAGCACTCCCGGGGCAAAGCTGGTCCATGACTCCTCGAGCGCCACATCACTTTCATGCAGGCACTTTGAACCTGGCTCTTCCGGCGAGAAGAGCTAAGTTGCTTGTTGTGTGTCTCTACACAAAAGGTAGATTTTTTCCCCCTCTCTCAAGGTGTATCTTCTCTAAAGACTCAAAAAGTCACAGAACCAACATCAGACAACGATTTAACACAGAGATGCTATTTTGTTTTTCTACATTTCATTGAATGGGGGTGATGAGTGGGCATGAAAAGACACAGACATTGTGTCACACAAACCTGATGTCACCCGCCTCCTCCCCTCTCACTGGGGCTGTGATCTCGGCTGGGTCACTTGATGTCTCCTTCATGAGTCAAAGGGGAGGAGATGAGGACTTAGCCCCACAAAGTGGGCTAATTAGAGCTGAGGACACAGGTGACCCAGCAAAGGCTGGCAGGGAGCAGCCTGCAAGTACTCGAGACTTCCGTCCCTGTCTTCACCCTCATCTCCAGCTGCACACTTTGTGACAAAGGGGGTGGTCACACACAGAGATGATGGAGCTGCATCTTGACAGCTGTGTGACCTTGGGCAAGTTACTCAACCTCTCTGTGTGCCTCGTGGTTTCTTCATCTGTAAAATGCGGAGAACGTATGGTGGGGAGAAGTGAGTGAGTTTATAGATGCAAAGCACTGACAGAGCCCCGGCTCCTGGCTCATTGGCATTTATTGCCATTCGAGGGACAGTTGCCGCGCCCAAACCTTCAGGTTTCAAATTGCTTAAAAATAGGGGCGCCCGGGGGCTCACTTGGTGAAGCGTCCAACTTCGGCTCAGGTCACAATCTCACGGTTCGTGAGTTCGTGCCCCGCGTCGGGCTCTGTGCTGACAGCTCAGAGCCTGGAGCTGCTTCGGATTCTGTGTCTCCCTCTCTCTCTGCCCCTCCCCCACTCAGGTCTGTCTCTCTCTCAAAAATTAATATTTAAAAAATCGCTTAAAAACATTTCTTACACACACACACACAAGCACGGCCAAAACAGAAACCACAAAAAGGGAAACCGTACAAAACTTCTGTTCTGATAAATCCTATTTCAAGGCCTTTTGTCACTCGTTGATGCTCTGGTGTCTTTTGTCACAAAACAGCCCCTCGAGCTGCACATCTTGCAACCGCACGGGCTTGCACACGGGTGAGCTCACCCTTACGTGGTGAGGACCCTGGGCAGATCTGGACGGGCCCACGTGAACGGTCACCGTGTGGACGTGGGCGCCGGGCATCACGGAGTCCAGCACGGGCAGGGCGGGCTTGGCTTCCCCGCTCTCTCCCGGAGTGAGGACAGCCCGGGACGGCCGTTCAGGGGCTTCCTGCAGACATTAACACGGGGCGGGGGGTGCGGTTGCCCCATCTGCCTGCGGCGCTGCCGTCGGAGGAGCACACAGTCTGGTGTGGGCAGAGCCCGGCGGTGCCTGCAGACCGGGATGCACAGCAGAGCGGGTGCAGCACACCTACCGGAGGGGTGTTTCCGTGGGGTTTTTTACCGCAGGTTTTGGGCACATAACTTCCGAGTTGTCGGTTTTTCTCTTGCTTTAACTCAGAATAACCTAGGGTTTCCTTTCATTTCCCCAAAGTGATTCCAGAGCCCCAACACGATGCCCGGAAGCTGGTGCAGATTTTAAATGTCTCAATGAGCTTGCACCGCGTGCCCCGTGGTTCGTCCTTCAACGCCGGGCGGGAAGGGAGCAAATGGGGTCTGCCCTCCCGCGTCTGGCCTGAGCCCAGCGGGCAGGCCCCCTGCTCCAGAGAGGACCCCGCGGTCTGCTATCCCGCTTTGCCCTCTGTGAGGCCATCATCCTCTGTCCCTCTGCCCCGGTGCCTTGAAGGGCTGCTCAGGCCCCACTCACGCCCGCCGTGTGCAGCATGGACCGCGCCACCTGTTTCCTGGGGATCTCAGCCTGCGTGGAGCGGGGGCCACTCTCCTCTGCACGCAGCCGGGAACACAGGCCCTCCCCAGCGCCTGGCCGGGCTCTGCTTCCTGTTTACTTCAGAGGGAGAGGCTGGGCCCCGTGTGTCTGCAGCCAGCCCTGGGGTCTGCAGCCAGCCCTGGGGTCTGCAGCCAGCTCTGGGGTCTGCAGCCAGCCAGGCCTCGGGAGCAGCTATCACCCCATCAGCCCAGATAGGCCGCGGGGCTCTGCCGTCCATCAACTGTCTTCCGTCGTCCTTGAAGGTTGTGCATTCTGAGATGTCTTCTCGCGAGGTGGATCGGGCCCCTCTGGGGCAGCACACGCCGTCCGCACGGCTCAGCTATGCTCTGCACCCTTATTCGCAAAACTAGGGCTTACAGACTCTTTTAAAACGAATAAAATTTCAGATTAAAAATTTCCCCCCAAAAAATCATCAAAGTAGAAAGAAGAAAGGTATAATCATCCTGAACCTCCTCACCGATAAATAATGCTTTGGTCAAGTTTCATTCAATGCCTGTCTATGCAAACGGTACCCCCAGAGATCCGTGCGCCCTCTGCTAAAATGAAGACAGATCCGGCATATGGCTGCTGACCTGCTTTTGTTTTTCTCTCCACGGTGAGAGCTTTTATAGTATATAAACTATACTGCAAGGAGCGTCCGTGCGCATCTGCCTTGGGGTTCCCTGGGATGAGCCCCCAGGTTAGCAGGAGGCATCTGCGCTTAGAACACACACGGGTCTCAGCCACCACCCGGCCGCTGGCAAGGAAGGACCAAGTTTCCAGCCACCAACAAGTGGAACGTGGGTCCCATTCCGGCCTCACATGGGGTATCACCTGACCCTCATTCTGCGGGGAAAAAAGAGTACTTTGCACACAGCTGCTTACGCACCTGTGGGCTCAGGGGCGTCTATTTATACCCTTGGTGTTCGGGGTGCAAAGATGGTCTTCCAAACATGGGTCCAGCCCCACTGCACCCTCCATGCATCCATCGGATACTCGCATCGGCTCATCTGTTTCCCTCAAGAAATGGTCCTGCCTCCGGTGTTTGAGCCATCCTGTGGGGGCGTGGGGGGGGAGGCTCACTGCCCGAGGGTCCGAGAGTTCCCAGCTCTGCCCGAGATCTGTGCTCATCCCTTCTGTGATGAGGTCCATCTTTGTTCCGGTCAAGCTCACGGACACACAAGACGTTAAGTAACTTGCCGAGGGTCACACGGCATAAAGGGGCAGAGAGAGCAGCTGAGTTGTTTCGCAAACACATGGAAACTCACAAAGGACCTGTTACGCTGGTTAGAGACCTGACTTTGCAAAGAAAATACTTTCTCAGACTACAGATTCCTTAAAGATGTCTCCTACAGACGTTTTCTCTAGCCACCCTAGGAAATGAGAGCCAGCGTCACACACCTGGTGAAGTGTGGGCCTTGGGCGTTGTGACGGCAGCCTTGCTGGGCTCCCCAGGGGGCCGGAGGCCCGGCCCAGCCTTCGAGACGTCCCCACTGACTCAAGATGTCACCGGACCATGAGGCAGAACTGTCTACAGCACAATTTAATTGATATAAACCCAGGTTAGTCCCTGGCATTTTTCCCCCCACCTGGAGCTGCTTTTAGAGATTAGATTTTCTTCCTGCAGAAATGCACTTGTGCAAAACAGAGACACACATGTTACGATGACGCATGCCTCCTCTCCGGCCCTGACTCCCCAACCTCACCCACCTGTTTCCCAGCCACCCACCTAGGCCTCTTGCTATTCTTCAGAACTTCATTCTCTGTCTGGCCCACGGATCTCTGAAAACCAGGCTCTGGCATCAGTCAGTCACACTCTGGTATGAACTAGTCCAATACCTTAAAGGGTTAAGCCCTACCAAGAAAGAGCATACACATTTTTTTTTTAAGGGGACATGTTCACCCATGAGATGGACTTGTGGAATGTGCGCCGTGGGGAAGACACATTTAGAGTCCGTCTCAGCTCCACTGAAATTCATCCTTAAATTTCATCTCACCCCCCCACCCCCTGTTTGTTCAAGGAACGCCTCTGTCCCCAGGATGAACAGGCAACAGGGGTCGGGGGGGGGGGGCTACATCTGATCTCAGGAAGACTGGGTCGTAGAAATAAAATCTTTCATTTCGTTGCAAACCAAACCAAACAGAACTTAATGAAACAATACAAACAAAACACGACAGAGGCGCACACCATGACCCCTTTCCGTGCAAGGATTCTGCCCCGGGTCCAGACCTGTCACTCCTCCAGCCCCGCGTTCACAGAGCACCAGGATGGTGCGGAGAGTGCCCGCGGGGGCGGGGGGCCTGCTGGCTAGGGCCCCCCGTGGCTTGCAGACTAAATGTAAAAGCTTGCATCCCCAGACCCTTGAGTAAAGGTTACTCGAGGTCTATTCCGGGTTCAGGCTTAAAAAAAGCATCTCTATTTGGCAAGGAAATGCCTTGTGAGACGGCGCTCGGCGGACGAGGGGCACGGAGGGGAGCTGTGACTTGCTGAGTTTTTCTTCTGGCATTTACAGCCCTGAAAAATGACTGCAGCTTCCTCTGGCCGCTGGAGCCGGAGCCTGAAGAAGTGACCTTTAAGGAGAGTCTGTTTACTCCGTCCTCAGGCAGAGGCCCTTGCGTGAGCTCTGTGAAGCGGCGCCCCCGCCTTGGCGCTGACCCCGGGGCCTGCGTCCAGACCCACCAGTCTGGAAAAAGCGGGGGGCTGGCAGGGGCTGCCCTGGGGTTGGGGTGCGGAGCACGTTCCTGGGAGGGCAGGGTCGGTCCCTTCCCGCTGGGCACCCGGGGCTGGTCTCCGGCCTGGAACAGCCTCGGCGAGGCGGGTGTGTCGTGATCCGCACTTCGTACATTCTGGAAACCCCGGGCCAGGGCCAGCTCCACGCTCTCTCACGTCTTAGACGAAACAAGAAGTACTGAGCCTGGAAGGGACATTCCTTGCTCTTTGAGGACCACACCACAAGCCAGGTTCGAATCTTGATGCCTGGACTTTTATTCCAAGGTACACATAGGGCAAAACGGAAAACCCAAGAGGCCAGGGAGCCTTCTCGGAGCTCGCCGAAACGACGCCGGCCACGGCCCCTGCAGCGGGCGGGAGACTGGAGTCTGACTCCAGCACGCGGCTGCTTAGATGTGAAGGAAATAAGCATGTGTAATGGGATCTGCTCGTTTTCAAAAGTTTGAGTTAAACGCGAAGCCTTGGATTTATGTTTTTAAAGATCGTTTCGAAACCTTCCTGCTTACAACACGATCGCTGCTAATTTTCTCTTCGTGCCCTGATTCAACAGCCCCTGTTCGAGAGAGACGGTGCTTTATTATAATCCTTCGGTTTCTGTTATAAACATACTCTTCCTTACTTGGAAGAAATCTAAGAGAGTTTAAAAAAAGGAAAATTAAAGTGAAACCCCACTGCTCAGAAATGCCCACAGTCAGCATGGCGGCAAGTTGCCTTCTGTCTGTCTGGTGTGTGTGTGCACGCACGTGTGTGCAGGTATGTGGGTGCATGTGTGCACGCAAATGTGTGTGCACATGTGTGCAAGCGCCTCACAGCGTGTGCAGTGCAAACACTTACACGTGTGTGTGTCTTACACGACACAGCCTTACACAAAGCTGGTGTCAGGATGTTTGTATCATTACTCTCCCCGGTCAGCATCTCATAAGAACGTTCCCACATCATTAAAGGACCCGTATAAACATCATTTTAATGGCTGTCCCATATGCCAACTTATGGATGTCCCATAATTTATTTTACTATTCCTCTACGATTTAAAAAAAATGTGTTAAAGTGTGCAAACTTCCTTTCCCAGTGGAAAAAAATAGAATAGCTGCTCTGGCATGGTTATTTGCGATTTCCTGAAATTAGGTCAAAAATATTACACATTTTTTGTTACCCCAAGTACCTACTTCCTGGTGGATTCCAAATACCGACCTGCTAGGTGACCAGAGGAAGGGGAGTGGCCGCCCCTCGTGACACTGGGGTGGGCGCGCCGCGGGGTGTGCTGAGCCTCGTCCCTCCCCGGAGGCCGGGTGAGTCATGAGCGGGGCTGAGAAGGATGAAGGATGAAGGATGAAGGATCTGGGAGTGGGTATTCCCAGGCTCCACCCGAAATTTCGGGGGGCCCTGAGCCCTGAGCCTTCGCTGAGCCCCTCGGGAATTCCCAGGCCCTTGGCTTTCATTAATAAGGATCCCCTCTGACCCAGATCCAAAATTATCTCAGACCCCTTCAGTCCACAATTCTGGGAAGATCATCAAATGCTTTTGTTTGGTTCGTTGGTTTTTTAGCGCTCACTGTGGACATTTAACAGAGAAAACGATTTGCAAACGTTGAAAACCTAGGAACTTCTGTCTGAAACTGAAGACACCACATGTATCCCAAAGGAAGGACTTACAAAAAAAAAAAAAAAGTGAAACTTTGAGACAATCTTACGAGTGGTGTAAATCGGCAACAAATGTATACTTAGCGCTCTTTAAAGAGTTACAAATGAGCATCGCCTTAGTCACTGGGGAGCTAAAATAGTCCCGTGTGTTTATTCTGCGTGGTTTGTGTGTGGCGAGCCAGTTGACGGAATCGGGACTGACTCAGTCCTTGTCTCCACGAAGCATCCGTGTGACGTGTGTTCTCAGATGCTCGAGGTCTCTGGTTAGGGTTTATCTCTTCCTAGTGCAACGCGGCGCTTGAGTGCTCAGGTCCCGTGGACGGCCAACGGGCGTGTGCCCTTGGGAAGTTCGCCCAAGTCCCGAAGGCTTCAGGACCTTCACCGGCAAGAGGCGGCGCTGCCTCGGAGCTGCCGTGACCTGGGAAGGCGTGGAGCCCGCTCAGCCCGCGGGCACACTCAGTACATCGCTCAGGATGAAGCACGCTGTTGGCCTGGTTGGAAATCCCTGAGAACGAGGCGGGACAGGAATGCTTCGTGGCTGCAGGCGTCGGGAAGAAGGGATGAACTAAACATGACCAGTGCTCATTGCTAAGCGTTCGGGATTAATCTGGGCTCTGATTTCGTGTTATAAATGGAATCCATTGTGCATCAAAGGGGGAAGATCCGCGTCTCTGCGGCAGCTAACAGATCTGGGGGCTCGAAGTGACCTGGAGGGAGCCTCCTCACACAGCAGTTTTCTGACCTCACCAGCAGTGTGTGAGCGCTCCGGGTTTTGACCTCGTGGCTGGTGAAATCCGTGGTGCGAAGCAGACGAGGCATTTGTGAATAGTAACGGCGTGCCGCACACGCACATGACCGTCGCTCAGTGCGTGCACTCACCCAGAGCGCCCCCCACAGCCCTCCCGTGGTGGGGTGCTGCCAGCCCGGCTCCAGAGATGCGGGGACCCAGGATACCCGGGCTCCAGCCGGGCGGTCCAGCCCCAGGGTCTGCGTGCATAGTCTCTGCTGCCAGCCCAAAATCTCATTCCCTTCTATTTTTTTTAAGTGTATTTATTTATTTGTGAGACAGAGACAGTGCAAATGGGGAAGAGGCAGAGAGAGGGAGGGAATCCCAAGCAGGCTCCACGCTGTCAGCACAGAGCCCGACGCGGGGCTCGAACTCATGAAACTGTGAGATCCTGACCTGAGCTGAAACCCAGAGTCAGATGCTTAACCCACTGAGCCCCCCAGGGGCCCGTCATTCCCCTCTAAGGGGGAAATATCCATTTGTTTTCTCCCCCCAAATTGAAAAAGGAAAAACAGCTTAATCTCTTAATGGAAGCTTATAGAATTCGAAAGGGGCGGCTCCGTCCCTGAAACGTATGGTGATGAGGAAGCGGAGACCGATAAGGACAACGTGTGACAGATTCGTAAGACTGATGCCGCCTTTGGGGAAGGAGTCTATTCAAATCAAGCAGGAGGTAGAGACAGAGACTGTGTGGGCGGTTTCTCGGGGCTGCTTCCGGAACAGACCGAAGGCACTGCCCCCCCCGCCCCCTGCATTGGGCGGTGGCACCGTGTGTGGCCGGGGCCCTCCCACCTGCAGTCATGCTCTGCGGGGCCCAGCTGGTCCTGCCCAAGCACGGCGGGCACCCAGCCCCCCCGCCCTCCAGGCCAGGCCTAACAGCAGTGCCTGTGGGCAGACACACGACGGGCCTGCGTTGTGACCTGGGAAGGGGGTGCCCAGGGAAGTCGGAGATTCCCACGTGGACCCTCCCTCCTCGCGCACTGACTTTGGGCCACTCACGCATCCTGGGCGCGAAAGGCTCATCCGCAACGTGGGGACAGAAGACGCCGGCTCTGAGGCTCCGAGTGAGGGACGCCTGGCGTGATGCTTTGGCTGCGCGTGGCACTGTCCCATGTGCCCAAGTGGCCGCCGGCAGGCACCCCCAGCTGGGTCCCTGGTGCGCGGTCCGTCCAGCCGGGCATCACGTTTCAGAGGCGGACAGAGGTCGGGTGGGCTCCCGGTTCTGTTCCCAGCAGCTGCGTGACCAGGGCCCCCTGGCCTCCTCCGCAAACGGGCACAGAGCGGCCCCTGCCCGCTGGGCTGTCGGGTGGCCGCCACGAGCTGACGCGCTTCGAGCGCATCCCTGCCCGGCCCCCAGCGGCGCCGTCGGCACGCGCTCAGAAGCCTGGTCAAAAGCACCTCGGGCCGGAGAAACGCAGAGCCCTGGACGGGGCAGGATGAGGATCGGGCCTGGGCCTCGACCCCAAAGTAACTGGAGACCGAAGTGTGGGATCTGACTTGCAATCAAAGAGGGGGAGCATGTTTGCCAACGAGCAGGCTACAGTTAACATAAACTTTGAAAACCATGAGGAAATTAAGGATATCACTTTAAATTAAATATCTTAAGTAGACATGTACTTTAAATGTGATAAGACAGCTATGGTACATTAAGTCAATGCCGATTGGTAATTAAAAGCGGATTTCTCCAGGCTCAGCTGCCCCGGGAGGAGGGATCAATGTCTTCGTACAGGAGCTGATAGCCGTCGGAAGTATGGTTTTAATAATCCTTGGCCTCATTTGCCCTCCACTCGGCAATAATAATGATTTGTTCTTGTAATGAAATAATATTCATTGACTGCAAACGCGGTGCGCACACGGGGCGCGATATCATCGGTGTGGCCGGTCCCGAACGGGACCCGCGGCAATGGCTTCACGGAATTCCAGAACCTCAGAGCCGCCAGGGATGGACGTCGCATCAGGTCCCCGCCCTTCGTTTCCCACGTTTAGCGAAGGGTTTGTGTTGTTCGGATCCCACCTCGCAGCAAGCTTCTGGGAGGTTCCAGCGAAAGAGCAGGGGTGTTTGCAAGCAGCTGCTGGCCCGGCTGTGCCCCTCCCCCTGCCCCCATCTCCTCCCCTCCCCCATCTCCCACCCTCTCTGCCCCACCCCTCCTTTCCTTCCTCTCCCTCCTCTCCTCTTCTTCTCCCAAGCACCCCAACCCTCCCATCCTGGATGCCCCACCCCACCCTGTCGGCTCCAAGGAACCCCGGGTGCTCCTGGGGGAGGTGGGTGGCATTATCAGGGGGGGCGGCCCGGGTCTGTGTCCTCAGTCTTCCCAGAGGCTGGCTTCACATTCAACACACGAAGACCACGTACCCCCCCCCAGCTCCGCTCTTACGTGTCTGCAAAGAATGGCCCAATGGAAGGGGTGCCTTGTGTCTGTCCCCACCCAGGAAAGACTCCAAAGAGTCCTAATACACAGGTAGCCCCCCAGACACCCTGGGACCGTGTCCGGGGCCGTTCCCCCCTGACACGGGGTCCCAGGGTAACCAGGTCCCACTCAACACCCATGAGGCACTGGGTTATCTCCTCGTCCACGGCCCGGGAGGGGAGCCGGGGCCCTGACCCCCGAAAGCCGTGTGGGTGAAGTCAAGGGCACGCCTCACTTGTAAGGGGCCAGCTGAGCGAGCTGAGAAGTCCCCGGCCGCGGCCGCGTGGACGTTTGCCCAGAAGGTGCGCGGACACGGGAAGTTCCGTACCTCGGCAGGACACACCGGGTTTTCTATCCAGACGAAGGCGGGGAGCAGCCTATGGAGGGAGTGCAGACGCCGTGGGAGGGGGTGGGTGACCGTGCTCTGGGGACGGAGACCAGAGGATGGGTCTCTCGGTCTCCTGTGTGTGTCTCTCTCTGCGGGACCCTGTTTCTCTCTGTGTCTCTGTTTCTCTGCCCAGAGATCTCTCTCCATCTTCTTCTCCTTCTCCTTTGTTCTGCTTCTCTCTGGCTGTCTGTCCCCACGGGTTTGTCTCTGTCTGTCTGTCTGCACGGTGTGCACTTCTTCCTCTCTGTTTCTGTTGGGTCTCTCGTCTCCTCCCTCCTCTCTCACGGTCCCTCCTCTCCTCTGTCCGCCCCCACCCCTCCCCCTCGTCCCTGCCAGCCTGTGCTTCCCTCTCTGGTGCAGCGCATCGGTCCCCAGGCCCAGGGACCTCTGTGTCCCCGTCACACTCTCTCGGACCCTGCAGACGCCTGCGTGAATGCATGAGGTTTGGCCTGCAAACGAGGGAAGTGCAGGCAGCCCTGACCTTGGCTCTGGTCAACCCCCTCCAGGCCCAAGGCGCACAGCCGCTTGCTCACGGGTGGGGGGGGGAGGCATGAAGGAAAAACAACCCTGCGTGCGTTCAACACAACTCTCTCCGGCTCCAGCCAGGGGGGCATCTTCCCTGCCTGACACTCAGCTACGCGGGCTTGTCCCCAGGACGCTGCATTCACAGGCTTCACAGGGATGCAAGCCCCTCGCCAGGAGCGCTGAGGGTCTGACGCCAAGGTGAGGCCCCCACTGCGCTCCCTGCGGGGCCGGGACACCACCTCACTGGCTGCTCCCTCCAATTCCGAACGCCCAGCGGGGTCCCAGGCGCCCGCCGGGGCTGGATGCGAGGTGCACCTTCCCGGAGCCGGGCTGCCGCCTCCTTCGGGGAGGCTTTACTCAGTGCAAACTGTTTGAGCGGCTGACGGTCTCTGCTCCTTCGAATTCCTGGACGGAAGTGCTTCAAGTCTGTAATTAAAACCTGAGGAAGCCCTTCACAGGCTGTGCCTTTGTTTGCTCCCCTTGAGGACAATTAAACATTGGCTGATACGGCGGCTCACAGCATCTTCAGGTCACGCTGCCCAGGCCCCAGGTCCCCGCGCAGCTGCTGTCAGAGCGCGGATCCCGGCCCCTCCCCTCACTCGCTGACCAGGTCGTCCCCATGTGCACACGGGCACCCGGGTGACGCACGGTGATGACTGAGAGCCCACACGGGAGGCGTTAATTTGCTCAACAACCAGCACGTGTTTATGCATCACCTGCTCTGAGCACAGAGCTGTGTGGCCGGAGTTCCGGCCCCGGGTCTGCCGCTGGGGCTTCAGGAGGGCTGGTCCTGATGCCCGGATGCAGCAGTGAGGGAGGAGCAGGTGAATGAAGGTGGGGAGGGAGGGGGAGGGAGG